>NC_058130.1:4801512-4896092 GCF_016433145.1 Gracilinanus agilis | reverse complement strand
CTTCTCTTCTCTTCTCTTCTCTCTCTCTCTCTCTCTCTCTCTCTCTCTCTCTCTCTCTCTCCCTCCCTCTCTCTCTCTCCCTCCCTCCCTCTCTCTTCCTTCTATCATCCCCCTTCTCCTCCTTTCCCCTCCCACCTCCTTTCTCTATCCCACACACATAATCTATTATCCTGGGTTTACTTTGCAAATCTCTGCATTCACTGCTTGTGAAGATGATAATCCTCTCTGCCCCTAGGGAGTGGCTCCTCCTCTCTCACCTCCCAGGAGCATTTTCCTAAACTCCTTCCAGAGATGCTGCTGTCTCTCACAAGAATCTTCAGTCTCTTGAGTAGGAAGGGATCTGGATACCCCCCCCCCACCGTCCCAGCTCTAGATGTCTCCCCAGCCTGTAGAGATTGCCAGTTCCTCATAGCCATGGGCCACATTTTTGCCTTTCTCTGGCTTCTTGCTCACTCCTCACTGGTGCCAAGATTCCATTGCTATCCTCTGATTGGTTTCTAGCTACACTTTCTCCAAGCGTAGAGGCACAGGGGAAAGAGGAAGGAGGGATTCTTCTGCTCTTTGCTTCCGATTTCCCCCCTTATTGCTGAGGAGAGAAGAGAGCTTAGTCAGCCCCTTCTTGAAAGGAATGGAGCCATCTCAAGCAATTTTTACCATCTCTTAGAAAAGGAATGAATAGCCCAAGACCCAGCATATCCATTGTCTTTTCTCCCTGCTGTTCAGCATCTAGTGCCTCTGCTTACAAAATGAAGATGACAGCAGGGGGAGGGGGGAGCTGTCCAAACCTCCCACCTTCCCCTGCTGTTCCCTCTGCCTTCTGGATCAGACTGAAAATTCACAAATATCTCTTCAAGTTCCTGACCACACTTTTTCTGCATACACAGACAATACCCTCCACCAAAGTCCTGCTGTGTTTGCCCAAAGACCTCCCTGATCAGGGCAGGACAAGAGGGCCTTGCTCCTGGACATCAACATTCAGCAGGTACAAAAATGTAAAATCATCGCTTTCAGAGATTGTTTGAATTTAACATTTGCTATATTTATTTTTTGAAAAATACTTTCAATACATTCGTAACATGAGCTTAGCACCTCCTTAGCAAGAATAATTGATGGAGGAAGCTTCCCTTTGATGCCCTTACCTGGAGGCTGAATACAAGGTGAGCATCTCCCTCTGCCCACCTCTTACTCCCTGATCTCCCTTGACTAGTAACCTTGGACAGTACCCTCTTCCGCAGTACCCTCACTGTGACCTGGGCTTTCCTCTCAAGGAATCCCTTCCCCCAAGATGATCTGCCTGGCATCTCCCCTTTCAAACAATCTTATCTTAATGACTTTTTGTGTCATTTCTGTGTCATAAATTACAAGGATGATTTAAGGGCTACTCTTGTCACCTCCACTCTCAAGCTCTTTGCCCCAGACATCAAAATGGCTAGTTGCAGCTCTTCCATTGCCTCCTTATGGCAGGCAGTTGACCTGAGGTGTTTTAACCTGCCTATTCCTGACTTGATCCAGCTTTTTTCTCAACGTCCTTCAACTACTTCCTTTACACCCCCAGGATCTCTCTCATCTTGCCCTTAGTCTGCTCCCCATTTTCTCCTCAGGCACTGACCTGCCTCAACCTGAGTGCCTCCAGTGTCTGGCTGCCCCTCTGCCCATTCGCTCCAGTGCCTACTTCCCCATCTCAGGAGATGATTTGAATTTTACCTACTCCCATTCTCCAATAGCTTTCTTGTCCAGTGTCTCATTCCCTCAGAGCATGCTCTGTTGGATAAAAGAATAGTGGTTCATGCTGAAGTGTTCATGGATGATAATAGCTCCAGAAAGATGAGGATTTGGGTCTCTCTCTCTCTCTCTCTCTCTCTCTCTCTCTCTCTCTCTCTCTCTCTCTCTCTCTCTCTCTCTTCCATGATCTCACTACATGCAATACCTCTCTGCTTTTCTCTTCCTTTTTTACTTGTAATCTGATCTCATCCAAGACTTCCTTGGGTGGATAGATATAGACTTACTGTTATGATAGCTGCGTCCCTTCTCACTGCAACATTCTATGAGTCTATATTAAGCAATTTACATTTATTTTTTATTTTTTAAACCCTTAACTTCTCTGTATTGGCTCATAGGTGGAAGAGTGGTAAGGGTGGGCCATGGGGGTCAAGTGACTTGCCCAGGGTCACCCAGCTGGGAAGTGGCTGAGGCCAGATTTGAACCCAGGACCTCCTCTCTCTAGCCCTGACTCTCAATCCACTGAGCTACCCAGATGCCCCCTATATTAAGCAATTTAGAACAGCATAACTGGTCATCTTTAAAAAAAAGAACTCATTTACTAAAAAAGCACTGGATAAATGCCACCTTCAATAATAATCATCGTAAAGCACTTAGCACAGTGTCTGGCACTTGATGGGCATATCTAGATGTCAGCAATGATGAGGATAACCATGTCATTTAGTTCTTATATCAACCCTGAGAGATAGGTGCTAATATTAGCAGCCCTATTTTACAGATGAGGAAACTGAGATTCAGAGAGGTTCAAATGGCTTAAGGGTCACAAAGCATCTAAGTGTTTGAGGTCAGATTGGAACTCAGGACTTCCTCAGTATCTGATTCCAGCATTCTCCCCTCTTCCATTTTGCTTCTGACCTTAGTTAGAATCAAAGTTAATAGAAAAACAGATGAAGAAGACTCTGGTCACAAGAGAGATTCCACCTTGAACCAATTCTCACGGTTGTGTTTTTTAATATCAATTTATACCTCCCCTGTCTTGGACAGGTATGTGTGTCTGTGTGTGTGTGTGTGTGTGTGTGTGTGTGTGTGTGTGTGTACTTTCACTTTGTGTCTTCCCCACTTTTCATTCCCTATCAGTTTCTGTTCATTCTCTAGACCTGCCCAAATGAAATATTATTCCGCTGGTGCCTCAGGTGAAAATCGTTTGACCTTATTCTGTTTCTTTGTGCCTCAGCTAAACTCCAACATGGAGGCAGTATATTACAGGGTGTTGGAGCTGCCAGGGACATGCTGTCCACACAAAGGTGCTTAGTTCTTGCAGACACTCTCCTTTGTACCACAGAAAAACACTGGATGTGATCACACTCATTTATAATAGTGGGCAAATGGGGGAACAGCTCAGATATTCAGAGAGTAGGAAAATAGCTCACCAAATATCAAATTGAAAAGCGTTTTGGCACAACAGACCAACTGCTTCAATATTCCAACAGCCCTGGGATTTCACTGAGGCGTGTCCTCAGAGAACACCCTCCTAAGGATCAGATGGCAGATCTTTCCCCCTAGCTTTGGTCTAGATGGCTTTCAGAATGTCCTTTCATCATTTCCCTCAGTCTCCTGTGAGGTTGGTAAGGAAATATCAATATCTGAGAGGAGAGGAAGAGGACATGGGTTCAAATCCCTTCTCTTCTCTTTATTCCCTGTGTGATTCACTTAAGCTCTTTGGTTTTCACTTTCCTGATCTATAAAATGAGGGGTGGCACTTGATGACCTCTTGGGTTTTTTCCAACTCTAGACCTACGATCCCATAATCCCATGATCCCAGAAATCCCAAGGCAGACAGGGCAGAACTGCACAAGTATTGGAGGTGGGGGTGGAACGCAAGGATTTTGTTCTAATGGGATCCTAGAAATAGTGATAGAACATAAATGTCATTAAGATGATTAAGTGTGGTGGGCCTTACAGCTATATTTCAAGCACAAGTGCTCAGATTCCCCACTGGGGTTGTGCCCATCAAAAAAAGAGAGGTTTGCACTTGGATTTTTAAAAATTATTTTTAAAATGTAATTTTAAAAAACATTCAAAAGGATTGGCCACCAAGGTCCTCTTACACAGCCTCAAATGGCCCAGTGGGACTCCTGGTCTTTTGAAAGTGATGCTACCAGAGGACCAGCTCTGGTGAAACCTGCCAACCAGAGAGACTTGAGTTGGGAGCCAATGATAAAGTGTGTCTACAGCATCCACCAGGAGATGGTTTGTTTTTTCAATGATCACACCTCACAGTGACCATCTACTAAGGTGAGAAGGGGTTAAAGTCTGCTGCAGGAGGAAGAAATCCTGGATCTTTACAGTATTGGGATCCTTCCTAGAGGATGACCATTTCATTGTTCTCCAAGCCCCATCTGCGCCTGACATCAGAGATAACTCTGGGAAGGGGCTGTAGCCGAGACCTCTCCTACCAACACACAGGCACATACAGGCTCCATGGGATGGCATGAAAGGATAGGAGAAAACCTGGTGGGGAGGTGATTGAATGCCTGGCATCCAGTAACTCACAAATGTTTTTTTAAACCCCCTTACCTTCCAACTTAGAATCGAGATCGTGCATTGTTGTCACGGTAGGAGAGTGGTAAGGACTAGCCAATGGGAATAAAGTGACTTGCCCAGGGTGACACAGCCAGCAAGTTTCTGAGGTCATATTTAAACCCAGGACCTCCTATTGAAGTCTGGCTCTCAGTCCACTGAGTCACCTAGCCACCTCGACTCAGTAAATATTTGATAAATGTTTGGTGATTGATTATTTATGAAGCCAGAAATAAGCCATTGGTTATTGGCAGCCAAAGGGCCAGTTACCCCAAGGTAGGGATACAAGTGTGGCCAGAATTGAGGCATCCAAATAGTCAGAATTACAGTGAGGTGATGCCATAGTGCAGAGTTCTGGGCCTGGGGTCAGGAAGACCTGAATTCAAATCCAGCCTCAGATGCTTACTGGCTGTTTCACCCTGAGCCAGTCACCTAACTTCCATCTGTAAAATGAACATAATAACAGCACCTACCTTACAGGGCTATGAGGATCAAATGAGATTATGTTTGTAAAGCACTTAAGATAGTGCCTGGCACATAGTAAACACTATATATGTTATTTTTGTATTATTTTTACTATTGTAATTGTTGTCGTTTCGTCATTTTTTAGTCACGTCCAATTCTTTGTAACCCCATTTGGGATTTTCTTAGCATAGGTCCTGGAATAGTTCACCATTTCCTTCTCCAGCTCATTTTACAAATGAGGAAACTGAGGGGGAGTTAAAAGACCTGTCCAAGGTCACACAGCTAGTAAGTGTCTGAAGCCAGATTTGAGCTCATGAAGATGAGTCTTCCTGACGCCTGGAATTCTATCCACTATGCCACCTAGCTGCCTTCCTGGGTTACTACTAGAAACCAATGGCCAAAACAGGCAGGCTTGATTTGAGACATGGAGCTGGCTAGCCAAATGGGGTGGACCTAATACAGAAAGCACACATTTTCCTCCCCCTGCACCATCTTTGGGCCATACTTCAGCTGTGGACAGCTCCCTGCTGACATCTCTCCCCAACTGGGAACCAGCTGTGTCTCTGGGACTATGGACAATTCTAAACCATGAGTAATAAATAATTTATAAAGTTATATAAGAGAGTTTGGCATTATTCCTTTTTTTACAGGAAAACAGTATCTGCTTTTTGCTCCAGGATATGTCTGGCTGTTAATGGTTTCGCAGTGGAAGGCCCTCTCTGTTACTTTCCGGATCAAAGTCAGTTAACAGGGTCATGACTCAGGGGTTTATATTGACTGCCCTAAACCATTATCTTATTTCCTTTTGTAAACAAAATGTTAGTCATATGCTTAGCCGGCTATAAAAATGCAGAAGGCAAGCAAGCTGAGAAGCCCATTCTGCCCACGTAGTGACCTTGGACTGAGGATTTCAGCCACTGAAATAAACCTAGTCAGTTGGGAATGGTAAACTGATGGAGAAGTCATCCTTTCTCCCTTCAATGGCAAGGGCACTGGGACTTACAGAATGCTGCTTCGAAGCCAATTCCATGTCTCAGCCCTCTTCTTCTCCCCCTCTGACTTTGCACAGGCTGCTTCCCGAGCCTGCCATGCCCTCCCTTTCCCCCTCTGCCTCATAACATCCCTACGTCCCCCCTCAGTTCAGATGGCACCCCCTAAAGTGGTCCTTTCTGGATCCCCCATGTTGTTAGTTGTTAATGTTCCTCTTCCCCAAATCAACTAGGTGTGCATCGCTTCTCTCCATGTTCCATATTCTCTCTATAAACATATCATCCATTCCCTCGCCCCAGTAGACTAGAAGACCTTTAAGGGCAGGGCTTGTCCTGCTTCATTTTTTGTCTTGGTATGCCAGCCCTGAGCGCAATCGCCTAATAGTTGTTTGTTGAGAGACAGGTCCAACTGAGCTGGCCTGGAGTCAGATGACAGATTTCACATCCTGGCTCCCCTGCTTCCAAGATGGATGACTTTGGTAAAGTCATTTCTCTTTTCTGGACTTGCGTTTGGGCACCCATAAAGGTTGGCTAAATGACCTCCGATCTCTTTCTGTTCTAAAGGTCCTCTGCCTCTTCTGGAGGACTTCGAGGTCCTTCATTTATTGTGACCTCAGAGAACATTAGGATGCTGGGGCCCCCAGGGGGAGGAGGCGAAACCTGCCTGATGGGGGCTCATGGCGTGCTGGGACCTCTTGGGAAAATCCAAGACCCACCCTTCAGCTCAGAGTTGTGTCGGGGCACAGCAAGTGCTGCCTTTGCAGCAGGCTCCCTTCCACTTTATTCTAGGTCTGCCTTAGTGAATGAAGAATGGGTAGATGCCAGTCTTGCCTATAATAAGTGTGAAATCGCCCAACTTGCTTCCTACTATATAAGTAGTATACAGCAGGAGTTAACCCAGGAAAACATGTTTTCTCAGAGCGTGTGTGAGAATCCTTCCATGTCTGGGTAAACAGAGAGGCCAAGACAGAATGTGACTTATAATATCAGGCAGAGAACACAAAGACTGTCTTGATTAGGCAACAGGATGCAGAGTATGATGAGCTTACCATCAGGAAGACTTGAGGGGACTCAGCAGATTGAGAGCCAGGTCTAGAGGTGGAAGGTCCTGGATTCAAATGTGACTTCAGATACTTCCTAGCTATGTGACCCTGGGCAAGTCAGTTAACCCCTATTGCATACATTTTTTTTGCTCTTCTGCCTAAGAACTGCAATGTGTAGCATTGATTCTAAGAGGGAAGGGAAGGGTTTTTTTGTTTTGTTTAATATATTTTTATTTCAACTTCTATTGACAAGTATAAGTATTCAAACATAAAAACAAGAGCACAAAAAAAGAAAAATGGGCACACCAGGCCATAAAACCCTCAAGAGATTATAAATGATCTTCCCTGGGTCTACAAACCTTCCTTATTTATCAGTTGTCTACCCCACCCTTAAACTACATATGTATCAACTAAGTGGTACATTAGTCCATTTGTTTTTGCAATTCTTTTTTTCAGGACACATGAAAGATTTATTGATGTAACTGTGGGCTTTAACTACATAGTGAGTCAATATATATGTATATATATATATACATATATATATATATTAGTCAGTCAACTAATATTTATTAAGTTCCCATTATGTGTCAGGCACTGCTCTAAATACTGGAGATAACAAAGAAAAGCAAAAAAAATCCCTCAAACAATCCCTGAAATCAAGAAGTTTATAGTCCAACAGGTGAAACAATGTCCAAACCAAATATAGACATGATACGTTGTGGGTAGTCCCAAAGGGAAGGCACTAAGATGAAGGAGGATCAGGAAAAGCTTCTAGAAGTGCAACTTTAGTGGAAACTTAAAGGAAACCAGGAAAGTTTTGAAATAGAAGAAAAGAAGGAAGGAGTTCCAAGGCATGGAGGGAAATAGTGTCAAGGTTTGGAGTTGTGAGATGGATTGCCTTCCATGAGGAGCAGCAAGAAGGACAGAATCCCTGGAATGCAGAGCTTGTTGGGGTGGTAAAATATAAAGAGACTCCTAAAGTGGGAGATGGCTTTGAATGCCGCACAAAGGATTTTATGTTGGGTCTTAGATGTGGAGTATAATGAATAGGGTATGTGCTCTAGGGAACCTGTGCTCTAGGAATATCAGTTTGACAGTTGAGTAGAGGAGAGGCTTCAGGCAGGAAGGCCAATTAATAGGCAATTTCAAAACTGAGACTTTAATTGATGTCTTAATCCTCTCTAATGCACTAACTTCTAATTATCTCTATTGAATTGTAAGCTCCCTGAAGGGAGGGACTGTCTCTTGCTTCTTTTTGAGTCCCCAGCACTTGGCACAATTCCTGGAACATGGTAGGCACCTAACAAATGTTTATTGATCGATATTGATTGATTGACTAAGTTAGTCCATTATTGTATGAAGGACCTTCAAAGATCCCAAGATCGACCCAAGATCCTGGATTTCAGGGGAAGAAATATTGAATACTGGAAACACTAAGTAACTTTGATGCTGGTTTGCAGGTGGTTCTAGTAGTCTCAATGTCTGATTGTGGAATAAGCCAGAAGAATTCATATGTTAATCTATAGATCTAACAGCTAGATTGCTCTCTTTTCAACACATAAAAACACTAAGAGTGTAGAAGAAGCATTATTTACATATCCTTTCAGGGTGGAGTTAATTTTATAATAGATGATGCTATTTTTAAAAAATTCTTTATTTTATTCCAGGAACAAATCTATGCATAAGTTTTTTTAATTTTTTTTAATTTTTATTTTAAACCCTTAAGTTCTGTGTATTGACTTATAGGTGGAAGAGTGGTAAGGGTAGGCAATGGGGGTCAAGTGACTTGTCCAGGGTCACACAGCTGGGAAGTGTCTGAGGCCGGATTTGAAACTAGGACCTCCCGTCTCTAGGCCTGGTTCTCAATCCACTGAGCTACCTAGCTGCCCCTATGCATAAGTTTTCCATGTTGTCTCCCTCTCCTCTTCCTTCCCCTCTCCTGTAGTAGACAAGAAATTCCACTGTGTTCTACATGTATTATCACTCAAAATCCATTTCCATATTGTTCATTTTTGAAGGGTTATTTTCAAGAAAACCTTGACTTAAATTCTTATTTCTATCACTTATTAGCTGTGTGACCTTAGGCAAGTGACCAAACCTTTCAGATCTTTAATTTCTTCCTCTTCCTTATCAATAATACATCTAGTACCTCCTTCATACGATTATTGTGTGATTCAAATGAAATAATACCTATAAATTGCTTTGCAAACTTTTTTTACACATTCTGTTATTTATTCTGTTATTCTTTAGAAATCCAGACTGATTTATCATTGCTTCTTTTTCTTTTTTCTTATATATATTTTCATTTTTTAGAATATTTTCCCATAGTTACATGATTCATGTTCTTTCCCTCCCCCTCCCCCAAGCCTCCCAGTCACCACCCTCCCTGCAGCCAACATACATTTTACATGTATCATTGATCAAGACCTATTTTCATATTATTGATAGTTTGCTTTGCAAACTTTAAAGTGCTTCATAAAGGTCAGCCAATGCTATTATCTACACTATCTGAATCTCTCCATGATGATCTGGGGGGCATTAATGAAAGAAAGGAGGATTTCTATGGAAGATAGCATTCAGCTGATTGTGCCAATTATAGGACAATATGGCCTGAGTCTTCCTGCTCCAGGAGCTAAGCTATTCTTGCCATCTCACAAACCAGCAATGAAGCCCCCTGGCGTGAGAGTCATTAGTCCCAGCAAAATGAGCTATGGAGGGGTCTCCACTTAGTCTCTTCCTTTGCAAATATGTCTCCCCCTCTCAGCAAGCGATTCAGCTTGAAAAAGATGCTCGATGAGTTTCAATGACACATAATTTCTTCTCACAAGTGTTTGAGATGAGTTAATTGGATGGGGGCTCTTCCTAGGGGCTCCTTGAGGGCCCTCGATCCCTTCCGTGTGTCTCCGCGTGACATCTTACAAGAGGAAGTTCTAAGAAATTCATTCATGCCCTGAACGAAGCCACGCAAACCAACAGTGTGTGCCCACACTCTCATTTCAGCACATTCTGATTAGGTACCTACTGCATGCAGGACCCAGAGCTCTAGGCTGGGGATATGGGCACCAGGAGCCAAAGTCTACCCATGAGAGCTTGGCGGTCAGGGGGAGGGGATGTGGCATATGCACAAAAGAAGGTGTGGACCATGGCCAGAGGTGATGGGGGAAAAGAAGAGTGCCAGGGAAATGGGAAGACAGCAGGACTCCTTGGCAGAGGGGCTCAGGGAGAGCAGCCAGAGGAGGAATGCCACAGGCAGAAAGAGATCCGGAGGGAGGCTGAGAAACAGTCAGGTGTTCAAGGAGGTAAAGGATATGATCAAGACTGGATGCAAGGTTGGAGATGTTTAGGGAGAAGGGGAGGGAAGGGAATAAGCATTCATTAAGTACCTACTGTGTGCCAGGCACTGTGCCAAATACCTTAAAATATTATTTCATTTGACTCTCACAACAACTCTAGAAGGTTGGTGCTGTATTATCCCCATTTTTACAGTTAAGGAAACTAAGGCAAACAGAAGTTAAGTGAATTGCTCCAGCTCACATAGCTAATAAGTGTCTGATTTGAACTCGGATCTTCCTGAATCAAGGCCCAGAACTCTATATATGACGGCACCTAGCTTCCTAGTGTGGTAGACCTGCAATGCCCTGGATTATGATAGCTCTTTGAAAGAGCTGCTGCAGCTTTATCTGCCTTTAGTGAGGAAACTGAGACTCAGAGAGGTCCCACAGCTAGTAAGTATTAGAGCCATAGTTCTAATCTATAGCCAAGAAGTCCTGGTTTCAAATCCTACCTCACCACACACACTGACTAGCTAGCTGTGAAACAATGCAACAAGTCACTAAACCCCTCTGGGCTTTGGTTTTCCTCTCATCAAATAAAGGGAAGGGACTTGATGGCCTTTCAGATCCTGTCAGGCTCTAAATCTATGCTTCATAGTGCTATAGCACCAAAGGGCTTTATTAGCATGATGTTGAGGCTAAATGAAGGGGAGCCTTTGACAACATTCCTGCGAAGATCCCACCCAATAGGGAGTTCCCAGAATCATGGCTCTGCTCTGGTCAGCCACAGGGAGCTCAGCCAGGGCAGTCCTAGCTAAATGAAAAAAATACTTTCTCTGGGGCCGAGTCAATGACTGAGTCTCCCACAAGACGCCATCAAATGGGATCCTGCTTCAGGCTATCGCCTCTCCTTGTCTGCAGCCAAGAATGGCCCCTTGTCCTTTGCCTAAATAGTTCTTCTGCAGAATTCTCCAGTGGCTGCAGGGTCCAGCCCTCTGTCCATTGCCCCACACTGAAACAATAGCTAAGAAATTTCTGGTGTTGCCAGTCATCTGTAGGATGAAAACCAAACTTCTCTGGTGATCATTTTAAACCCTTCAGATGTAGTATGGCTTCAGCTGGCCTTGCTGGTCAGGTTGCTGAGCCATGACTCTCCCTTAAGCAGTCAATGCTCTAATCAAACTGGCTCCCTTGATGTTTCCCAGGCAGGAGATTCCATCTCCAGTCTTGGACTTTTGCGTAGACTGTGATCTACCCTGAAATTCTTTCCTCCTTCCACCTCTTCCTGGAACCCCAAGCTTCTTTCAAGAGAAACTTCCTGATTCCTCTATTTGTTACATTAATATTAATACTAATAATGATTATTATATTAATATCATTAATAATTGACAATATTAATATAACAATTAATATTAATAATAATTGTAACTGCTTGGCAGTGGAGAGAGCACTGGTGTTGGAATTCAACTCCAGCCAATTATGCTTACTGGGAGATCCTGGGCAAATGACTTCTCCTTTCTTGACCTCAGTTTCCTCCACATTAAATGGAGATAATAACAGCATCTACTTCAAATGACATTATATTTGTAATAAAACACTTAACACAGAACCTGGCATATAGTGGGTGCTGTAAAAATGCCTCTTTCCTTCCCTTGTCCATTGGACATTCACTTGTCCGTGTACATACATATTGTTTCCCTAGTAGAATATACATTATTTGAGGGCAGAGAGCTTTCTGTTTTGCTTTTCTATCTCCAGTGGCTAGCACAGTGCCTGACTCATCCTAGGTGCTCAATAAATGCTTATTGATTGATTGAGAGGGAGCAAGAGGACTTTTAATGAGAGCACTGTGCTAAGTGCTTGGGATGCAAAGAAAGGCCAAGACACAATCCCTGTCCCCCAGGAGCTCGCATTCTAATCAAGGAGGCAATATACAATTATATGGAGTGTAGATGGAAGACACTAGCCGTGGAGAAGGGGAAGAAGAGTTGGACCAGGAGAGCTTCTTGGAGAAAATATATTGTGAATTACATTTGGAAGGAAGCCAGAGAAGCTAGAGACAAAGGTGAAGAGGGAGAACATTCCAGGACAAGAACAGCCAGTAAAAAGGCACGGTATGGGGAGGAAGCCGGAGAAATAGCAAACACTGTGTTGCTGAATCAAAGAAAATGTGGTGGAGAGCCAAATGTCAATTAGACTGGAAAAGTAATGAGCAGGCTAGAAAGGCCTCTAAAAGCCAAACGGATAAATTTAGATTTGATCATGGTAGTTATAGGGAGTCACTGGAGTTGATTGAGTGTGTGAGGATGGATATGTTATACATGATCAGATTTTCACTTTAGGAAGATCGCTTTGGAAACTGAGTGGAAGATGGAGTTGAGTGGGGAGAGATGGGTCATGGTAACCAACCAGCAGACTATTACAATTGTCCAAGGGTGAGGGTGAGGCAATGAGCCTGAACCAGGATGGCGGCTGTGTAAGTGGAAAGAATGTGATGTATTTGAGCCAGTCAGAATTCCATAGCTCAACAATAGACCAGATTAAATAAGACAGTATTTGACAGAAAATGAAAAGTCATGCATTTGGGCTCAAGGAACCAACTCGATAAATACTAGATAGGGAAAGAAAGGCTAGACAAAATTATCTGTTAAAAAGATCTGGAGGATCTCAGTAGTCAAGACGGCAGAGTAGAGAAGCATTCAGCTTCACTTCCCCTCCAAATAACCCTAAAATAATGCCTCAAGTCAAATTCTGGAATGGCAGAACCCTCTAAAAGGCAAAGTTTCCTGCCCAAGACAACTTAGATCCACAAAATAGGTTTGTCTCATCAGAGAGAAAAAACCAGGTGCCCTGGAAGCATAGCCAAGGCATCTCAGGCCATGCCATAGGGGCAGCTGAATAGGTGGCAATAGATGCTTTAGGAATTGTCAGCCACAGATGGAGGAGGGGTTAAAGTCTTAAGATCAAAATATGTGATAGCATTTGTGGTGCCTAGAAGCAAGGACCTAGGCTGCAATTCCAGGATTGAGAAAAAGTGCTTGTGGTTGCTCATAAGAGATAAGAGACACTTCTCAATTACAAGACAGAAAGGAAAACTAACAATTGGAGCTGCAGGAGACTGAGGGATCTGGTCACAGTCCTAGATCCAGGAGTGCTATCCCTGCTGCCTATAGAGGAATAGAGTCTTTTCCTGGATAAAGATCAGGACACAGACTAAGAGAGCAGTGACCAAACATCTTCTTAGATCATGCCACCTTGGAAGAACCAAAAACCTACAGATCCCCAGAACTAGCTCTGAAAACAGCATTAATAGGAAAGTCCTGAAACTTGGAATAGTGTTCCCTCCACCTTGGGGGAAGAGCTCAACTTTAATATAAAAGAAAAATCAAGAAATAGGCTGGAGAATGAGCAAACAATGTAAAAATAACCTGACTATAACAAAGTTACTATGGTGACAGGGGAGATCAAGACATAAGGAGTTACAAGCAAAACCTCAAAGAAAAGTGTGAGTTAAATATACATTCAACAAGAATCCCTGGAAGAGCTAAAAAAAGTTTTAAAACTCAAATAAGAGAAGTAGAAGGAAAATTGGGACAAGGAATGAGAGTGATGCAAGAAAATTACGAAAAGAGAATCAACAGTTCAGTAAAAGAAGCAGAAAAATACTGAAATGGTAAAAAAAGAATAAAAATCTTCTGAAGAGAAGAACATCTTAAAAAGAAGAATTAGCCAAACAGGAAAAAGGTACAAACATTCAGTGAGGAAAAGACCTTAAGAAGTAGAATTGGAATAATGGAAAAGAGGTATGAAAGCTCACTGAAAAAAATAATTACTTAAAATTAGAATTTCACAACTGGAAGTGAATGCCTCCACGAGACATCAAGAAACAACAAAACAAAATCAAAAAAATGAAAAAAATAGAAAAAAAGCCAAACATTTCTCTGGAAAAACAGTTGACTTGGAAAATGGACTAAGGAAAGACAATTTAAAAATTATTAGGCTACCAGATAATCATGATAGTAATGAAGTTTCCTTAATAATGGAGTTTTCCTTAAAATTATAAGTAGTATCTATCTAAAACCATCAGCAAGCATTATATATAATCAAGATAAGCAAGAAATCTTCACAATAATATCAAGCAAAGATGCCATTTATTATCACCATTATTCAATATTGTTCTAGAAATATTAGCTTTAGGAATAAAAGAATAAAAAGAAATAAAAGGTATTAGAAAAAGCAACAAGGAAACACAATTCTCACTCTTTTAGAAGATATGATGATGTACTTAAAAATCCTAGAGAATAAACTAAAAAAGCAGTTGAAATAATTAACAACATTAGCAAAGATATAAAAGAAACCCACATAAGTCATCAGCATTTATGTATATTACCTACACAGTACAGAATTAGGAGATAGAAAGAGAAGTTACATTTAAAATTTCCACAGAAAATATAAAATTCTTAGGAGTTTACCTTCCAAGACAAACTCAGAAATTATATGAATATAATTACAAAACATTTTTCACACAAAGAAAGTCAAACCTAAATATTAATTGGTCACGAGTAGACTGAGTCAATATAATAAAAATGATAATGCTACCTAAATTATTTTTTATTTAATGCCATGCAAATAAAATTGCCAAAAAGTATTTTATAGAGCTAGAAAAATTCATCCAGAAGAAGAAAAAGTCAAGAATATTAAGGGAATCAATTGAAAATTATATGAAGGAAGGTGGCTTAACAATACCAAATCTCAAACTGTATTACAAGGTGGTAGTCATCAAAAAAAAATCTTGTACTCATTAAAAAAAGAGTGGTGGATCAGTGGAATAGATTCGGTACATAAACCACAGTAGTAAATGACCATAGTAATCTAGTTGTTTGATAATCCCAAACATCCAAGACTTTGGGACAAGAAATCTATATTTGACAAAAATTACTGGGAAAACTAGAAAGTAGCTGATTAGAATTAGATATAAAGCAACACCTCACATTATATATCAAGAGAGAATCAAAAGGGTGCATGATTTAGACATAAAGGATGATAGCATAAGCAAATTAGGAGAACATGGAATATTTTACCTGTAAGATTTATGGACAAGAGAAGAATTTTTGACCAAACAAGATATAGAAAGCATTACAAGATGTAAAATGGATATGTTTGATTACATCAAAATAAAAAGGTTTTGTACAAACAAAGCCATTATAGTCAAGATTAGAAAGGAAACAAGAAATGGGGAAATTCTTAGCCAGTCTCTCTGCTAAAGGTCTCACTTCTGAAATATATAGAGAACTGTGTCAAATTTATAAGAATATGAGCCATTCCCCAACTGATAAATGGCTAAAGGATAAAAATAAACAATTGTTCAAAGAAAGAAATTAAGTTATCTATAGTGTAACAGACTAAGCAAGGGGCCAAGCAAATCTTCTTTGTATCATTCCAATTTTAGTATATGTGCTGCCAGACCTTCTGTTACTATAGCCAGCCTAATTGATTCTGCATCTTCAGTGAACATCTTGGAAGACAAATATTGCAGTCTTGCTTGGCCCCTTGCTTAGTCTGTTATAATAGTCATGTGAAAAAATGCCTTAAATCACTATTGATTAGAGAAATGCAAATCAAAACCATTCTGGGGTACCAACTCACATCTATCAGATGAAGTGATATGACAGAAAAGGAAACTGAAAAATGCTGGAGGGAGTGTGGAAAATTCAAGCACTAATATAAAATATTGACATATAATGTTGGTGGAGTTGTGAACTGGTCCAATCATTCTAGAAAGCAATTTCAAATTATACAAAGGGCTATAAAACTGTGTATATATTTTGACTCAAGGAATACTACTATTAAGTTCATACTTCAAAGAGATCATATATGTATAGGAGCTCTTTCTATGTTGACAAAGAATGGGAAATTGAGGGGATGCTCATCAATTGTGTAATGTCTGGATGGTTTAAAATTGTGGTGAAATTCCTTTTGCTATAAGAAATGATGATGAGGATACTTTCAGAAGACCCTGGGAAGGCTTACATGAATAAAATGATGCAAAGTGAAATGAACAGAACCAAGAGAACATGTACACAATAACAGCAAAATAGTATCATGAGCAACTCTGAACGGCTTAGCTATTCTCAGCAATACAATAATCCAAAACAATTCCAAAGACCTTATGATAAAAAATGCTATCCACTTCTAGAGAAAGAACTAATGGAGTCTGAATGCAGATTGAAGCATACTTTTTAATTTATTTTTTGGGGGGGCTGTTCCATATTTTCTTTTGTAATATGCCTGAACACATTTTGCATGATTTCACATTCATTATCAATCTCAAATTTCTTTCCTCCTCAAGAAAGTAGAAGGGAAGGGAATCTTTAGGAAGGGAGACAATTTGGGGAACTCAGATTTTTTAATGTTAAAATTTTTGTTTGCATAAAATTGAGAAGAATAAAATAGAAGTATAAAACAAAATTTTAAACAAATAGAAAAAAAGATCTATAGGCTTGAGTGGATAGTGAGATCCAAATGCTATTCTTGAGGACAAGATAGAAAGATGTAGGTTAGAAAATGGTAATACTACTAAGTAGGATTATATAGGATTGAATGGTTGAACCAAGAATAGTCATTTAATAGTTTACTGTCACCTTGGAAAGAGGTCTCTGTTGGAATGCTCCAGGCATCTGTGATTGTCCTGGCACTGTTTGAGATTTTTAACCGAGTCTTAGATATAAAGGTAGTGCTGACAAGCTTATTACATTTGCCAGCAACAGAAAACCAGGATAGATTGGAAACAGTCTGAATGACAGTGAGAATTCACTAATCTCTTGACAGGCAATAACATCCAAAAAGAAGAAAAATAATAAGGATAAAGGTGAAGTCATATGTTTGAGGTTAAAAGATCAAAGCTTCTTGACTTCAAGTAGAGACTATCTCCTGTGCTCCTCCACTACCATGCATAACTAACCACTTGCCAACCAGTCCAGAACTCTGATATGGTTTTGGTGCCTGGCCACTAGGATTCAAGTTAGCAATCAGAGCCATAGCATCCCATCCCTGGATGCTCATCCTGCCTGGAGATGTACCAAGCCCCTCCTTCCCTGATTTCTGCTCTCCCTGTCTGTGGGCTAATGGTCTCTCTCTGCAGAGATGAGCTATCAGCTTTGCCATCTGCTCTAGTAGGTGCTGCCTCTGGCTGGCTTCTGAGTATGGAGGTGGAAATGAAGAGACAGAGGAAAGAGACTTGGCCTCCCTTTCCAGGGACCTCTTGGTCACATATCAGGAAGATTACCTGCCTTCAAGAAGCTGCTGGTTGGGAGGGGAGGTATTTTTCTAAGTTCTTATGCATTGCTAGAAGCTGGGAACAATTGCGACCCATCTCTCAAATCCCTCCACCCTTAAAAGGCTTTCAAATGATCCTCTTGGATGTAATTAGGAGAGAGTGGCTCATGTCAACAGGAAAGCTACTCACTGCTCAAATGGCAAACCAAAATTACCACAAAACCTCCTCTGTGATCAGAATCCAATCTTTGAACCATGTTACATTTCATTCTCATGTATCTCAGGTTTTTTAAACCTACCTGATTTTTTTCTCTTTCAAAAGGTGTGTCAAGTCAGAAACAAAATGCAATACATATTAAAATGTAATTTTATAATTTTTAATTAACAAAAAATTATTTTCTCTTTTCAACTTCTTACTTCTTTCACCACAAAACAAAAGGAAAATGTTGTAGCCAAACAAAACAAATTCATACAAAGTCCAAAAAAATGCATGTTGCATTTGTGCCACCTTTGACAGTAGGTGCACAGCATGCTTCATCATTCTCAGTCCTTTTGACTCACGATTAGTTACAGAATTGATTAGGGTTCTTAAGTTTGGCTATGCTATTTGTCCTTACAATGTTATTATTCTATAAATCATTCTCCTGGTTCTTTTCATCTCACTCTGCATCAGTTCAGACATGTTTTCTCAGGTTTCTCTGAAAAGATCCATTCTTTTATTGGTTCTTATAGCACAATAATAAATTCCATTATATTCATATGACTTGTTCAACCACTCCCCAACTGATTGACACCTCTTCCAAATTACAACTCTTTGTGTCCACAAAAAGCTGTTGTAAATAGTTTTATCAAAAGAAGTCTTTTTCTTTTTTTCTTTGATCTCTTTCCGGCATAACTGTATGGGTGGTATTGCTGGGTCAGAGGGTATGCATAGTTCAGTAACTTTCTGGGCCTAGTTCCAGATTTTCTGGATCAATTCATAGCTCCACCAAGAATGCACTAATGTGTCTCTTTGCCTCCAACCCCTCACACATTTATCATTTTCTTTTTTTATTAACCTGGACAATCTGATGACTGTGAGGTGGAGCCTTAGTGTTGTTTTAATTCACATTTCTCTAATTATAAGTGATTGGAAGATTTTTTATATTATCATATCTAGTTGGATTCCTTTCCATGAAAGTTGCCTGTTCATATCTTTTGACCATTTATCAATTGGAGAATGGCTATTATACATATGAATCAGTACCTCGTATATCTTGGAAATGAAGCTATTACCAAAGAAAAATTGCACATGGTAGCCCAGCTCTTTTTAGGCGGAGACAAAACAGGGATGAATTTTCCCCTCTGGGGCAAGTTCAATATGGGTGACAGAGTATTGAAGGTCCAACCACTCCTGCCTTCATGGGGATGACACATAGATACAGTGGGGACTGGGCTTGAGGAGGTTAAAAAATGGAAGCCAAGTCAAAGAATTAGGGAAGTGAAAAAGACTTGAGGGAAGGTTTTGAAATTGTTGGGGAGATGGGAGAGTGATTTGGATGTTCAGGGACAACAACCACAAGAATATGGATGCCATGAAGAGAACTTGGAAGGAGGAAAGGTGACTGCCAAGGAATAGAGACAAAGGGGTGGGTGGGTGGTGTCTGAAAGAAGCAAAAACACTGAATTTGGAGTCCAAGGACCTGGACTCCAATACTAGCTTACTGCTGACTATCCTTTGATTTGGAGAAAATGCCTTAATGTATCTGGGCCTCAGATCCTCTTCTATATGAGAGGGTTGTAGTTAATGATCTTTAAGGTAAACTTGTAATTTTGTGATCCCTTCTCCTGGCCCTGGTTGTCAGAAGATGTGAGAGTAAGTGCAGGTCCCCTGAAGATGGTTCCAAGAGAGATGGGTACCTTCAGGCAAAACCAAACAAAATGGATCCAGGAATCATCCCAATGACAGTAAGCTGAGCTAGTGGGCAGTTACTGTTTATAGCTTTAGTGACTAGAAGCTAGTTTTCATTATAATCAATGTGGGCAAATAAGGAATATATTCTGAGCTCGTAGTCTTGGATAATTCTTCTAAACCAGGTGCCACACTCATGGTTCTGTAAATATATTGAAAGAGCTCCTGAACCTTGGTGAAGAGAGATAACTACATCCAAATACAGGCTGATTTTGGTGTAAGCAACGTACTCTGGCCAGCAAAAGGGACAGATGGAGAATTGTCCTTGTTAAACCCAAAGGTCTACTATATACTTCTTTCAGTCTTCTTTTTTTTGTGTTTATTCTTAGGACATCTAAAGAACGTTAACATTGCCTTCTGATGCTAAATAGTCAGATTGCATTTTGTGACATTATTCTCATGGCTGGGGCCAGTTTATGTTTCTCCATGACCTCTTTTCAACATGGGAGGTTCCCATGATGTGGCATAAATTGGAGATGCAAGTGGCCATCCATGGGTTGTATGACCAGTAAAACAAGGCTTGTGGAGAGGTTGACTAAAGCTTTGTGGTGGAGGTTCACACCATGGTAACAATTCAGCAGCCACCGTTGTCTCTCCACATTTTGTTCCTGTCTTTTCCCATTCTTCCCTTGGCTGGTAACCCTGAATGTATTCAGAATTTCCTACAGCTGTCATTCTTGGGATTAGAATCAATTATATCAGGAAACTCAAAGGCCAATTGCATATTACTGATACAAAAGCAATTGAGCTGCAAAGGAAACCCAAGTTTAGACTTTGCCTTCCATGATCCAGAGGGCTTGTAGCCCAACATAGTAGAAAGCATATTGGATTAGAAGTCAGAGGACTTGAGTCAAATCCTGTCCTTGTTACAAGCTTTGTGATTCTAGAAAAATCACCTAATATCTATGGGCCTCAGTTTCCACTTCTGTCAAAAGAAAACTTCTGAGATCCCTTCCCTTTTAGAGCCACAGACCTTTGAGAAACAAGGTTACTCTTTACTTCCTCTCCTCACTGTGGATTTTCAGCTATGATTGAAGGAGAAAGAATGGAGCTGACCACACATGGCTATGCAGCTGGATTCATGTACGTGTCTGTGTGTGCCTGCCTTCATTTAGATTTTCTCACATCTGTTTAAATCCAAGTGAAATGTTTATTTCAGTGTGTGGTCAATAGTGCAGGAAAAATCTGTTTGTTTTCCTAAACAGAACATTTGGGTGTGCTGAGACCTAACCTGGGACAAACAAATGTCCTGTTTCTCTTCTATGACATTTTAATACCTATAATTTCTTAATGAAAAAGCAGAGACCCAAAATGGGGAAAGGGTAATATCACAATGTAGAGTGTGAATTGAAATGGATCAGAAAAGGCAAATGTTTTTTATGAGTTCTGAAAAGTTCTCATTTTCATGTCTCATGGGATGCACTCACTTATTCTCAGGCTGTGATCAAATAATCAGTAGCCCTAATCAATCAATCAACATGCATTTATTAAGATCCTACTGTGTGCCATCACTGTTGAAGCCTCCTCTTCCTCCTGGAAGGCTCATGGGAAAGGAGACACTCCCTTGGGAGGCTTTCCCTGAATTTGCCTATTGCCAAGGAAGGTTGCCTCAGGGTGATTCAGAATGACTATGAGTAAACATCAATTCCATCACATTGTTTGTGTGAGTGAGCCTTTGATTTCCAAGGTCTTGGGTCCTCTGTGTGCAAATCTGAAGCTTTTGATCTTGCGTCAGGAGGAGAAAGAGAGAGAGATGAAGAAGATGAAGAGGATCATGCTGAGAAGCTTTTAGCTGCTCCTGGGGTGAGGGAGTGGTGCTTCAAGTCACCCACATTCTCCTATACACTTTTGGGATCTCACAACAATGAGAGAGTCCATTAGGGTCTCTTTCTGTTTTCTCAGAAAAAAAAACTTCCTAGATTATAAGACCTGACCTCCCTTCACCAATCTGGACTGGGCAGCATTTAGTGGATTCCATGCAGGACTTAGATGTGACATGATTTGTGTTCAGATCCTGACTCTACCACTTACCAGCTGTGTGAGGTTGAGTAAGGTCCTTCTCCCTCCCTCTTGGCCTCCATATTGTCACATATCTAAACTGAGACCTCTCTGAGCCCCAAGACCCCTCCTGGTTCTCAGCATTTCATTGGCCAAATATTCATAGCTCGTTTTCCCCAGTCAACAAGCAGTGATTTAGTGATGGTTCTGTGTCAGGCTTTGAGCTAAGAAAGAAAATTAGACCCTGACTCATTATACACATCATCTAGCTCGTTTGCTTGGGATCCACAGGCTAGCTCCAAGACCTTTGTATCTTTATTAGTTCATTCTAGTTACCTTTGTCCCCAGTTGTAGTGATCCATCCTGCCTAATTTGCCTTCCTTCCAGTCACATGGCAAATTAATGGCAAATCCTTTTCCTAATACAGGTCCATGGATCTTTCCACTAGGTTTTTCTATGTATGCTTATCAGTTGGATAGAAATAAATGACATTCAGATTTTTAAAATGAATCCCCAAATCCATCTCTAAAACGACAACAATAGCAAAAATAGGCAATGATTAGAAGATAATGTTTTAAGGATTTGCAAAGAGCTTTACAAATATTATCTCATTTGGTTTTTACAAAGCTGCAAGGCAAGTGCTATTTTTATTCCCATTTTCCAGATGAGAAAACTGAAGCATACAGAAATTAACTGACTTGCTTTGGATCATACAGGTCATAGTTGTCCAAGGCTGAGTTTGAACACAAATCTTCCTGGCTCTAGGCCTAGTGCCCTATCCATTGCTCTACCAGCCGACTCTACAAAATTGTATTACATCAAAAAATGGCATTGCTAGTGGAGAAAAAATGGAAGCTCTCTACATGGGTGATTTGGGTATGACTCACAGTTTTCTTTTCACCTCAATAGTTTCACTAGAGGTGAAATGACAAGGAGAATATTTGGTGATTGGCCAAATCGGACATTTAGTTAGGACAGAGCCACGGTTCAGCCAGAAGCTACCTAACCTGATGCACCACAAATAAAAATGTAGCTTTGCTCTTGTCACCTCACTCTTGCTTCCCTGGCCTCAGCCTTGGATTCTGATGGCCATCCCTGGCCAAGAGCTTCAGCTCTCTTGTTTATGGCAGTCATTACTCCGTTCGCCAACTCCATCCTTGGTGGCTCCAATGCCATAGTATAGCTTCAGTCACATTGGCAACCGTATCACTTGTAGTAACTTCTTGGTTCTTCCTCTACTCATCATTTGACTCCGGGGATGCCAAACTTGGATGGTGACAGAAGCTGGGTGCACAAGGCAAGGGGGTAAGGGCACCTCCAAGTTATAGAAGAGTGCAATGACAGAAATCAGTGGAGTAAGCTTGGAGGGACACAACTTGTGATAGCTTTTATTCTGATCAGATATACTGTTGAAGTTAAAAAGTTCCTGGAACCAAACAGGGTTTAGGCACAGACCGTGTGGAAGCTAAGGGTACGTTAACACAAGCCAGTGCCTGGGCATGATAGAGGGATACTTGTCTGGTGGTACCTGGGACAGCTCCCTGGATGGTTCAAGAATACAGTGATCCCTAACCTATTGTGGTAGTTATGTTCCAACTCTGCAAAGTAGCAGCGTTATATTTATTTTATTATTTACATATAATTGAAGGCTTTATAAACTCTTCCCACTCTCTTATGGACCTTTTCCACACTCTTAACCTTTTCCTGACTCTTATAAATACTGACCCAGTCGGCACCCAGGATACAGAACACAGCCCTGTGGTTGATCCTGCAATACAGTGAAAACTCCCTGATACAGAATTAGATTTCTTTTAAACCCTCCATACAGTGAAGTCCCAATAAGTGAACTGTGACATAGCAAGGGACAACTGTATACAGAAATTGGGAGCTTGGGCTTGGTGCACATATATCAGGTGCTTCAATCCCTGAGGAAGAATGCATGCCGGGTCCCAGCCCCAATCTCACCCAAAGACTACCCCTCTTGGTTTGGGAGTATGATAAGCAATAGATCTGATGGGGATGGTCAATGCTTTGATCAACTGAGAATCAAGAAGACCTGAGTAAGAATCTGACCTCTGACATTTACTAGCTGGGTGACCATTGGCAAGTCTCTGAATGTCTCTCAGCCTCAGTTTCTGTAAAATGAGGATAATAATAACTAGAAGCACAAGTGGTGGGGGGAGTAAAGAGAAAATGATATTAAATTCTAGGAGTGCCAGACATGGAGATCCATCAGCAAGTACTTATTAAATACCTACTATATCCTGTGTAAGCCCTGAGTAAGTCCTCAGGATACAAAAACCAAACCCAAAGAATTTCTGCTCTCAAGAAGCTAATATTCATCAACAGGGGACTGTGGGATCCGAGGAGCAGAGATTAAGAGATGGAAGGAATCTCAATGCCCATTTAGCCCAACCTCTTCCTATTATTATTATTATTATTATTATTATTCCTGTTGACTCCTTAGGAGCAAAGGGCCGCAACCATCTCACGCCAACGGACTCTGTTCTGGGCAACTTCCCCCAGCTGGGCCCATGTCATTCCGACCGTTTTTGTTTCATTTTCAGCAGATCTTCGCCAGGTCTGTTTTGGTCTTCCAACTTTCCTCCTCCCTGAAGGGTTCCAGCTCAATGCTTGTCTGGCTACGTTGTCTTCCGGTTTTCATAGCGTATGTCCTATCCATCTCCACTTACGTTTCTTTATGTCCTGACTGATGGGGCACTGGAATGTTCTTTCCCAGAGACTAGCATTGGAGATCTTTTCAGGCCATCTGATGTTCAAGATGTGGTGTAGACATCTATTAACAAAGACTTGGAGTTGGTTGGTGTTAGCGCTCGTCACTCTCCAGCTTTCTGATCCATATAGGAGGACGGTCTTTACGTTGGTGTTGAAGATTCGGAGCTTAGTGACGAGGGACAGAGCTTTGGAGATCCAGACAGACTGCAGGGAGTTAAATGCCTGTCTGGCTTTGTTGATTCGGTTTCTGATGTCCTCGTCTGCTCCGCCATCCTTACTGACGATGCTACCCAAATAGGTGAAGTGGTCCGTCTCCTTGATGTTTTCTCCCTGTAGTTGGATTGGCAGGTCCTATTTGTTGTTGACTGTGATCACCTGGTCTTCCTCATGTTGATCTTCAGACCTGTCTTCTCCGCTTCTTCAGAGAGTCGTGCAAGTTTGGCTTGCGCATCTTCCTTTTAGAGATGAAGAAAGTGAGGCACAGAGAAGTCAAGCTACGTGCCCGGCTTCATGCAGAGAGTAGCAGAACTAGGAGTCCCTCTTCCAAACCAGCACTCCCTCCACCAGACAGCATGTGCCAGTTTAATCACATATGCAGACACCAAATGAGCGCTACGTCATTCTGAGGAAGAAGAGCTCTGGCCACTGGAGGAACCAAGGCAAACACCAGCTCCTGGAAGATGCCATGAAAGAGCAGATTCCCAGAATTCATATTTATCCCAGGGTCTATCTATAAGGATTCATTAGGACATCCCTCTGCCTCTGTTCGTTGGTGGAACAGACATGCTGGAAACTGCTCCCTGGGCATTTGTGGCAGACTGTCAAGATCGGAGACTGGAGTGTCAAGGAAATATTCTAACAGGGCTGCGAATAATTCATGAAGAATGTTAGAAATAGAGTGTGATTAGAGAGTAATATAACTGTGCAAGCCGCCAAAGGAGTAACCCTTGAGGGCACGTGTCCTGACATGGATCCACGAATAGTTTGAGGGTTCATTTCAGGTCTTTTCATACAGACCCTGAGAGCTTTGGGGAGGGGCTCTTCCATTTGGGGCAAAGTCCCAGTTAGGTGCCCCAGCGTGCATCAGTCATCCTGAGGAACACACTGGGTGGCCCTCGCTCTCCCCACAAAATAGCATTAGTATTTCGGCGGCATGGAGAATGAAGAGATGTAGCTATTGGAGCTGCACAGTTTTGAGTCGATAGTAGTCTCTGCAAAGGGGGCTCTGGAGGGATGCCAGTGGACCCAGGGTCAGAGTTTGAGTGTGTGTGTGTGTGTGTGTGTGTGTGTGTGTGTGTGTGTGTGACAGACTGAAACTCACACACACACACACACACACTCAGACAGAAAGAGAGAGAGAGCATGTACATCTTGGCTGTTTTGGCATTCTTTTTTGGGGGGGTGGGAGAAGAAACTTCTTTATTTGACAAGCATTGCTGGGGAAAAAATCTGGCAAAAAATAAGGCACTCATTTAGTGCCTCCTTCGAACCGCAACAAATTCAAAGTCAATGAATATTCTCAATATAAAACATTGGGCCATAAAACAAATTAAAGTCGAATACAAAGTTGCGTATTACATGATTATAGATGGAGGGGTTTTGAAGTGTTCCTTTCATGTTTCTTTTTAAAACGAATATTCGATTTTCTCTTAATTACATGTGAAAACCATTTTCAACATCATTGAAAAAAATGAGTTCCAAACTCTCTCCCTCCTTCCCATCGCCCCTGCCTTGTGTTTTGGCATTCTTAAAAAGCAGGCATGCCTTTCTTTGAAGGGTCTCCACTGGAACAGATTGGATTACATTAAAGACCCAGCGAGATCTCTGCCTCTGTTTGGGCTTCTCTAGCCCTGGACTGATATAAATAGGATTCACCAAGGTGACTGCTGGAGAGGTTTCCAACAGACTTAGAGCTCTGGGTGATGCAAGGTAGATCAGTGGCACCCAAATGGAACCAGGTAGTCACCACATGCCTTGCTGGAGTCATTGTTTCACTGAAGCCAGGGGGAGCTGAGCCTCAGTTGCTGAGGGCAGACTTTGGCCCATATGTTCCACGTTGCTCTGTCCCATCATATTGCTGGTCGCAAAAAGAAAATGTTTTGACAGACTGTCACCGAAACCTGTTTTTCATGCAAACATCTTGGGGAGAGACATTATTCTTGGTCGACAGCTTTGTGGAGGAATTTTTCAAGGGTAGAGCTGTAGTAAAAGTACCATCCTGCTGAGGAGGTGCCAGGCACAGAGGAAGCTTTAGATGGGAAAAACGAGATGCAACCCTGAGTCACTCACCTTGGGGAGAGTCCAGACATGCCTAGGACTGAGCATCCTGGAATCACAGCACAGACTGGCTTTAGAACTTCGGAGGCTTGTGGAGTACTTTACACATAATCATCTTCTTTGGGTCCTCATAATAGCCCTGTGCAGCAGGTATTATTTATTGTGCCCATTTTGCAGATGCAGAAACTAATAATCAGAGAGGATCATCTAGTGAATGAATCTCTGACATGGGATTTGGCCCCAGGGCTTTCTGATGCCAAGTCCAGTAATCCAATTATCAGTGGACTACTCTGTGCCCAGCTTTCTTATATTCCTCATGACCTCCTCATGAAGGTGCCAGCTGGAAGGGACCTCAACAACCATCTATTCCAAACCATAGAAGGAAGAGCCAGCCCTGCCCTCAGAGGTTCTCTCTCTCCTCTTCATGGAGGCTGCTCACCTATGAACAGACCTTGGATGAAGCAGAATTTGATGATTGCATTCAGTGGGTTGAGACGAAGGACCAGTATGCCTTGCCATCTCCCTGCCCTGCTTCTTCATGTCCACTGCCCTACTGGTGCAGCCAAAGGGACTCGGGCCTTGCCATTGGACCCATCATTGCCTCCTGGCCTTTCCAACTCTCGTCCATAAGTGGGCTCTTCTAGTTAGAGAAGAAAGACTCCTGACTTCTGTGTGTTTGTGGCTTGGATCCCTTCGGCAGTAGACTGCTGAGGCCCGCGGACCCCTTCTCAGAATCATGTGTCTGAAGGCATAAAACAACATCCTTCAGATTAAAGAGGAAACCACATATAATGAAATGATTCTCAAAATATTAAACAATAAAGTTCCCAGGTCTTGGGTTAAGAAGCCTTGCTCTAAGAAGGCATGAGCAGCTTGGGGGTAGAGTCAGGTCTCCTTGGGTTTAGCTCTCCTGTAGCCAGCACCGAGCCTGGTATATAGGAGGTGCTTAGCAAAGCCTTCATTCATTCATTCATTCATTCATTCATTCATTCATTCATTCATTCATATAGAACAGGATAGAAGGAAATGATGAACAAGGTTAGGATGAACTCTGGACTCATAGGATAAGAATCCTGGGAAGGCACAATTTGACTAAATGCAATTACTCATTTGCTCGTTATATGAGTTATAAGACAGAGAAGAAATAAAGACTGTGGTGCCCTGTGGTCACAAGGGATTTACTTCTCTTTGTGAGACCATTTTCAAGGAGAGATAAACATAATTACCCTTAAAATTTTTTTCTACATTTTTATTATACATGTGTGTTGTGTCTATATATATAATTTTACTTCCATGCATACATGTATATTTATAGTTGAGCCTGTTGTTTTATATCTCATTATCCTTCTCTTCCTCCTTTCCATTTTCTCTCCTTCCTTCTCTCCTTTCCTTCCTTCTTCCTTCCCTTCTCCCTCCTTCCCTTCCTTCTTTTTACCTCTCTCACTCTTTTTCTATACTGATTAATATACAAAAATTAACGAATATGAATTTTTCTGCTTCTGTCATATTTTTCCCATGTAAATAATATTTTATGCACAGCTTCAGAGGAAGTAGTTAATTAGGGGACTTTGCCATTTATAACTGACAAAAAACCAATATTATATGACCTTAGAAGACCAAGGGGGTCTCTTCCAATTGAAATATGTTGAAGTTTAACCATTTTCCCTAGGGGAAGTGAATCTAAGTTGAATATCCTATGAAAATCAGTGCAGGACCTGAATGAACTTCACCCTAATTGAAAGGAAATTAGGTGGAAGACCAATGAGAAGTTTATTGGCAATTGAATTGGAGGGTTAGCACACCAGTGCTGCTAATGAGTGAATAATTTATTACATACTTATACTAATAAGAAGAGCTAACATTTAACAAATGTTTTAAAGTTTGTAAAACACTTTGTTTTTATTCCTGCATTAATTCCTCATAATAACCCTGGAAGATTGGTTCTGCTTTCATCCCCATTTTATATACGGGGAACTTGAGGCTGGGAGAGGTTAAGTACTTTGCCCAGGATGACAGAGGTAGTAAGGCACTCTTCAATCTTTGCTGTCATATTTCAATTGAATTTTCCCTCTGTCCTCACAAACCCCTTCCCCTTTTGGGGAGTTCCTCATTCTACTCTGCTTTTTGACTCTCTTTTATGAACTATCTTCTCCCTTTAAAATGATAGAATGATAGCTTAGTCTCCTCATTGCCTATTTTAATACCTTCAATTTCTTTTTCTTCTCTAATTGCTACTGCTAGTGTTTCTAGTACTATGTTAAATAATAGAGGTGATAATGGGCATCCTTGTTTCACTCCTGATCTTATTGGAAGGCTGCTAATTTATCCTCATTGTATATGATGCTTGTTGATGGTTTTAGATATATTCTGTTTATTATTTCTATTCCTATACTTTCTAGTGTTTTCAGTAGGAATGGGTGCTATATTTTGTCAAAGACTTTTCCAGCATCTATTGAGATGATGTGATTTTTGTTTGTTAGTTTGTTGATATAGTCAATTATGTGGATGGTTTTCCTAATGTTGAACCATCCTTGCGTTCCTGGTATAAATCCCACCTGCTCATGATGGATAACCCTCGTGATCACTTGCTGGAGTCTTTTTGCTAGTATTCTTTTTAAGATTTTTTGCATCTATGATTGTTAAGAAAATTGGTCTGTAGTTTTCTTTCTCTGTTTTTGATCTACCTGGCTTTGGGATCAGTACCATATTTGTGTCATAAAAGGAGTTTGGTAGAACTCCTTCTTTGCTTATTGTGTCAAATAGTTTGTATAATATTGGGATTAGTTTGATACCATCTCCCTTGTCTACTCTGACCCTGCTCCCACCCTGGTGCAGACCCTCATTACCTCACACCCAGACTATTCCAAAAGTTGTTCAGGGTTCTGTGGGTCTCAGGTCTCTCTCCACTCCTGTCCATTTTCCATTCAGCCACCAAAGGATGACTTAAGATGATCTTTCTAAAGCCCAATTCTTACCTCCAGTGTAAGTACCTTTATTACTTCCTGGATCAAATCTTTTGTTTTTGATTTTAAAAACCTTCCTAAATTTTCCCCTTCCCACCATTCCAGAATTCTTATACCTTTACTTCCTATACTTCCAGTACTCCTGACTGTTCCTTAGGAAAGACACCCCTACCTAGAGACTCAATATTTTCTCTCCTCCATACCGGGAAATCTCTTCCTCCTCATGTATGCCTCTTCACTTCCTTAGAGTTCCAGCTAAATCCCACCTTCTCCAAGAAACTTTGCCAACCCCCCTCCATTCCAGTGCCTTCCCTCCATTCATTATTTCCTATTTATCCTGTACAGAGTTTGTGTATACATAACTGTTTGCATGTTATCTCCCCCATTATACTGTTACCTCCTCAAGGACAGGGACTATCTTGTACCTTTGTATTCCTAATGCTTAGTATATTGCCAGGCACACAGCAGATGCTCACCAAGTGTTTACTGACTGGCTGGCTGATCATCACCAACAAGAGAATGTCATCTTCACAGTGCACACGGTCCAGTTGCTGATAACAAAAGAGATTATTGCTGATAATAGTGGAGCAAGCAAAAAGAATTCATGAAGCACCGACTACAGGCCAGACGTGGGGCTAGGGCCTGGACTTTGGGGTACAAGTACAAAGAAAGAAGGAAAAAATTCCTGTTTGCCAGAAACTACAATGTTAGAAGCTTATAATATACTATCATCAGTTCACATAGAGTTTCCCACTGTGTATTGGGGAATTCAATGGGAAGCAACATGCCACAACATCCCAGGGTACAGGGGAAAGAGCACTGGATCTCCAGTCAAAGGATGTGGTTTCAAATCCAGCTTCTGATGCTCTTACCTAAACTTCTATGATTTGGGGTAAATCATTTGGTCTTCCTGTGCATCCGTTTCCTCATTTGTAGAATAAGAGAGTTAGAGTGTATGGTTTCTGAGCCCTATATCTGTGAGTCCATCATCTTGTGACAGTATGGCAGATTTTTGCCTCATTGAACCAAAGCTGTGGATTGGCTCCTTCTGCAGGTCATTGAGCATAGGAATATGAATTTATGTTCTACTGTCCATAGCTGGGGCATAAACTGAGGCAGTAAGGGCCTTAAAGCAGGAAGAGCCTTCTAGTCGGCAGCTCCAGACCTATCACTCTCAGCTAGTACAGTCTGGACAATCACTCAACTCTCTTCAACTCAGTTTCCACATGTGTAAAATGGGTACAGCATTTCTGGCACTAACCACCTTAAAGAATTTTGTGAGGAAAATGCTTTTAACTTGTGCAGTGCCTTGCATACATGGGCTATTGCTATAGAGAAGATTCTTGGCCATGACGAACTACTGCAGTTTGTGCCATTAAGGGCACAGGAGGCTAGATAAAGGAATGTGTGGTTGGATTTGAGTAAACTCATCAAACTACTAGAAAATCAACTCCCAGTTCATACCCCCTGGACTGTGTGTGGGCCAGAGCATTAGTCCATGCAATGGAACGGATAACTTAATTCATGCAACATTCATTGATGGCTCACTGGCGCCCAGCCAATTCCCCACCTCCCTCTCTGAGTCCCATTGAGTGTTGCCTCATACTAGAGTGGTAAAGACACTTCACACTGGAAGGATAGAAGGATATTGCTTCTGATCAATTCAAATTAGTTTCCATGGCATCACCTTTTTAGACTGAAAGGGGGAACCTGTGTTTGTTACATAAGAGGGGGATGGAAACTTCAGGATCTAAACTAGAGACTCTCAGAGAACATCTGGATCAGCCAACCTGCACAAGAAGGTCTTCTGTGGTGTCCCCAACATGGAGTTATTTGGTCTTTGCTCCAGGACTTCTAGTTGGATTCAGCGTATCAGCTACCTCTGAGGCAGCCCAATCCACTAGGATTGTTGGACAGCTCCGACTGCTTTCTCCTGACATCAAGCCTCCATGTACTTCTCTGTACTCTCCACTCTTTGCTTCTAGCTCGGCTTCGTGGGGCCAAGTGTAATAATTCCCTTCCTTCTTCCACTTGGCAGTGATTCAGGTGATTAGAGACAGCCATTCTGTCCCCTCTGCCACTTCTCTTCTCCGGGCTAAAATTCCCCCTTTTCTTTAACCAAATATACGCCCCACCCGCCTTCACCATAATCTGCTCACTATCCTGCTTGCCCTCTTGATGACAATAATAACCAGAATTTATGTAGTGCTCGAAAGTGTCCAAAACGCTTTATAAATATCATGGCATTTTATCTCTACAACAACCCTGGGATGCACATCCGTTTTATAAATGAGGAAACTGAGGCAAACAGAGGCTTAAGTGACTTGTCCAGGGTCCCACAACAAGGAAGGGGCCGGATTTGAACTTGTCTTCGTGACTCCAGGTCTAGCATTCTGCTCTGTCACAACCTCGTTGCTGCTTCTTGGTTCTCCCTGGTTTATCCGTCTATGGCAGCAGATATATTCTGACCAGGCCCACTGACTATGGGACGATGGTCAGCTCCCCGGGCTGGATAGCAACTCCCTTAGCCTCTGAGTCCCTCCATAGCTCCATTTAGTGTGCTTTCGTTCATCTCACTTTCCTAATGACTCCAGCCAACTGCAGTTAAGATAATCCAACCAAAGCGGCTTCCTCTAGTATTCGGAGCTGGCGCACACCCACACCCACACAGCGCACACCCCTTCCCTCCTGGGCAAACACTCACTGCCTAATTCCCTTTCCCTTAGCCTGTGCCGCTTGGGCTGCTCAACATTTCTAACAAACCCACACCTTGGCTTGCCTGAAGTAAGAATCTGGATCTCTCCCAGATCTCCCAAGCCATTCCCCTCTGAATGCCCTTGTCTTCGCCTCCGATTGGCTGGGCAGGCGAGGATGAAGCCTGTTACTGGGCAAAGCCGGTTCTGGCTGGCCTCTTGACAAATAAGTCGCCCTTCGAGCATAACTGGAAGTTGGCGCACTCAGCATCGCAGCTAGTTTAGCTCATGGAGGGTCAAGACTTTCTCCCAGAACTCTAGCAGAGGACTCAAGCGGCCGAGGAGGAGGGCGCGCGGTGCGAGCCCTTGACCCAGATGGTCTCCAGATGGATCGCATGGGCTCATTCTTTTTCCTCTGTTGGGTTGGCGAGTCTGCAGCTGAAAAGCGAAAGCTCAGGCTAATGAGCGGGAGAATGGCCAAGGCAGCAGCAAAGTTGTCTTGAGGAACAACAGCTCCATAAAGCAGCAGAGGTTGGTCGAGGTTCCAAGCACTCAGAAACTCCTGAGCTTATGTGGGGGAAGGGGAAAAGAACAGACGTTTCAGAAGCACCTACTATGTGCCTGGCGCTAGGCTAACCACTTTATAAGGGGGTCTCATTTGATCCTCACAACGCCCTGGGAGGTGGGTGCTATTATGATCCTCATTTTACAACTGAGGAAACTGAGGCAGATAGTGGTGACTTGTTCAGGGTCACAGGCTAGTAAGCATCTGAGGCTAGATGTGAACTCAGGTCTTCTTGACTCCAGGCCCCTTTTTCATTGTCAATGTATGCTATTTTGAACCAGCGGGATGCTTCTCGCTTGACTTGGCCCAGAGGGAAGAATTAAGACCTAGGGGGGAAGTGGCTTGTCATCATGAGAAAGCCTTCCTAATGACCAGAGCTGTCTGAAGTCGAATGGGCTGTTTGGGGAGGCTGTTCGAGCCCTTCGGGGCCCCTCAAGCCAGGGCTGCCTGGCTCGGCTTGTTGGGAATCTTTGTGTTGAACTGGATGGCCTTAGAGATTCCGTGAGCGTGCCATCATTTAGAGCTGAGACTCAAAGACTGCATTGCCATCTCGAGTTTTCCCAGGAGGTCTGGATGTTATTAGGAGGATGGGAGTAAGAGGGACCCACGGGCTGTCGCGTTTCCAGCCTCCCTTTCCCTCCAGGTCACTGGAAGGCATTGGGGAGATCTGGGCCCTCCACGATGCCAGCCCTGGTCAAGGCTCTTTCTGCTCTTCTCTCTAAACTCAATTTCCAGCGTGGTTTGGGCTGTTTAAAACCTGAAGCCTTTTGCACTGTAAAAACTCTCCAGAGATGGACGGTTGCTGGTTAAGATGGTGCTTTTCCTCCTCTGCTTTCCCCTTCATCTCTGCCTATAGAGCATTAGCTGCATTCTAGCAAGCAGGACCTCAGCCCTCCCTGCCTCCCTGCAGATGCTTGGGGGGCTTCCTTGCCTCCCCGCCTGGAGATTTCGAGCCTCATCTAAGCACTGCAGATGCGCGCTAACGACTTGTTTTTTAAACAAATTCTTTTGTCAGCAAAGCTTCCCATTTCTGCAGGCGCCGGGAGCACCGGAGTCGAGCGAGCGGCTCCCTTCTTGGGGAGTGAAATCCTGGCGGCTGCCTGCAAGGCAGCAAGGCGCGACGGGAAAGGAAGATGAAAGGAAGCAGAGACGGTGCCCGGACTGGACGGGCTCCCGGGATGTTGGCACGGCCGCTTCCCGGAGTCCCGCTTCCCCCCCAAGTCTCAGCTCTGCTAACAAACTCCCGGCGCTCATGTAAAAACAAACTTCATTGGTCCCCCCCCCCCCCAGCACCTCATTACAGGAAACGAAAATGGGTGGCTGCGCACAGGCCCAGGGACGCTGTTGCCAGAGACAAATGCTGGGAAAAGGCTACGTTTTAAATTGCGACACGATCCCGATTTCCCTCTTTGGGGGAAGAACACAATGACCACAACAACTAGGCCTGACTGTCCAGTGACCATTAGTAACGGCCCAAAGGGTCCAAACAGGGGCGGGGCTGTCCTGGGAGAGCGAGAATTCCCAGGTGCTCACTTTCTATCTGGAACCATTGCAATGTGGGGGGGGGGGTTGGGGGGGGCTTGACAGGTTCCCCAGAAAGAACTGCATGAGAGCAAACTCCTTGAGGCTTCTGGCTGAGGCCTGAGTTCATGGCACGTTTGGGGGAATTTTAGAGCCATTGTCCGAGGCCCCCGGACTTTGCCATGTGAAGTTGCCGTAAGGGCTGGTGACCCCAGAGGTCTTTTCCTCTCTTGGGAAGTTCCCACCGAGGAAAAAGCAATAACCGCCCTCAGGCCTACTCTCTGTTTACCTTTAAAGCCTCACCGGAAGGAGTCCAACTTGGAGAGCCCTAATTCTGGGCGTGGATGCGAGCGGCCGTCACCAAGGCCTGGCGGGGTTGGTGGGGCCAGTTTAAGTTCTCGTTTTCCTCAGAGCTTCCCCAAGTCCGGTGTTTCCATGTACCTGTGTGTCTGGGGGGGGGTGGAGGTGGGGGGAGGGGGCCGGGGCCTGGACGTGGTGTTGATTCGCTCTTTCTCTGTGTGATGTCACTGATGTTGCTTGTTTGGGATCCATGCTGAGTTAACCTCATTGGCCTTTTCCCCAGGAATTGATGCGCTTACACTTGGTGGGTCATTATGCTGCTGCACCTGTGTAGTGTAAAGGTCAGTGTGTTTTTCTGATTCTAAGAAACCATCCATATCATTCCATTATAAGTCGACGACTCACCCCATCCATAATGGAATGTGCCATCAGCCCCAGCGCACCTCCCCGGGACTGGTCTCGAGGGCAGGGCTTGCCATCCGCTCTCCATCCGGTCACGCCGCCTCCCCATCCGTGATTTGGCTTGCATGCTGAGCCCCTCTCCCCACGCCACACCGAGGGGCCCTCATGGCCAGGCACGACGCACGGCAGTTCAGCTCAAGCCAACAGGTGCTCATGAGACACCCGTTAGTTTGCGCCAGGCACTGGAGGGTCCGAGACAAATCAGAACACCCACCGCCCCCAAGGAAGCCCCCAGGCACGAGCCTTGGCTGCCTCGAAACCCTAGAGTTCTCCTTACAGCCAGTGACCAAGAGGTACAGAACAAGGAAGGGCATGAAGGGGCATGAAGGCTCCTGAGGCTGGAGCGGAGACAGACCAGGAGCCACATCTGGCCAGGAATATGGACCAGTCATGGGCTTCCTGGTCCCAGGAGAGCTCAGTCACACCCACTGAGGCACCTCAATGCCCTTCTTCACTGGGCTGGTCCTCCCCACCCCCTTGTCCCCCAGACCTCCCCCGTAGAGCCCTCCACAGGCTAGGGTCAGTAGGCCTCCTGTGCCCTCCTGGGCTCCAGCTGCCACTTGGGCGATCCCTCTTGTCTATTCTCAAACTAGACAGCACGCTCACTGACATGACCTTAATTACCCCAGCAGACACGGATTCATCTTCTTCTGGGTACCTTGTACCCTGCCCAGTGCCCACGAGCTCATCAGGTTAGGCGAGCCTGGCCCTGCTCTGGTGGGGCTTACAGTCTGGCAGAGCGGCTTAGCTCCAGATTCACCCAAGCGCAGAAGTGCAGCAAAGACCTGACCCTCAAAATACTGATTTCCAAGGAACCTGGAAAGGGAGAAGGCTCCTCAGAAGAGGCGATGTTGGGATGGGCTTTAAAGAATGGGCAGGAAGTCAACATGGAAAAAGAGGAGGAGGACCTTCTTGGCCAAAGAAGTAGTGTAGTGAGGGCCCAAAGGTGGGCAGAGAATTTCCAGGGGACAGAAAGCAATAGAGTCTAGATGAAACAAAAAGTAGGGGGAAGGAGGCACCAGGACCAACATGATAGAGTGGATAGAACAACTGGACTGGGAATCAGAAAGCCTCAGTTCCAAACCTGCCCTAGTCACTTCCTAGTTGTGATGCTAGGCAAGTCATCCTCTCCTGCCTTCTGGTCCTCATCTGGGTTTGGACTCAGAGGCATCTAAGGACCTTCCATCACTGACTCTATAATCTAATGATACCAGTTTGGTTACCTAAGGATGGAAGAAGAGGGTGGTGCCAAATTATCAAAGGCTTTGAATGCCAAGCCAAGGAGTTGGACCTTTACTTAGTAGGCTATAAGGGAGTGGCATGGAACAGTGGAAAGAGAAAGAGTTCAGAGTCAGTCAAGTCAAAGCAACAAGCTTTTATGTGCCAGGCACATACATTAGAAGACAAAGATCATGGAGGAAGGAGAATTTGTTTAGAGTTATTCTCTAAGAAATGAAGAGATTCTAGAATCACAGAAGTTCAGAAGCAGAAGGAAACTCAGAGATGATATAGTCCAGCCAATGTATGAACAAGAATCCCCCCTATTGGTATTGCTGTTGACCTGTCATCCAGCTTCTTTTGGGGGAAGAAACACTCCCCTATTCCTAAGCCAATTTTTCCAACTATTATGCCCAACCTCCCCCTCCAGAACTGCCTTACATTTGCCACCATTAAAGATTTCCAAATGGATCTGCCACTGATCCAATGGTTTGACGAACTTTCATGCTATTTCATATTTTAGCTAAACGTCAAATGTCTATAGAATGGGAAGGAATCAGTTAAACCTTCACTTATTTTTCCATGATAATTCTTTCAATCTGATCATATATTACAAGAGTTCAGACATGCAGGGAGAAGAGCCTGCCCAGTGTTGTCTAGAACATAGTAGGTGCTTAATAATGTTTTTTAAACCTTACCTTCTGCCTTAAAATCAGTACTAAATATTGGTTCCAAGGCAGAATAGGAGTAAGGGCTAGGCAATGGGGGTTAAGTGATTTGCCCAGGGTCATAGAGCTGGAAGTATCAGAGGCCAAAATATATCCAAGACCTCCTCTCTCCAGGCCTGGATGTCTATCTGCTATGAGCCTACTTGCTGTCCCAATCAATGTTTATTGACGGTTAACTGAGAGAATAGAGACAAAGTTTGAGTGGGCGGGATATTATGGAGGCAGAGTCATTGGACATCAGTATCTGACTGAATAGCGTCAAAGATAACCCCCAAGTCTGAATGTGGCAGAATGAACAGTGGTATCAATGGCAGATGGAGAGAAGCCACACAGCAGGGCAGCCCAGCACATGTTGTTGGCTATCTCAGAGAAGCCCAGCATTCTTCCTTAATGATGACTTTCCAGAGTATTTAGGCACCGGTGCTCTCTGCTCCCTTGGGTTCCTTTTTGATGAAATGATCATGCCCCATTTTTCAAGCTTTCATCAAAGTCATACTAAGCCATCTGAAGCCCTTATCCACCTTCAAAGTCCAGGGCGGGCTGGAGAAATATGTTACCTTTTTTACCTGTAGAAGGCAGCCAGATAATTCAAACTCTAGGAGAATGCCCATTTTTACAATTTTTTTCCAGAAATAAACCGAAAATTTCAAATCATGTCCTATTTCCTTGAGACTCTGAGGTGTGCAGAACACTTTATTTACAGGAGTGTTAGGTAGCACAAGGATTTATATTGATCTTTTATAGATAAAGTAGAGGATCAGAATCATTCTTAAACAGCTTACTCATGTCCATGAACTTGGATTTGAACCCAGATTTGGTTTTTTTAATTAAAACCCTTACCTTCCATCTTAGAATCAATGCTTCATATTTGTTCTAAGATAGAAGAGCAGTAAGGGCTTGGCAATAGGGGTTAAATGACTTGCTTAGGGTCACACACCTTGGAAGTGTCTAATATCAGACTTAAAGCCAAGATCTCCCATGTCTGGAACTGGCTCTCAATCCACTAAGTCACCTCCTGGTCTCCTAGATCTCTAGATTTTAAAGCCAATATTTTTCTTCAGCAGTCCATAAAATTCTTTTCAAGTGAACATTACTTTAATCAAAGCCTTCTTTTGCCTCCTCACTTTGACCCTAAATATAAAGAATGATTCCTCAAAATGCTTAGTGGTACCAATTTACATTTAACAAGCTGAGAGAACAACAGATTCCAAGCCATCTCCAATGTGTACCCAAGATCTCTGGTCCTTCAGTATATGCAGTTTATGCTTTAAAAGCTTTAATCTTCCTATATGGTTCCCCCCACCCCATTGGACTCTTTGAGTACTAAAGGATGACCTCACTAAATTGTCCATACAATAGCATATGAGAATCTAGACCTTATATAATCCTCCACTTAGTTTTTCTGGGCTGGTTGATTAGAGTGAACCCTCCTGGGTGCCATTCAGGAGTATCCACCATGCTCTAGGACTTGATGCAGTAGTCACAGTGTCCTCTGCCAGTAGGAGAATCTGAGAGCTCTCACCAGCTCTGGGAATCCCTCTTTGATTTAGACTCTTCACAGTCTCTGAGATACTAACTCATTGATCGAAAGGGGAAATTTCTTGGGAAATGATGTGAGTATTTCCCCTTTTATTCCTTGTGTTCCAATGAACATCACCCTACTGAATAGCAGGAAAGACTTTTCTTCAACCTATATGAAAGAAATTATTGAGGATTTGAGTTAGTGACCTATGAAGATGACAAGACCCTCAACACCTCCTCTTCCAAGGCAGTTAAATATAAAGATTGAATTTATGGGAAGCAACACATTTGCAAACTCTCATTAAAAAATCCTTACCTTCTGTCTTAGACTCAACACTAAGAATTGATTCCAAGGCAGAGAGTGGTAAGGGTTTTGGAGTCAAGTCTGAGGCCAGATTTGAACCCAGGGCCTCCTGCCTCTAGTCCTGTCTCCTGAGCTACTAGCTGCCCCACAAATTAGGGTGGATGTTCCATGCATTTCTTGAGCAATAGCCTTCCTATAAAGCACTGAGCCAAAAGGTTGGGAATACTTTAAAATGTATGCCCAGGAAGTGAAAGTCTGAAATGATTCAGGAAGAAATCTGCAGCCATTTCATTTAGAATTGTGTCTTTTGAAGTTAATTTTGTTTTTCTACTGAGAATCAGCTGGATTTTTTTAGGGCATACAGCATCCCCCTTTGCACGGTCCCATGGACAGTCTTCTTTTTGATTCCTCCTACCACTAATGGTTCTGCTAGAACTGACAGTTCTAGGGTTTTATGATCCCAAGGAGTCAGCTACTTCTTGATAACAGAACTCTGAGGGTCTCGTGGAGCTGGCTGCTCCTCAGTATCAGAGTCTTGGGACTGCCTCACACTTAGTAATGTCACTGATAAAGTAGAAACCTAACACAGGAGTCATGACACACCAGCCTGTTCTGGTTCTCCTTCTATGGCACCAGGGCCAACATTGCCCAGGACTCAGCTATGAGCAGTGCATGGCAGAACAAGAGCCCCAGGGTGTAGAGCTAGGACCCAAGTGATGGCTAATTCCTGGCTTTGCCTAGCGAGAGAAAATGTTTTCAGTTGTCAATCACTAGCCCATGCTGCTATTTTCACGGTGAGTGCTTTTAGTGAATGACTGGGCAAGTCTCCATGACCATTTGGCCTCCTTGTTTCACAAGAAGAAAGTAAGCCACGTGTGGGGTCCCTTCAGCTCATCCTGAGCCTTTCTCTCAGAGAATGAAGGGAGGAAATCTCGGTGCTGAAGACACATCTAGGGAGACCAAGATGGTAAAAGCATTTTACCCAAGGAAGCTTCTTGCCATGGACAGACACATGATGATACCCACACTGTTGTATTGGTACAGCATGTTTGAGTTGGGCTTCCTTTAAGCACAGTATGTGATTTTGTTGTAGGGGGAAAAGTGGCACTGCTATTAAGTCTATGTGTGTATGTGTGCATTCTATCCACATCCACACCCTTACACACACCCCCTTCTCATTTGGCCACAACAGATCTGGAGCTCAAGATTTTTCTTTTTGGCCAGAAATTCTACTGGTCTTCTTTCCTCTCATTAGTATTACCATGTCATCATGATGACTGAGCAAAAAAAAAATCACATACTGTACACCACTTGCCACCATCTGACAAAATAGTTGCCCATCAGCATGTGTGGGTGCATGACTAACATTCTTTCCATTGTGCTTTTCTGATAATGGTATTTCTTCTTATCAGTTGAGAAAAAACCAGTGAAGTGGCATTTTCATGTAGAGTGCTGAGAAGGCGCTCTGCCTGGGAGTGCCAATGGGTCCACCATGTTCCTTTCATGGAGGATTTGTTAGCAAGTTTGTGATTTTTAAAAATGACAATAAGAATACTGACCTGAAGATAAGGCAAAGTAGGGGAGAGAGGGATAGAACATTCCCAATGGAATTTTCATAGAGAAAAAGGTTTTCTCTGCCCCAGGTGAAAGTTCTTGAAATAAAGCAATCGATACTCATCGGTGTAAGAGAGCCTCTGAGGTGCTGAAATTAGCCCTGATTTCTCCAAGGCAGCCTGGCTAAGGTGTTTCAGGTGAGGTTCGAGGAAACATGGTCCTGGCTCTTGGTTTTTGTCAAAGCAACATGTCAGAAGTTATCGTTTGTCTTGGTGCCTTTCCAGCCTCAGCTGTTTCAGTCCTTTTGGGTGGCTGGAAACGTGTGCTCCCTGGAGGCCCAGCAGAATGATGGTAGAATCCAGTTCCTTTTCTGGGAGCCCTGTCACTCATTTCCTCTCCAGGATGGGCTGAACCATCAGAGTTCTCCTCTTTTGTACCCAGGAGGCTACTAGCCACCTCCTAATGTATGAGGCTTATGTGAAGGATGAGTCCTTATCCTTGAGTCATCTTGTCCTCCCTCCCTGGAGCTGAGCTGACCCTCTTGGCAGACTCCTATTTGTGGAAAGCCAATAAAAGAATAGATAAAAATCTGAGATTCTTCTTTTGACCTCTTTTGTGATCCACACCTTTTCTTGTTGAAAAGTATTGTGGCCTTACTGACAACCTTTAAACTCCTAGCAAACCAGTAGTCAAGAGGTTAACATTATACAACTCTTTTTGTTTCAAAAGTAGTTTCTAGACAAGTCAAGGTCAATAATAGACAAAATTTAGACAAAAGCTCCTCCAGTGGGGGCTATTCAGCCCTGAGAAAGTATTCCCAGACTTAGCTTTTGATAACGGGCCAGCCATAATTCAGCCTTGGCCTTGTTCTATTCTGAAGCCAATGAGACCTTTTGTGTTTTGATACGACATAATCTGTATTTCTGTGCAATTGCGAAGTTTCGAGGGGTGCTTTTGGGTGAAAGGGAGTTTGAATTTTCATATATAATAAACTTGTGACTCAATGGCACTTTGGAGAAGCAACTATGAGTTAACAGTCAAGATTGTCTCCCGTGTCCCATTATTTTCTTATCAACTAAGCCGTCCTTATCAGATTATGTGGAGATGATAGATAGATCTTGACATCCTATTGGCCTGACAGTCTCTTCTTTGGATGGTCTAGGGGGACCAATTCTCATTTAGTGACTCTCAGACCCCTTGGATAGTCCCAACAATGATCCAAGGAGTTCAAGCAAAAAATTCTTTAGTGGCATAGTTAGCTGATAATAATCATAAAGTTAAGAAATGAGCACTATTTTAATGACCCTCAGGGTTTAGGACATGTCATTATTGCTGAAAGGGGTCCATGAAACAAAAAATGGGGGAGCCTCTGGTGTAGGGATCCTGTTGCCTTTAGCCCATGTTACCCCAAGATCTGCAATAACAACAACAACAGTAATGAATGATAGCCAGTATTTGTATGTTATAATATTAAATAATATCTCCTTTGATCCTGCAACAACCCTGAGAGGTGTTATTCTGATCACCATTTCACAGATTAGGGTACTGAGACAAATAGAGATGAAGTATCTTTCGGGGGGAGTGTTGGGGGCGGGTCATGCAGCTAGTGTCTAAAACTACATTTGAATTCAGGGCTTTCTAACTCCAGGATGGTGCATTTTCTGCTATGGTGCTCCTCAGCTATTCAATGCAGATCTAGTTCACTGTCTCTATGCAATTCCCCCCCCCAAACTTCCTGGCACCAAATATTAAAGCCATCTAATGACCAAGAATGGTTAGCTCTGCCCCACTCCCTTTAGACAGGCATTTAAAAAAATAACAAACCCTTACTTTCTGTCTTAGATTCATACTAAGTGTCCATTCCAATACAGAAGAGTGGTAAGGGCTAGGATGCAGGAGTTAATTGACTTGCCCAGGGTCACACAGCTAGGAAGTGTCTGAGGACAGACATGAACCTAGGACCACCCGGGCCCATCTCTAGGCCTGGCTCTCAATCCACTGAGCTACCCTATCTACTCCCATTCTGATGGGAAACCTTGGCAGTTCTTTGCATTAATTCTTTAGCAAAGTTTTAATACACAAAACCCTACAGAATGCTTCTGTCTTCATTAAAAACCATCTTGTTTTTCAGTATGAGAATGTTTTGTAAGACAGTTTTAGACTTCATGTAGCCTATGTGGGGAGGCAGTGAGGAGAGGGATAAACTGAGACCATTCTCAGAGCAAGTCCATGGAGGCTACATCCTTATTTCTGTAGAAGTTCTCACACCTGCCCTTCTTCAGAAGCCCCCTCTTCTTTATGATTCTGCACAACAAGTCAGACATCATTTCAGAAAAGAAGATGATGTATTCTATGGCAGAGTCATTGCCAAGGAATTATGGCTGACCCTTTAGGCAGCTGTGATTCACAAATCCATACCCAGGGGAGAGTCCTAGACAGAATGTCCTCATTGGGGATCAGTGAATAATGAAAACATGAGAGAGGGAGAAGGTGAGAGAAAAAGAGAGAGAGACAGACAGAGAGAGAGAGAGACAGAGACAGACAGACAGACAGAGAGAGAGAGAGACAGAGACAGACAGAGAGAGACAGAGACAGAGAGACAGAGAGAAACAGAGAGAGAGACAGAGAGAGACAGACAGACACACACACAAAGAGACAGAGAGTGAGAGAGAAACAGAGAACCAGAGACAGAGGCAAAAAAGATAGATGCACACACAGACAGAGAGGGAGAGACAGAGACAGAGAGAGAGAGAGATACAGAGAGACACACGCAAAGAAACAGAGAGGGAGAGAAAGGGAGAGAGAGGGAGAGGCAGAGGCCGAGATAGAGACAGAGATACAAAGAGACAGAGAGATGGGGAGAGAGAGAGAAGGAAGGAAAGAGAGAGCAAGAGAGGATGAGAGGAGAGAGAAAGAGGGAGGAGGGGAGAGAAAGGGAGAGAGGGAGAAAAGAAGGAAGGGAGAGAGACACAGCGAGACAGAGAGACAAAGCGAGAGATAGAGAAAGAGACATAAAAAGATAGCATGAATGAAGAGAAGAGAAAATCTAGGAAAAGAGGGGGGATCTTTCATGACATTGCAGCCCAACCTTCTAGAATGCCACTGCTTAAAATGTTTAATATTTGTCGTATTTTTACAAATTTGGGCATAAAGCAAATAAGAGCCATGCCAAATAAAGCCCTGACCTTGAAATCAAGAGACCCAGAGCTCCTGTCATGCTTATATCCCAGGCCAGCCATGAGAGCCCAGGGAAGACATCTCTCTTCTCTTTGCTTTGGAAATTTCTCTAAGACTGGCAGCAGCAGAGATGCTCTGACTTACACCAGAAGAGTGAGTAACCACCCTGGGACCTCACTACATTAGTGATATCATAGGTCTGAAACCTGTTCCCAAAAAAAGATATAAATAAAAATAAGGGCTCTTAGTGACCCTCCAGCAAGAATGAAATGGAAGGTCTGAGCTCCTCCAATCCTTGAGCTAGACAAATTTGGTTGGCACCATAGTACCCAGAGCACTGGAGTTCAAGTTCCATCTCAGACATTTATTGGCTGTGTGAGCCTGGACAAATAACTTAACTTCCGTTGGCCTCAGTTTCCTTACCTGTAAAGTGGAGATAATAAAGAATCTATCTCCCAGAGTTGTTGTGAGGATCAAATGAGATAATAATTTTAAAGCATTTCACAAACCTTGAAACAGCACATAAATGCCAATTGTTATTGTTATTAATAGCCAGATGGTCAGTATAGCCCAGCTACCATGTAAACGGTATGGTTCTAGAAGCTGTTAGACCTTATTAATACATCGGGAGGCCACATGTACTGATTATCTCCCATAACATGTGATCACAACAAGAGGGAGGTGGTGGAAGTTGGTGAAAAGAACACTGGCTCAGGAGTCACAGGACCTGGGTTCTGATCCCACCTTGATGCTTACTGCAAGTATGACTTTGGCCCAATGACTTCTCTGAACCCCAGTTCCTTCATCTGTAAAGTTGGGGCAGGGGGTGAAATGGATCACTTTGGAAGTTCCATTCTAGATTCTTTGATGGCCTTTGAGATCCTTCATAATTACTCTAAGAGATAGGAGTCTATAGGTATTACTATGTATTATTATTCTCATTTTACATATGAAGAAACTGAGGTCCAGGGAGGGTCATGGTCTTGCTCATGGTCATACTACTAGTGTCAGAGACAGATTCAGTCCAAGATGTTCATGACCTCAAGTCAGGTACTCAAACCATTGTACCATATGGCCTTTACATATACCTCTTGGGTGCCCTGCCTCCCCTCCCAGACCCTCCCACCCCTAAGTCTAAGGTCTTACAAGCCAGTCTCCTTTTTAATTTAAATTCAACAATCACAGAAGGCTGAAGGGACTGTTTTTTTGCCTTCTGAAAAGTAAATCATTAGTTTTCTTTTTAAAGGCCACGTCTTCTGTGGGTTTAGCAATGAACACTTCTTGGCTGCTCTGCCCATCCATACGGAGGCCCAGGCTTTTCAGCTAAGAGAGTCGCTCCTGCTTAATTGACTATTTTTAGAAAACGTGTATTGAGCAATGGATTTATTACTGAACAGATGGGAGCAAAATGCCAGCATTCGGTATATTCACAAAATAACAACTCAAAGAGAAGAAACAAATGATGGTTTGGTGTGGTAGCAGCCACGCAAGTGCCATGTTGGGGGGATGGTGGATCCTTTGAAATATCCAAGTCTTCTGCAAGAAAATGGGGCCAGGGGGTGAGGCTGGCTCAATCATGTCTCCTTTAGCAGAAAGCTACTGCAGATTCTTGTTGCCTGAATTGCTCTGCTCTGACTATTGGTTTCTTGTCCATCCAGTCCATGGGTGATGGATACTAGATCTCTTGTCAGCCAAAAGATTCAAACTTGGATTCACCAGTTTTTTAATCAGTCAATAAACAAATAAAAGATAAAAGTGGGCCACTCTCTGCCCTCAAGGAGCCTCTATTGTATCTGGGGATGTAATGTAAATACGCAAAGGCCCCAAAGACACCAACCAATAATCAAGTTGACCATTTGGAATTTCTGCTCCCTTTTCTTATGGAGCCTTTTTATGACCCTGATAACAAGTGGAAAGCTCCACTGAGAAGCATCAGAGAGGAGAAAAGGAAGCTTCTTCGATTTCAGACAGTTCTCAGATGGAATAAGCTGTCTGTCTCTTAATAATTCAAAGCAAACTTTAGATAGATGCTTTAGGGTAAATGTGAGCTTGCTTCTCCCTCTGAGCCTGCCTGGGTAAGATTTCTATTTGAACTCAAGGACCATACCTTGCCCCAGGCATTCAACCCAGGGGAAGACTGGCGAGGAGGGGAGTGTTTTCCATGTAGGACTTGATTTCTGTTTGAAATAATTTCTGCTTTTGTGGCCATTTGGTGCATCTCTCCCATGATTTGTAGATTCTAACTGGAGTCCATCCTGCTTTGTAGTTGTGTCCCTGTCTACATGACTCTACAGACTTTGTCCATGGAGTTTTCCTGGCAAAGATACTGGAGTGATTTGTCATTTCCTTCTCTGGTGTATCTCCATTTAGAAGATGAGAAACTGAGGCAACGAGGGGTCAATCGATTTGCCTAAGGGTCATGCAGCTAGCAAGCATCTGGGACTGTATTTGAACTCAGATCTTCCTGACAGGATAGACCCTGGTACTCTATGCACTGCCCCACCTCGCTGCCCACCCTCTTTAGTATCCATTAATTCTTTCAATATTTATAAAGCATCAACTTTATCCAAGCACTGTCCGAGGTGCTAGGAATACAGAGGCAAAAACCAAAACAGATCACGACCTCCGGGATTTATTGAAGGGAAAACCATGTTCACAGACAAATAAAGATAATGTGTGTGCAAAGTCAATACAAAGTAATTGCAGGATTGGAGGGCACTAGCAATTAGGGTGATGAGGAAAGGCTTCCTTTAGGAGATGGTTCATGAGCCTTGAAAGAACTGAGGGGTTTGAAGGGGCAGAAGGCCAGAGGGAGTACATTGCAGGCATGAGAGATAGCCTCTGCAAAGGTCCTGAGGCAAGAGATGAGATGTCATGTCTGCTGAGCAGCAAGGAAGCCATTTTGGCTGAATCCTAGAGTGGATAAAGGGGAGTGAGGGGCAGTGAATGTGGAAAGGTAGGCAGCAGCTTCTTAATAGCAGGTCCTGAAAGTAGCAGAAATTGGCAGCTCAGCATTCCCAGTTCAGACCATGGGGGCAGGAGGTCTTTGGGCTTTCCCAAATCCTCTCCAGTGATTTATGTCCACACTTGGACTTGTTAGGACCATCCAGAGGACCACTGACATCTTGTCACTCTAGGGCTCTCATGGTCTTGAGTTTAAGTCTCAGAAAGCTGAGGTCTTCTGAATCTCAGCTAGGATCCTCTTCCAACAATTCATAATGTTTTGTGGACAGAGGTGAAGAGTCAGGGCTGTCCCCTGGGGGCAGTCCTCAGAGGTCCCCTGTGGTGGGCATAGGCTTTGGGAGCCAGGCCCAGCCTTGGCATATGTGCGGAGTTTGGAGGCTGGCCTCCCTCAGCCTCCCCTCCTCCAGAACACTACTTCCAAGAACACAGTTGGAGATTAAAAGTCCTAAATCAGCTCTATTTCCCCAGTTATCAGTTTCTGACACGTGAATGTAGAGAGAATTTCATGACACTCAGGTTTAAAGATATTTCTAAATCTTCAGAGCAGCAGTGCCCCCTTCTTTCCTTCACATTCTAGCTTCCTGCCTTTCCAGTCTTCCTACACTTGGCTCCCCTCCATGAAGCCTACTCTCCAGCATAGACTAATGCAGCAACCACAGCCTTCCTGCTGTTCCTGCCACAAAAATTCCTATTCTCCCATGGGAGAGGCATCTTTTTCCATGCCTTTGTACTGGCTACTACCCCACCATGCCAGAAACATGGTCTCTTCTCTCTCTGAGAATCTCTGACCTCTTTTAAGACTCCCCTTATTGCACCTTCTGCAGAAGGCTTTCCTGGCAGTTGTGGCTGTTGGTGCCTCCCTCACGTTCCCTTCCTCTATTCTCCATCTGTCTTGTCTTGTACCCTCTCATTTTCTGGTTGTTTTCTCTCCTAGAAAGTAAGCCTCTTGAGGGTAGGCACTAGTTTTGCATTTCTTTGTATCCTCTGAGAATCAGCCCTTTCTAAATGCTCACTAACCAATTCAAGCCATTTGGCTCTTTTGGCTCTGTCATTTCCTGATGATTCTGTCCTCTGCCTCAGGAGGCCTGAGAGGGCATAGCTCATCAGAGAGAAGGAAAAAAGGACCATTTCCAAGTGACTTTTCCACCTCTGGAGTTTCATCTCAAAGCTTTTTCATTCTCTTGTGTTCAGTTGGACAGCTTAGCACAAGCACCTCCTAAGTCCTCAGATATGTGTTGATTGATTAGTTGGCCTGGGGGGTGGGGAGGGGGTCCTTTCAGTAGAATGATGAAGGATATCAGAGTCTGATGATCTTGATTCAAATCCTGGCTCTGCCATTTAATCCCTGAGCAAATCATTCACTCTCTCTGAGCTTTGGTTCCCTCCTCTATAAAACAAGGGGGAAGGGGATAGAATGCAGCTTTGTGGCTCAGTGGATTGAGAGCCAGTCCCAGAGATGGCCTCAGATACTTCATAACTGTATGACCCTGGACCATCTCCATTGCCCAGCCCTTACCATTCTTCTACTTTGGAACCAATACACAGTATTGATTCTCAGATGGAAAGCAGAAGTTAAAAACAAACAAAAGAGGAAGACTGTTTACTAAAGCTCCTGAAAGCTGAGCATTCTGTAGCCAACACATCGCAAAGGTGAATGGCTAGGATGTTGGATTCAGAGATAGAGAAGCATTTATAAGAGTATCAACAATTAGAAGGGGACTATCAGATGGTCTCAACCCTTAGTGCTGGAGGCAATTCATAACCAATTAATGCTTTTGATTAATGTTACTATAGGAAATATTGGGCTAATGATGAATAATAAAACACGGAATATTAAGCAGGTCATTCTGTACATGGTTGCTGAGGGAACAGTCAGAGGGAAGAAGCACGTGGTATAAAGAAGAGTTTCTCATAAGAGAGCCCTCATTACTCCCTGTCCTCCTCTGGTCTCTTGGTTTCATCATGACTTCAACTGCTCCCTTCCTTCCTCTCCTCTCTTTTCTCTGCTCCCTTCTCCCTCTCCCTCTTCCTTTCTCTCTCCCTCTTTTTTTCCTCAGCCTGGTGGTACAGTGCTCACTCACTGGTCTGATTCCACTGCCAGCCAACACAGAATCTTTGAGTTGTCCCATTTTTATTTTATTTTACTTATTTTAATTTTATTTAATTGATTAATTAAGAAAATTTTTCAACGGTTACATGATTCATGTTATTTCTCTTCCTTCCTCCCACCCTCCTCCCATAGCCAACGCACAATTCCACTGGGTTTTACATGTGTCATCATTCAAGACCTATTTTCATATTATTGATAGTTGCACTGGGGTGGTGGTCTAGAGTCTACATCCCCAATCATATTCCCATCAACTCACGTGATCAAGCAGTTCTTCTTCTGCGTTTCTGCTCCCACAGTTCTTTCTCAGGATGTGGATACATTCTTTCTCATAAGTCCCTCTGGATTGTCCTGGGTCATTGCATTGCTGCTAGTAGAGATGTCTATTACATTCAATTGTGCTACAATGTATCCGTCTCTGTGTACAACATTTTCCTGGTTCTGCTCCTTTCACTCTGCATCCATTCCTGGAGGTCTTTCCAGTTCACATAGAATTCATCCAGTTCATTATTCCTTCAATTTTTTAATCTGGTCTGGTTCCCCCCTCCTTTGGTATACTGGGAGCCCCTACCCCTTTATAAAGGCTTCACCACAAGGGAGGTAGACTTGGTGCAGACACCAGATTGCACAACCATTGCTGCTGAGGACTTCCAACTTTAAGAGTTCCACCTGTCTCAACCATCCCAGTAGCAGGTATTAACAGGCATTTGCCATCAAACCCAAATGGACTGGTTTCCTTCATCTAAGCATTATATTTGCATCCCGCCTTTCTTCTCATTAAACTCGGCTCTTCACTTGGGTCTGTCAGGAATGTTTTACATCCTGTCCCTTTGGTCCAATGCCTTCCACCATTCCTCCCAGATTTCTGTTATCTGCAATTTTAGTTGGCATGCCTTGGCCAAGTCAGTGACTTATTAAACTACATAGAAATAAACCCAAGGAGTGATGATCCAGCCTCAGATTGAAAAGTACTGGGGGAAAGTAGTCTCCCACCTTTGGAGGTAGGCCCATCAACCTTGGGATATCCTTCTTTGTTTGCTTCTCCACAGTTTTTGCACTTAAGCTACTGATTAGGCCACCTGACACTAAAGGAAGAAGCCCAGTCCCTGAATCCCAAATCCACCTTAGTCTGCTTCTAGCTCACTTCTCTACCTATCCCTCCCAAGGATCTCCATAGTAGCTTTATGACATGCTTCAGTAAAACTCCAATTGATGCTATCTATGCCAATCTTCAGTCTACCAACTTGCTTGACAGCTTGTCTAGAAAGAAATAAAGTTCACCTGTCCCGAGTTGTTCTTCAAGACACCCTGAGATTATTGTTTCTGCATATAGGTTATCACTAACCATCCCATGGATAATATTGTCTATCATTTAGCCAAGAACAAAAATCAAATTCTCTGATCTATGGTTTGTAGACTTGACTGTCTTCTCTCTTCCCACCCTACCACACCTTGTAAAAATTGCAACAACATTTGCGCATCTTTAGTTCTATGGCACTTCTCTCACTCTCTATAATCTTTCAAAAATCACTAACAGTGGCTCAGAATGGCACTGGCCAATATTTTCTTTTAATGCACGGGAAGATAATTCATTTTGACTCAAGGACTTACACATTCATTCAGAGCAGCTAGTGATTATATATTAGATCTTTTTTCATTGTGGGGCTTAACTCCCCTTCAGTCGTATTTGTGTTGTCTGTTCCAATCCAAAGATAGTTCTCCTTGGCAGAGAACACAGAGACAACATAAGAGGTAAATAGTAGTAGTCTCTCTGTAGTCTGTGATTATGGTCTCATCTCTCCTGGGCTCTCATGCTAACCCTTCTTTAGCTTGCTCTTTTTCAATATATACCCAAAATATGCATTTTTGGTTGGCTCGGCTCTCTGTTACTGTCATCTAATTTGGAGCTTTAGGAGTCAGATGCTATTCTAATAAAACTGTGTCATGCTTTGCTTTACTTTTATTTCTGTTTCTTGTGTTTGCCTCCACTATATAGATCTGTCTGTTTAAACCCAAGTTGGATTGTGAGCATCCTATGCAAGCATACTGATTTCTCTAAACAACTCCCCCTTTGCTGTCTCAGTAAATTTGTATTTTCTCTTTTTTTAAATAACCCTTACCTTCTGCCTTAGAACTATTAGTTCCAAAACAGAAGAGAAGTAAGTGCTACACAATGGGGGTTAAGTGAGTTATCCAGGATCATACAGCTAGGAAGTGTCTGAGGCTAAATTTGAACCCAGGACCTCCCTTCTCTAGACCTGGCTCTCAATACACTGAACCACCTAGCTTCCCCCTTTCTCTTTTTGTCTTAAGAATTTCAGTCTTTGAGATCTTCCTGTCCTTTGTTGTCCCCAGTCACAGATTTTTAAGTGGAGTCCTCCCTTCCCTATAAGGTTAATCTCCTGCCCCTCACTTCAAGGGCCTGAAAACTGGCAGTCCCATTAGAAGGCTTTTGCAACAGCCAGTTGAGAAGTGATAAGGGTCTGAGCTTAGGTCATGTGAGAAGAAAAAAGTGGAGAGAAGAGTCTTAAGGAAGTAGAATCAACAAAACTTAGCAATTGATGGGATATGGAGTATAGGGGAGACGGAAGAGTCAAAGATAATGCCAAGGTTGAAAATCCAAGTGCCTAGAAGGATGATATTCTGTGGTCCCTCAGAAACAAGGACATTTGGTGGAAAAATAGTTTTATGGTGGGGGGGGGGGAAGAGATCTGTTTTGGATGTCTCAAGTTCTAGATGCCAGTGGAACACTCAGGTATAATATCTCAGACTCATCTACATGGGGGTGATTACTAAACCTATGGACACTGATGAAATCACCAAGAGAGAAGGTGTACATATAAAAGAGAAAAGGACTTATGACAAAGCCTTGAGGAACAGGCAAAGGGACAAGACACAGATGTTCAACCAGCAAAGACACTGAGGGGTAGGAGATGGAGGAAGTAGGCACAATGTTCTAAAACTCCACAAGGAGAGGATGTGCAGTACCAGTGCCTGGGTGTGGTCAGCAATACCAGATGGTACAGAAAAGTCCAGGAACATGAAGCCTGGAGAAAAGGCCACTGAGTCAAGCAATTGAGCAGTTATTGGTAACACTGAATGGTGAGATCAGAAGCCAGATAACAAAGGGCTGGGAAGTGAGTGTGAAGAGAGGAAGTAGAGACACTTAATTGATAGTTTTTTTTAGTTATTTAAAAAAGATGTAGAATAATAAATTAAGGAGATGGCAGGGGTAAATGAAGGTAGTTTTTTAAAGATAGGAGAGACCTGGACATGTCAATAAATAGCAGACAAAGAGCCAATAGAGAGGAAAAGACTGACTATTTGAGAGAATGGAGATCATTGAGAGACAATCTTCAGAATAAGACAGGGGGGCCATGGGCACAAGTAGAGGTGTTCATTTTAGGAGTGAGGAAAAGGGCCACATCCTTTTCACAGACTGGAGCAAAGGAAAAGAGGGTGGAAAAAGATTTGAAGGAGCATTAAGGAATGGAATATGGGAGGCCCCAAAGCTCACACAGATGGTACATTTTTTTCCATCCCCTTTTTATATATACTGCTTGGCTAGGAGCCTGCCATTTTAAAATATTTAAACCATGATCCAGAAATCTGACTCCTGTTCTCAGGCACTATCTTCTTAACCAGCTGTTCATTTTCCAAATCTGCCTTTCTATTTTGAATCTTGTGGCATGGATGAGCAGCAGCAAAGAAAACATCACCAATTTCCCTTAGGCCTCAGTTTCCTAATGAGGACTTCATAATTTTTGGAGGTTTCTTCATCCTTGGCCACTCTCTCTGGGGCTAATTATTCTTTTTCCTTTGACTTTGGCCAAATGCACTGAGCCAGGAGGAAAGAGGAGCAGACTTTCTGCTCCACACTGGACCCTCTAGATGCTCTTTTTTGTCATCACTCAACAAACTTTCCTTAGTTGAGATTCACTCTATCTAAATTACCTGGAGCAGAGCTTGTTCCTATAATGTAATGGCCTCTAGAGCAGAGATTCTTAGCCCTTTTTGTAGCCCAGATCTGTTTAGCCACCAAGTGAAGCCCATGAACTCTTCAGAATATTATTTGAAGTATATTAGTATAAAGTATTTAAAGGAAACTAGTTACAAAAATACAGCTTTTGAAATATCTATAAAACACATTTCACAGATCCTAGGTAAGAACTCCTGCTCTAGGATATTCTCTGGGATATTCTTAGTGAGTTCAGCACCTGGAGCACCATATTCTCCTTTCTAATTACTTCCCTTAAAGTTGCAGTCATGTCTGCCGCCCCATTATATCAACATCCTCAAATCACATAACCTGCATCTTCATTTGAACTGAACCATTTAGAAAGATGGTCCTACCTTGGTCTTCTCCATCACCATGACCTGTAATTGGCCCATCTTGATGCTTCTTAAGTCAAGCATCTGATTATCATTTCCTCTCACCCATCTCTTGTTCTATCTCAATTCTCTTATCATTTCTTTTTTTTCTACCTTTTTAAAAAAGGGTTTAGCTATGCTCTCACCATTGAACTCCCTACACAGAAAAAAAAATTGACACATTGACCCTGTCTGAAAATGTATACCTCATTCTGCCTCTGTTGCCCACACTTCTGGGCAGAGAGGCAAGAGGCATGCTTCACCACAAAGTCCTCTGAATTCCCCACTGGTCACTTTATTGATCATAGTCCATAAGTCCTTCCAGGTCTTTTTTACATTATTATGGTGATTGTGTGAACGATTCTCCTGACTCTACACAATTTGCTCTGTATCAGTGCAGACAAATCTTCCCAAGTTTCCTTAAATTTTTCAAATCTTTTATTACTTATTTTATTACTTACTGCACTAAGTGCAATCTCATTCCATTACACTGCTATGTCCAATTTGTTCTCATTACTCTAATTGGTGGACTCTCATTTTACTTCCAGTTGTTTGGCAGTGTAAAAAAAAGGGCTGCTATGAATATTTATTGTTTATTTGTCCCCTTATATCTATTTTTGTCCTCATTGAGATATGTGCCTGGTTAGTAGTATTTCTGGACCAAAAACTATGAATAATTTAGTGGCTTTTTAGTATGCTTCTGAATTGTTCTCCAAAATGGTGGAATCAGTTCATAGCTCCACCAACAATTAATGAACATGCCTGTTGTCCTACAATCCCTCCAGCATGTACCACTTTTATTTTTGTTATTATTGCTAATCTGATGGGTGAAAGGTGAAAGTTCATGCCACTCTGATTTGTATTTTTCTTATTTTTGAATGATTTGAAGTATTCATGGGATTTTTGATAGCTCCCATTTTTTTCTTTTCAAAACTGACTGTTTATATTCATTGACCACATATAGACTAAGAGATGATTTGAATTCTTATATAACTGTATTATTGCTATAGAGAGCTTGGATGTCCTGAACTTGCGTGTGAAGTAGAACGGGACAGAGGAGTCAACCAATGGTTCATTCTATAGTATTGTTAGGTGGGTGGGCTGGCTGGTTTGTTTTTCTGCAAAGATCACCTCAGACTGATGAGAAAGAACCCTCAGGCCCATGCCAAGTACTTTGTAAATATTTTCTCATTTGGTCCTCACAACAACTCTACAGAGTAGGTACTATTATTATCCTCATACTATAGAAGAGGAAATTGAGGCATACTGAGGCCAAGTAAGTTGTCCCAGGTCTCATAATCAGTGTCTCAGGGTAGATTTTTTATTTAGGTCTCCCTGACTCTGGATCTGGTGGACTATCCAGTCCCACCAACTGCCTAATTAGAGGGTGGACTATCAACAATCATTAGTCATACCCAGGGCATTCTTGCTACCAATTTCTCTCACCATAGATCCTGGGTTCTTGTCACCCAGTTGTTCTTTGCAGATCATATCCCCTCCCCTCCTCCTTGCTCCCTTCTTCCTTCTTTCCCCAGACCATAAGATCATACATTTAGAGGCCATCAAGTCTAGCCCCCTCACTCATTGCTGGCTTTTCTATAGAGTTCCGAGGTTTTACAAATGTTCATTGGTTGGGGCCAATAGTGTCTCCACTTATAGCTCAGGAAACTGAATCACCCAAAGGTTAACTGGCTTGCCAAAGATCATAAAGGTAGTTTCTGAGGGAGGATTTGAACTCAAGTCTTTCTGACTCCATGTGCAGAATGCTGTCCACTGGCTGATCCTACCTGAAGAGACCACACATAACACAGTACCTAGGGACCTAATGAGACTTTAGGGATTCTCACAGGACATAATAGTTTAATAGTGACCACTTCTGATTCTTATCATCTTCTCTGGATGCTGATTAACCCAAGGCAACAGTAAGGTGATAAGGGGACACTAAGTTGAAACTCAGGATGATCAGTGTCCTCTAGAAGACATCTAGTCAGGAAATCATCTCGTGGCCTTTGGGGCTGGGGGAGGCTCTGGATTTTAAGCCTCAGTTCTTTGGATGAAGTGACCTAGTAGACTTTTCTAAAGCACAAGTCCTTCCTCAGTTAAACTCCATGGCTCCATGCTACATCCAGGATCAAAAATAAAGTCCTCTATCTTCTTAGGCATTGCTTCAGTTGCTTGACTCTAGGATCCAGCAACACTGGCCTCCTCGCACATGCCATTCCATCCTCCAGTCTCTGTACCTTATCTGTCCCAGTGGCAGGGGTTAGTTCCAGTCCAGGGCTTGCCCAGCCATGGACATGTTGACCTGCCATTTGACCCGACCTCAGCTGGTTCTCCCCTTGGACAGCCTGATGTCCCCACCATATTCATGCCAAACTTAGTGTAGACACTCAGTTACCTTAGTTCCCTTCAGCTCAGAAATCCTGAGCTCTAGAGATTCACCAGCCTTGGCTTCCTCATACAGCCATGTCCTTCCATGCTTGGAACGTTCTCTCTTTTTATCTCTACCTCTTGAAATCCCTGGTTTCTTTGAAGGCTCCACTCCAATGTTGGCTTCTTCAGGAAGCCCTTTTTGATGCTTGAGGGGTTACTGTACTCCCCCAGGGACACTGCATTCATTTTTTTACTCTGTATACAACTTGTATGTACTCGTCTATATGCAGGTTGTCTCCTCTGTCTGAGTCCTAAGCTCTCTGAAGGCAGAGGTTCTTCCATGTTTCATTATCCCTTATGCCTGGCACACACAGAGTAGGTACTTAATCAATGCTTATCATTTAATTGCTTGAAAATAAAAAGAAAATCAGAAGATGTCAAGAAGGAAAAATGGAGGAATCAGAAAAGAGATTGACAATAGCTGGTCTCTGACCAAGACAGAGATTCAAGAACAATCCTAAAGGACCCCTGACAAAAAATGCCGCCCACCTCCAGACAGAGAAGACTGATGGGCTCTGAGTGCAAATTGAAGTGGACTTTTGTGTTTTCTTTATTTTTCTTCTTTTCTTCTTTTTTTTGTTTAGCATGTCTAAGATGGAAATAGGTTTGTTTGTTTTTTTAAACCCTTACCTTCTGCTTATAATCAATACTAAGTAATGGTTCCAAGGCAGAAGAATGGTAAAGGCCAGGTAACTGAGGTTAAGTGATTTGCCTAGCGTTACCAAGCTAGGAAGTGTCTGAGGCAAGATTTGAATCCGGAACTTCCCATCTCCAGGCCAGGCTCTCAATCTCCTGCGCTACTTCACTGCCCTGGAAATATGTCTTCCATGACTTAAGATGTGTAATCAATATAAAATTACTTACCTACTTAAGGAGAGGGGAGGAGTGGGAGAGGAAGAAAATTGGAAACTCGGTTTAAAAAAAAGATTGTTAAATTTTCTAACATGTGATTGAGAAGCATTTAATGAAATAAATAAAATAGATCTAGAAAAAGATAATAGCTGAGATACAGGTAAGGAGAAGAAGTTTGAAAAATAAGGCTGCATTTACTCTCTCTTTCTGTCTCTTTGTATTTCTGTCTCTCTTTCCATACTCCTCCCTCTCTCCCTTCTCCCATACTGGAAACTGATTTGGGGGATTATTAGACATGAAAAGGACTTTGGAGATCATTGAGTCCAACTTCCTTATTTTATAGATGGGGAAACTGAGTCCCAGAGAGTATAAGGAACTCACTTAAAATCCTACAGGTGAGAACAGAGGATCTAGAAAGGAAAGGGAATCTGGCCTCATATACTTCCTAGCTGTGTGACCCTGGGCAAATCACTTAGCCCCTTTGGCCTTGCCCTTGTCCTTCTGTCTTAGAGTCATTATTAGGACAGAAAGTAAAGGGTTAAAAAACAACATAATAAGGAAAAGGATTTGGAGACCATCTAGCCCAGCCCCACTAGTTTTACAGATGTGCAATTACAGATGTGCAAGACACAAGCTACTGAGAGATGTTCTCCTACAAGGCAATAAGAAACTCAGTGTTTTCCTCCAAAAAAAAATCAAAGCAGGTATATCCACATTATCTAGTCATCTTGTAGGCTCGAGCTTAAAGCCATCCTCTCTGCCTGTGCCCATGTACACACATACATATATACACAACCATGATCACTGACTTCCGTTTCAGACCATGATTCTCAGTGCTGGGGTGCAATGATCTACCTCTAAAAGTAGACATTTGTACAAATGTTCAGTCCTACCAGTAGCTCACAGAGGTCAATGGTAAAGAATGACCATTGCCTTCATTCTCCTTTTTCATGGCAGAAGCTGGTGAATCCAGGGGAAAGGATTTAATTGTGGGAGGAGGGGGTTGGCTGAACAGCCTGGACTATATCCAGTTCCACCTTATCAGAGTATTATCTGATGGTTGATGTGTTAATATACTGAGTTATGGAAGACTCATACATTTTCCATTTGTGGCTTCCTCATGGACTTATCCCACAACACCAGGAAGGTCAATACAGCCTTCTTCTTCAGCACCACCCTTCCTCCATCTCACCTCCTAAAATGGACTTTTCACAGCAATTTAGAGGACTTGACTTTGAATATCTCTTTGTTTTCTTTGGCAAGCCTCAGGTGTACAGGGCTACTGGCAGTGAAGCTGAAGTATGGGTCATGGTTCCTTCCTCATCTTACCCAAGTAGTCCTCTCATGGCTGCCTGGCCAACATGCGACCTATAGCTCCCATGGTTTTCATCAATGCACTGGTCTAAAACGAGCCAAAGACCCAAAGAAACTTGACTTGAATCCTGGTTCTGCCACTCCTTACTCAGATGACCTTGAGCAAGTCACTTCCCATCTCTTGGTGTCAGCTCCCTCATTTGTAACATGGAAGTCCTGGATTAGACAATCCCTAAGAACTTCTCCAGCTTACAGCCCCATTGTCTTTGTGCTACTGGATATTTCTTCTGATGGTACAAAATCTTTCTGAGATTTCACAACTAGCTGAGCACATAAACGGCACACAATGTCCCTTGTCTACTCGTTCATTCCATAAACATAAGAGGAAGGCCATTTTCTGAATTTAAAACCTATCTGTTCCTCATATTCTTTGACATGAGCAGCAGTCAGGGCAAGTTTATCTCCCAAAAGAATGTCTTTTTAAAAAACCTGACCTTCCAACTTAGACTCAATGCAAATATTGCTTCCAGAAGAGTGGTAAGGGCTAGGCAATTAGGGTTAAGTGACTTGTCCAGGGTCACATAACTAGGAAGTGTCTGAAGCTAGATAGGAATGTCTCTTAATTTATCCTGCTTTTTGACTTCCCTGATTGTATTGGCATGTTATTGGGTTGGGCTATCCCTTGGAGAACTCCCCTTTGACTCTATCAGCAGATGGAACATCCGGGAGAAAGGCAAACCCCTCTTAGGCTATCTCTATTTGATATGTCATGCTTTGAAATAAATGAAAGAATTTCCTCAGTTAAGTGGAGAATGTCTCATGTTAGAAATGGCACTAGACTCTCCTTAACTATCTTTATCCCACTTATTAGATAAGAAAACTGAGATATAGAGAAGCGGGCAGCAAAAGCGGAAGAGGAAGGGCAAGAGCAAGGGAATACATGGTTAGGAAGTGCCAGGAACTATGCTAACCACTTTCCAATGTTTCCTGATTGGGTCTTTACAACAACAGTGGGAGCTAGGTGCTATTATAATCCCCAATTTACAAATGAGGAAACTGAGGAAGTAGAAGGTAAGTGACTTGCCTAGGGCCACATAGCTATTAAGTGACTTAGTCTATTTTGTACTCAGGTCTCCTCACACTAGGTGCTACCTGTTATCTACTGTGCCAGCTAACTTAACTCTGGTCAACGAAGGGACTTGTCAAAGATGATAAAGCTTCAAATGCCTGGGTGAGGACTTGAGCACACATTTTCTAACAGCAAACCTGTCATCCCATCCATTCTATTGTCACACTACTTCAGCCAGCACCTTGGGAAGTGCTCTTTACACTGCCTACCTCATATCTCGTTGATCCAGCTGAACCCAGGATCCTTTTGCTTCCCAAGATCCAGGATATGACATTAAAGATGCAAGCTACACAGATATAGCTACTGCTCAATATTCAGGAGCTCAGGCAAGGTCAAGATGAGCAAAGTGGAAGCTTGTCAGTAATTTGGAAAGATGGCACTCAGGGACACGGGCTCACGAGGAGCAGTGAGTGTATGAAGTAGCTCCTATCTGTTTCCACTGATGAGGAGACAGGAAAAAGGAAGACATGCCAGGGGGCTGAGGAGCACTAGGAAAGAAGTGTACCTGGCCATAGATTTGGAAAGACACAGGAATTCAGTGTAAACCAAACTTGAGGTATGGTCTTTGCTGGAGAACTGCATTGTTTTTAAATAATTTTTATTTTTTAGAAAATTTTTCCATGATTCCATGATTCATGTTCTTACTCTCCCCTCCACCCCCCCAACACACACACACACACACACACACACACACACACACACACACACACACACACACACACTCCATAGCCAAAATGCATTTCCACTGGTTTTAACATGTGCCATCGATCAAGACCTATTTCCGTATTATTGATAGTTGCATTGGTGTGGTAGTTTCGAGTCTACATCCCCAATCATGTCCGCCTCAACCCATGTGATCAGGCAGTTGTTTTTCTTCTGTTTCTGCTCCCACAGTTCTTCCTCTGAGTGTGAAGAGCATCTTTCTCACAAGTCCCTCAGAATTGTCCTGGGTCATTGTGTTGCTGCTAGTACAGAAGTCCATTACATTCTATTTTACCACAGTGTATTGGTCTCTGTGTACAATATTCTGGTTCTGCTCCTTTCACTCTGCATCAGTTCCTGGAGGTCATTCCAGTTCACATGGAATTCCTACTGGAGAACTTCAAATTTTGGCCAGAGCCAACTTGCATTTAGCTCATGCTTTCTCACTGATTGGCTTATTTAATCTATGCTGGTTTTAAGATCAGCTTTTTAGTCAATATATCAGATGACCTGGGTTGGTCATATGCTGGGTTAGATGGAGTTTATCCTTCTGCTACTCTGCCTTGCACAGAACACACCAAGTGGACAGGGCTTGGCTCCAGGTCTCATAGTTAAGGAAAGGCATCGTCAAGGTGATGTCCAAAAGGAGTGCAACCAGGATGGTGAAGGTGGACTGTCAAAGAACATGAGGATGTATAGCCTGGAGAAAAGACACTTGGGAGGCATATGAAAACTATTTTCCAGTGTCTGAAGAGCTGTCCCATGAAGGAAGGATGAGAGGTGTTCTGCTGGGCCCCAAAGGAAAGAAGCTGCAGTGACAAATTCAGGTTTGATGGCAGGAAAAACTTCTTGCTAATGAAGGCTGTTCCAAAGGGAATGGGCTGCCTCAGGATCTGGGGCTAGAGGGGTCCCCAGAGGCCTCCTGGACTTGTCTCCACACTCTAACCCTCTTTTCTGATTAGTGAAGACCTGACTAGGACCATCCAGGCCACACTCACTTCATTTCTGATTTCACTCCTCACTCTCTCGACTTCTCCATCTTTTTATCAGTTATCTCACTTCCCTTCTCTCTTCCCCCCTTTTTAAAGCCCTTACCTTCTGATTTAGAATTGATACAAACAGGTTCCAAGGCAGAATTAATGACTTGCCCAGGGTTGCACAGGTAGGAAGTGGCTGAGGCCAGATTTGAACCCACAACCTCTTGTCTCCAGGCCTATCTCTCTACCCATTGTGTTTCCTTCTTCCTCTTTATGCATTATCTTCCTCCATTAGAATACAAGGATCTTGAAGGTACAAGACTTATTTTTTTCTTGGTTTTTGTGTCACCTGAGATTAGCACAATGTCAGACACATAGTAAACACTTAATAAATGTTCTCTTTATCTCTAGATCTGTCTCCCTATTCAACCCTCCTCATTTCACAGAGGAGGAAACCAAAGCCCAGGCCACTGGCTCAAAGTCACATGGATAGTAAATGTCAGCAGTGGGACTTGAACCCAGATCATCTGATATATTTACTAAAATGCTGATCTTAAAACCAGCAAGATCTGAGTTCAAGTCCTGCCTCTCACATACACTGGAAGAATGACTCTGTTTAATCACTCCATTTCTCAGTGCTCTAAGAAATTAGGTAAGTCTACAAGTTCAGAGAGAGTACCAACCTGTATTGGGAGAGGGAGCTTCCTTGGCTGGGAGTTCTCAATAACAGTGAAATTCCAGGTCTGACCCTACCCCTCCATCCCACCCTTTGCCTGCATAAACAATGTTCTTTTCTATTGTAACACCCCATCTTACCTCAAGGACATCTTCAAGCAAGGGTTCTGTGAGTTCTTATTGGGTCATGGTAGTGATGGAATTGTTTTTCAGCTAAGAATTGGACTAGATATTCATGAGTATCCCCTTCTGCTTTGAAATTCCCTAATTCTGTGATTTTCTAAAAAACTCAGAGGGAGAGTTATGGCTCATTGCTTTGACACATGAGGACTCCAAGGTTCATGGAGACTGTGTCGTACATCTTGTACCAGAACCAAAATCTTAGACATGTTTCCCACTAATCCATGCTGAGAAATAGGTTCCTGGGCTAGCGAACCAAAAATTCTGTCTAGACTGACCTACACTACCTCTCAAGAATCTTTCCATTTAAACTATTACTCCATCACAAGAAAAAATATCACAGAATGATACCCCTTGAGTCTAACGAATGGAATGACGATTTCTGGACTTTGCCCACAGATTCCTAACAGGGTGATCTTAGATGCCTCGTTTTACCCAGTCACTCAGTCTACTCATCTGCTAAATAAGGACATAATACCCTCCTTGTCCTTCCACATAGAGATACATTCTAGTTCACAAAGTCTCCTGTAGGAGGCAGCCCTTGAGCTGTTCTCCAAAGGCCAGAGGAGATAAGCTATTGAAGTTGGATGGGATTGTCCCAAGTATGGAGAGAGCTGTGGTTAGGAGAGACTGATCCTTCTTAGCTGCTTTGTTTCTTAAACTGGGGCTTAGGCTAGATGTCCCACCTTGGACTTAGCACTTCTAGGGGAGATATAGGCCATCTGAGTGAAGCTCAGGCATCTGATCTGTCCTTCCCCATAGTGGGAGCCTGGTGAGCTTGAACAGAAAGGGCAATGATGCCTTTGACTCATCAGGACTGATTTGAACAGGTCAACAAGCAGGAGCTTTGTAGAGAACCTGAGCCCTGGAGTCTTCCTGGATTCTGTTTCTGAATATTTAACATCCAGCGTTCACAGCTCATGTCAATATTTTCATAATATCAGTTTCATTAAGCATTCCCAGCAAATCACTTCTTTGTGATATTGTGTCAGGGTCACAGCTTAAAAGGGAAGTGATCGGAATAAAAAGGACCAGCATCTCATAGAAATCAGTCTCTTCTGGAAATCGCCTTGGAGTCTGGGAAATGGAGTGGCTTTCTCTTTTAATACATGGTCCATTTCTTTGTCAATCAATATGCATTTATTGGGCACTTACCATGAGTGCCACGAGAGGCACCATGGCAGAGTCGATAGAGGGCCAGCCTTGCAACAACAAAGGCGTGGGTTCAAGGCCCTTCTTGGTATAAATTGGCTGTATGACTCCAGGTAGGCCATATAAGTTCCTAGTTCTCTGAAAGAAATAAAAGAGGTGCTGACTCACGTCAGTAGAGAATCTTCCTGTCTAGGAGTTCCCAATACCAGTGAAATCACATGCCCAGCCCCTATGACCATCCTACTATGTACCAGGCAGTGGGAAACAAGGCCAAAAATGAAATGGTCCCTCCCCTTCACACACTTGAGTTCAGACAAGAAAAATACCGGGATGCAATATGTACATGGTACTATAATCTGAGACTTAATAGTTAAGAGCACTGAGCCTGGAGTCAAGAAAACCAGAGTTCAAATCCAACATAAGACACTTCCTAGTTGTCTGACCTTGAGCAAGCCACTTTACCTTTATATGTCTAAGAGGCATCTAGGTGGCACAGGATAAAGTGCTGGGTCTGGATTCAGGAACAGCTGAGTTCAAATCCAGCCACAGATATTTCCTAGTTATGACTCTAGACAATTCAATTGGCCTCTGATTATCTAATGAAAGGATCCACTCAAGAAGGAAATGGTAAACCATTCCAGTATATTTGCCCAGAAAACCTCAAGGATAGTTCTGGTTCCCGGGGTCATGAAAGGTAGGACATGATTGAATAACAACAAATATAAAGCTGCTAGGTGGTATAGAGGGCAGCATACAATGCTTGGCATTGGAAGACCTGAGCTCAAACTGTGCCTCAGGTACTTTTTTGCTGTGTGAACCTGGGTTAAACCTCAGTTTCCTCATCTGTAAAATAGGGATAATAGAACCTCCCTCCCCGTGTTCTTTTGAGAGTGTTAAATAAGATAATATTTTGTAAACCACTTTGCACATCAAAGTGCTTTATAATTACCAGTTATTATGGGGAAAGGATATATGTGGGAGGAGAGACACAGTAGCTAAGGGTGGTTAGGAATAGCCTTAAGAAGGGAGGCGATGCTTTAGCTGAGCTTTAAAGGTAATTAGAGATCCTCTGAGGCATAGATGAGAAGGGAGGCTATTCCTTGCATGAGGGACAGCCTGTGCCAAGGCATGGAGATGGCAGATTAAATGTTGTGTGTGAGAGACAGCATGCTAGGCGGTTTAGCTGGACCGCCCAATGTGAGAAGGGAAATAATGGACACTAAGCCTACAGAGGTAGCTTGGGAACAGGTTATAAAAAGGTTAAATCTTGCAGAGAGGGGGTCATCATTGATTTAGGGGCAATGGGGAGCCTCAAACTTTTTGAGCAGGGCAGAACAAAAGGCAAGTCACAATGGTGGGCAGGGAATTGGCAAAGAACATTGTGTGTATATGCTTGATGGAATCCTGTCCCAACTACCATGTCTTCCCCATCCCTTGAGGGACACACACTTAAAGACCAGCAACATGGAGGAGCCAGACAGACCTCCCTGGTGCCCTCCAGGGAGATTGTGTCCCTTCACTTCCCTGTCTCAGGTCATTTACTCTCTTACACTTCCTCTCCTACTCCGAAGTTCAGGAGTTGATGCCATGAGTACTTCACAGGCATCTCACTAATCATGACTCCAAATTATATGCATGTATACATACATATACATATACATACCATTTAGGATCAAGGAATTCCATTTTATTCCCACTGTGGGAATCATCTTCTCTAATCAGAGATGGGTATTCATAGAGTTAGATAGGGATTAGCCAGAAGCCCTGGCCATGGTACTGATATTGAAAATCTTACCCTGAAAGTTTGTCATCACCTGATCAGGATATATTCACAGGTGAAGGGCAGAAGAAAGGGGTGGAAGAAGCTGTGCACTGGGGTCTTTCATGGTCCGGAGTAACACCTCCAGGGAGAGCAAAGAACTGTAGACCATGATTGTCAAAGGCCCAGGATTCAAACCCAACTCTGCCACCAACTAGGCAGGCAAATCTCTGGTCTTCTGGATGTCCAGGTTTCCTCATCTGTAAATGATGTGTTTAGGCCAAATGACTGATAGACCTTAGATAGCTCTAACATTATTTATGATCTCTGGTTTTGGAATGAGCCAAGGAATACTTTGATCCCTGACATTGGTACACCCAAGAGAAGAGTCTAGAGTGTGCTGTCAAAGATGTAATCATCACTGACACTGGGACATAGTCATCACTGCCTGGCCCTGTCTTCTGTATGGTTCCTTAAGTCTTGTGTTAGATAATGTAGTGTATTGAGCACTGGGCCTGGAGTTCAAACCTAACCTTAGATAAGTACTAGTTGTGTGATCTTGGACAAGTCATTTTACCTTTGATGGCCTCATTTTCCTCAATTGGGATAACAATACAATCTATCTCCCAGGAATGAGTTAATATTTATAAAGTGCTTTACTCAGTGCCTGGGGCATAGTGGAGGCTTAATAAACACCTGCTTCCTTCCTCTCTCCCTTTATATCTTCCTTCTTTCTTTCCTCCCTTTTGTTCTTCCTTCCTTCCTTTTTCCGTCTTGCAGCCCATTTCATGACACATATATAATACAAGGGAACACAAGCCCAGCACAAACATGTGAGAGAGACTGGTCTGATCTAGCTTCCCCAGAGCCACCTTCCTCTGCTACATAGAACCTCACCTTAGCTCTCTTGTTCATTATAGTCATCTCTGTACATCAAGTGCATGATGGAAACACCAGGCCAGTAGCTGTTCAGGTCAGGCAGTTAGAAGCTGGGCAAAGGCATTTTCAGGGACATAATCCTGAAGATGGATTTTGGCACCAGCTGCTGCCTTCTTACTTCACAGATCAATTTTCCCACCTTGCTCCTTATGGTAACAACATTCCATTTCTGAGATCTGTCCTTCCCTCATTTGGTCCTGCAGTGGGCAGAAGCAGAGTGGTGATTTGACCTTACTTGGCAGAAGTAGGCTCACGTGAACAAGGACACAGACATCCCCTCTCTGTCCACTGGTATCCAGATTGAAGTCTTGGCCTCTTTAAAAAAACCTGTTGTTGACTTGACCATCTTCCCTGGTATGGGACCACACATCTCAGGAACTCAAATCCAGGGTTCTGTTCTTGTGGTTTCCCCTTCAAGATTCTCTCCAGAAAGGCTTGGATGCCCAGTGGTCATTCCCACATTTCTCTTAGATCTTCATCTTTTCAAGGTTCTTCCACAGAGGGGAAAATCATCCATTCCTGCTCAGTTCTTTCTTCATATGGTTCCTCTTACTTCCCACCTCTGGGCTTCCTTGACTTCCTTCAAGGCTCAGTTCAAATTCCACATTGGACAAGAAGTCTTTCCCATTCCCTATCAGTGCTAGATCCTTCCCCCTGATATCCCCTCCAGTTTATCCTTCCTGTAACTTATTCACACACATTTGTGCAGATGTTGTCTTCCCTATTAGAATGTGACTTCCTGGAGGGCAGTGATGTTGGTTGGTCTTTTTTCCTTTGCCCCAAGATTTAGCATATTGCCTGGCACATAGCAGATAATTCATGAATGTTTGTTGACTTGATTTCTCAGCATAGGCCAGGGGCTGGAATTTCACAGTCCTACTGTGAGCTATTATTATTTCATGGGGAGCTGAGGCCCAAGAAGATGAAATGCCATGGGGTCATAGCATCATAAGTCTAAAACTCGAAAGGATTTTTGGAGACCATCTGGTGCAGCTGTCTTATTTTACAAATGAGGAAGGTGAGGCCAAGTGGAACTCAGACTTGCCCAACATCCTGCAGAAGTGGGACATGGAGGAGCTGAGTCATGAAGGTCCCTTCTTCCTATGTATCAATATTTATGGTAGCCAGAAGGATAATACTCTCTTGCAGGCCCAGAATGCTGTTGTTGAAGCTACTTCTGGAAACACAAATAGGTCACTCTCCCAGACATTAGTCATATGCTATGTCTCTCATAGACCTCCTACCCAACCTCATCTAAGCCCACCTCCACTTCACATGGCCCCAAGCCTAGAAACCATTTACAGTATTTTTTCCATAGTGATTAGGAAAGGAAGAGCAGTTGGGGTGACTATTGGGCCTTTGGCACAGGCAAGAAAGAGAAGAGAAGGCAGGACAGAGCTCAGAAGGGGCCATGTCAAGGGCACAGGTGCCACTGCCCCTGGGTTGCAGAATCAGCACTACCGAGTCCTATGGTGTCTGCTGCCTCTCAAGACCTCCAGAAGCCTGAAGAACAGCCCAAAGTATAAGCTTCTCCCTGAGCACCCACACATCCCATACAGGGGAAAAGGCAATCCCCAAATTATACATTCTCAGAGACAGAAGAGACCTCAGTGGTCTTTATTCCAGTTCATTCCTATACAAGAATCCCTCTGCCACCTCTCTGGCAAGCAGTTACCTGCCTCTGCTTGAAGACCTCAAAGTATGGGGGTCTCACCACCCCTAGAGTCATCTATCCCACTTTGGGGCAGCAGAAACATAAATACCAGAAAATGCCACCCAAAACCACCACGACCACTCCCAGCAGAACTGCATGGCTGGGGCACAATGAGAAGAGTTAGTATTCACAGACCATTTTAATATGCTTTTATTGTAACAACCCTGTGGAGGAGCCTCATGAGGAGAGTACACCAGCTTCTCTGTGATCTTGCCATTATCCCCATTTTGCTGAGGAGGAAAATGAGGTTCAGAGAGATGTCCAGTGTCCCCTGGGTCATTAAATATAGGAACAAGGAGTCGAGCCCAGGGTTTCGCCAATGCTGAGCTCAGTGCTCATTCTATCATATCATTATGCTGCCTTTCTCTATGGCATCTCACCTGGATCTCTCATTGTCCGTCTGGAATTCATGAATGGATTTGGAAATTCTGGTCAAGAGGCCTGGACAGTAGCCCCTGGAGGACAGAGGACTGAGTGCTTTCACCCCATGGAGCATGCAAACAGCAATTGCAGCCTCCTTCCCCATGGATTCATTGCCCTGCCACCTTGGTGAGACCCAAATCTTTTCCACTCCACTTATTTTCCATAGCCCCCCCCCCAAATCCTGTGATCTCCCCTAATTTGCTGCCTAAGTGGGCCCAGGGCAGTGATTGCTGAGGCTTGGGGTCCTCCCCATCAGTTAAAGATACCCTGGCTAGGGAGTTCATACTGGGCTGTCTCTGCACACATGCTGATGGAATATTGATTGACGACATGGGGCAGATCCATATATAGAAAATGGAGCTGAAGAAGGTCAGAGGGAGAAAAAGAAGAGAGAAAAAACAAAGTCACACCTGGGATGAAGGGCAGCCAACCAGCCAACCTGCACCCGTTCACTTTTCCTGCTGACTGTAGGGCCCACCAGACACTAATGAGTGTTGGGCTTTGAGAAGAAAGCCAGCTTCTCTGAACCTCAATGAGGGATTAGGGATGAAGCCTCTGAGAGACAATTCAAGACCAGGAAACTTCTCAATTCTGTGTTCACTACTGTTGTGGCCTGGGGCATGTCTCTACTTCCCTGGGCCTCAGTTTCCTAATCTGTAAAATGAGGACATCAAAAAGGATGGCCTCTGAAGTCCCTTCCAGCTCTCTACCAATGATCACCATGACCTTGGGAATTTCATTACCTGACATTAAAAAGCATTTTATCTACTTCGTCTCCTTAGAGTCTCCCCCAAGGGTGGTATGGAGATGGAAGGTACTAGAGTCAAGTACTGAACTTTAGAGACTCACCAGGCCATGTTAAATGACAGGAACCTGACAGACTCAGCAAGAAGACAGCAAAGGAAACTTTGCCAGAGGTAGAGAACAAAAAGAGTGAAAAGTTGTGGAAACAAGGGAGGTGCAAAAAATAAATGGAACAATATGGTTAAATATTGAGGAGAAGCCCAACCCAACCCAACTTAATCCAACCCAGGTAACCCATCCTAGCCCAATCCAATCCACTCTGAGACACCGAAAAATTAAGAAGTCATTGGGGTCCTCTGAGAGAGAGAGACTGAATTATACAGATAGACAGACAGAGACAGGGATGGGGGAGACAGACAGAGAAAGAGAAAAAGACAGAGAGACAGATAGACAGAAAGAAGACAGAGACAGAAGGGCAGATATGGAGAGTCAGAGACAAAGAGAAAGCTCTTTCATTGGAGTTAAAGGGATGGAGCCTTATTCCAAGGGCCCTAGGGCATGTGAATGGTATATGGAAGTAGGAGCAAGAAGGAAGCAAATGTTGTAGGGAAGCAGAAATAAAGCTTTAGAGAGATTATTTCTGAGGAAAGAGGAAGGCAGGGGGCAGAAGTTTGAGGTACTAATGGCATTACAGGCAAAATGTTTTTCTTAATAGGATATTAGGGGGAATCCTGTTTACCAGCTGAGGAAAAGGGGCCAAGAAACAAAGAGATTGGGAGGCCAGACAACAGAAGGAGCAAAACGTAAGAATTTAAATTTAGGTTTTATGATAAATATGAGAATTCTAGAGTAATATTGTATTCGCCAATTTAAAAATATTACAGTTTAAGTCAAAATGACTTTTGGCAGCTTTTTTTACAGAGGTAGAAAGAGTGAAAGTGGGAAATGAAGATAAAGAGATAGAAAGTACTGCCTAACTACAAATACCCTAAATTTAATCCTAATGTCTCCAGACCGCAAATGTGAATCCAAAAATGAATCTCACCAGAATCCAAAGTCCTAATTAGGAAGCCCAAATCCTAAGAACCAGGAGATGCTGAAGAATTTACTTAGTACCTTCAGTGCACATGAGGCTAAGACTGCCAAGAATCTCACCAGAACTCATGTTGAAGGGAGTGTCCCATGGAAGCACCAACCAGCAGAGAGGGTCTCCTTACCAAAGAACCAAGGAAGGAATTATTCCACTCACCACCACAAGCCAATGCAGGATGCAGGGAAAAGGTCTCCTCCTCCAGTCTGGTTCACAGAGAGCATGACTGAATCCTCTTTTGGCCTTTTAAAAGCAGTTTTCTTGAAGTCACTTCCTGTTGCTCCCCCACTTTACTGAAACTAATCACAGTCTTTCAATTTGCCTAACACTGCCCAGGGTGGGCCAGTGACCTTTGGAGGTGTGAGCTTACTCTAGCAAGTGACTTTCTGAACTCTCTTACTTAGTGTCAAGTAGGGGTACTTTAAGTTCTTGATTTGTTTAGCTAAAAATAGACAAGGGGAGAATTAATCTATATCTTCACGAAAAATCACATGATATGAGATTTAAACAGCAACACTGGTTGGTGACAGCAACCCTAGACCCATGCAGAGACTTATAGAACCATAAATCTATAACTGAAAGGGACCTCTAAGGCCAGAGTCCACTCTTTCATCTCAGATGTGGAAACTGAGAACCAGGAATCCTAGGGACTTGCCCAAGATCACTCAAGAAATAAGCATCAAATTCAGAATTTGAATCTAGATCTTCTGACTTTAAAGCCAGTGCTCCTTCCCCTGTAACTTGCTGGCTAACCCTAAGAGATCAGCCCTTAATTAAGATGGAGAGATTGGAGGCACTAGATCATATAGCAAAATATTAAAATTAAGTTATGAATAGTTATTTGGTTATTCTAACTTATTTTAGTGTTGTTGTTGTTGTTATTGTTTTGGGAAAAAGTATTCCAGGCTTGTTATTTGAATGTAGGGAATTCCCAGTAAAAAAAAATCCCTCTATAATAAACAACTCATCTGTAATTTAGAGAGTTGCCTAAAGGACTAAGTTAAATGACTTGCCCAGGGTATCAAAGCCACAAAATGTTATAAGCAGGACTTGAGAGGCAAGCTTCCTGTCTCTGTCTGTTCTAATAAAATATTTGGGAGACTAGTTTTGGGGTAAATATCAATTTATTGATTGATTAGGCTGACATAAAACCAGTAGATTGACAAGTCTTTGGCCTCCTCAATGACCAAAGACCCCAGAAATATCTCAGGTGGATTTATAAATCCAGTTTGGAAGCTCATTATTCAACTCCTCTCTAGAGTATCCCTCTCTGATTGGTGAAGAGTTAATGAAGAGGTTGTCCATCAAGACTTCCACCCCTTGATGTGGCAAAATTGGTTTTTAATTTTTTAATTTTTTAGAAAAAAATTTTCCATGGTTACTTGATTCATGTTCTTTCTCTCTCTTCCCCCACCCCCACCCCCCAGTAGCCAATGCACATTTTTGATGTGGCAAAATAGGGACACTAATACACTGCTAGTGAAGTTGAGAATTGGCCCAACCATTCTGGAGGGCGATTTAGAACTACGTGCAAAGAGCTTTAAAAGACTGTCTTCCCTTTAGGTTTGTACCCCAAAGAGATGATAAGGAAAAAGACTTGTACAAAAATACTCATAGCTGCACTCTTTGTGGTGGCAAAAAATTGGAAAATGAGGGGATGCCCTTCGATTGGGGAATGGCTGAATAAATTGTGGTATCTGTTGGTGATGGAATACTATTGTGCTGAAAGGAATAATGAACTGGAGGAATTCCATGTAAACTGGAAAGACCTCTAGGAATTGATGCAGAGTGAAAGGAGCAGAACCAGGAGAACATTGTACACAGAGATTGATACATTGTAGCACAATCGAATGTAACTGACTTTGCTACTAGCAACAATGCAATAATCCAGGACAATTCTGAGGGATTTAGGAGGAAGAATGTATCCACATCCAGAGAAAGAACTGTGGGAGCAGAAACGCATTGGAAAAATATATGATAGAGTAGTGCGATAGGGATGTGAGTAGAGTTTTGATGTTAAAAGATCGCTCTACTGCAAATACGAATAACATGAAAAAAGGTTTTGAACAATGATATCTGTATAACCCAGTGGAACTGCTTGTCAGCTTTGGAAGGGGGAGATCGGGGGAGGGGGGATTATGAATCATGTAACCATGGGAAAGTATTCTAAATAAAATTTTTAAAAAAGACTTCCACCCCTCCCCACCCTCTTAGGTAAGGGGGTCACAAAGGCAGGAAGAGCCTTTATCCATTAACCAGATTTTATGAGTTCTAGAGAGAAACATTCCTTAGAGTTCCTAAGAAAGGGAATGTAAAAGTGGACTGAATGGGGCCCCTCTCATCCAGTACCTGGCATAGAATTGATTGGGGCCTCTTTAATCCAGGGCCCTGACATAGAAGTGAATAAATTCTCTCATGACTCTGAGTGCAGGACTGGTTCCATTAGGCTGGTTTACCTCCCACCTAAGGGCCCTTGATCCACTAGACCCCCCCCCCCCAGGCTCTCCAACTTTATCCCATCATCTAATTGTCTGTGATGCTGATATGATGACTGAACAAAACTCCATAAAATGGTCAGTTTTTTACAAAATATGTGTAGAAACATAACAACCAAGGGCAGACTTGGAGATTCTAACATCCAAACAGGTACCAGAGAGAAGATTGTACAGAAACCTGGAAAATTCCATTTTAAAACAATTTCCCTGTTTTTTCCCCAAAAAGCACTTTGCTTTCAGAAGGTAGTGACAAAGTCAAGCAGTGGCAGTGGCTACTTCTTCCAAACTCCACCTACTCTTTTCATTTTCTCTTTTTCCAGATTTCTTAGCAGACATTAATAACATTTCCCTGGTTTTAGTTAGAGCAGACATCATTCCTCTGGTTCTGCTTTCCTCACTTCAGGTCACTTTGTACAAGTCTCCTTATACTTGTTTGTAGTCTTCACAGTCATCCTTACTCTTAGGAATGTAATATTCAATTATATTCCTTCACTAGGTGGCATGGTAGGTAGAATACCAGATGTAGATTCAGGAAGACTTGAGTTCAAATTCTGCCTCAGATACTTACTAGCTGTAAGACTTCTCTCTGCTTCAGTTTCCTTCTCTGTAAAATGAGAATGTTGGAATATAGAGCTTCTACATTCCAGCTCTGATCCTCTCATCTACGGTCCTATGGTCACACCTTATTCAGCCATTTTGCAAAAAAAATTCTTAGAAATATTCGTGTAATAAATAGGTCTTATCAACATCCTTAGCTGCCCTGAAAGTGCAGTCCCTATGGCCAATGCTGTCCACAGTTACCTCCAGCCAGATTGCTTTTCTAAAAGGTGGTGACAATGTACAGCTCCCCCAGCAGTGGAAGAGTATGTCTATATTCCTCAGCCTTGGCAGCATTGAATTTGATTGTTTTAAAATATCGTTTTCTAATTTATTAGGTGCATGGTGGTAACTTGGAGCTGTTTCCATTTGAAAGGCTTTGGCCAGTTAATCTTCTGAAAATAGTTCTTAGTCTTAGAGATTTTGCATTAATTCCTTTTCCAGTTTGGGATGCCAAACTTTTATCCAGAATGTTTATCACAATTTTTTTTACCAATTTGTTTCCCATTTTCATCAAATCTATCTCTTTTGTCACCTATAAATTCTTATAAGTTCTTAAGAATTTGTCACCTTTCAACAATCATGGCAGATATAATGTTCTATTATTATTCATATTTAGAGCATTGATCCATTTAGAATATACAAAAATATATATTCTCAGTTTTAGCTCTTGCCCCTTTTCCACTCTAATGCTGGTTAGTTTTTCTAGTGATTTCTTGTTGAATAATCCATTCTTCCCCTAGTGGTTTGTGATCTTGATGCTATCAGATGCTAATCAATTGTGTTCACTGAGTTCTACTTTGGGTTTCTCTGCCATGTTCCTTTGATCCCTCTTTCTCTTTCTCATCTGACACCAAGTAGTTTTGGTAATCACTCTGTTATCATATCATTTAAGATCTAGCATTGCAAATTCCTTTTCCTCCTTCCCCCCCCCAAAAAAAATTCCCTTTGATATTCTTGATGATTTGCTTTTCCATTCAACTTTATCATTCTAATTCTTGGCAATTTTCTCTTTGTAATTAATTAGCAATGCATCAAGTCTATAGATTTATTTGATAATATTGAGATCTTCACTATTTTGTAATACTTGGATAGCTTATGATACTTATGCTATTTGGATAATATTGTGATACTTTGCTACTCTGGCTCCACTAGCTATGCATATCTATTCCATGATTATTTAATTTTTCTTCATTTAAAAATTGATTTGTTTCTGTCTTCCTATATATCTTTGGTACAAGATGGCAGCTGGGCCACTCTGTGATAATTGGTTTGGGAAATTAGTGGGAGTCCAGACTGGCATCCAAGATTAATTCAATCAGGGCAATAAAAAGTGGAAGTAGTTGAAAAAAAAATCGGTCCAAAGTAGGACATTTGCTCAGGTTTCATATGAAGAGCACTTATGAATCCAACCACATTTTCTTCCACAAATAGGGTGATAATACCTTCCACTATCAGAACGGCTGGGCCATGGACCACTGGAGCCAGGAGGCAGCCACTGATGTAAATAACTGATTAGTACACCAGCTTCCCTTCTCATCTTGGGCTTCTGGTAACCAGTTGAGAATAAAAAACAAAATAATGGGAGCCTAGACGTTTGTACCAAAGCTGCTAGCCTGGTCCTCATTCTCTAGAACTAACCCTGTTGCCAGAAGAAAGAGCAGGGGAGACAGGGGAGACATGAGTAGCAAAATAATTCAGCCCCAGAGGCTCTGGTCTTCTGGAGAGCTTTGTCTTTATGCTTATATTTGCAATCCTCTGTTCTGTGGGTGCCCTAGATGGAGGCTCATGCACTTACATTGCTGGCCATGGCTGAACATCTTACCTATAGTATAGCATGTCCTAAAAAGGTGTGGTAGAAATTATGCCATATCACACAGACAGGGATGTCTGCATCCTTCTCCATACCTTCAGAGCCTTTCCTTCTCTCTGCCACACCTATACTACAGAATAGAGAATCCTTCCTTGCTGGCAAAGGTCGGAGGACCTTGGCAAACATCTTTTGTTTACAAAACTGAATGTCAGTGAGGTATGGGAGGGAAGATGGGAAATTCCACTCCAACATAAATGAAAGTCCCTGAAATGGGGGAGATGTTTGAGATAAAAACTTTTCCCTTTGCAATCCATTGGAACCAAGTTTATACACTTGGATACTTTAATGGATCATCACATGTCCTCCAAAAGTACAGATGTCATGGTCATCAAATCCTCCATAGCTGCTCTGCTCAATGTGAGAAAGACCTTCCTTTAGATCTCTTGACATCCCATTGTAGTCCATGAGCTTTCTCACAACACTCTCTCATTCTTGCAACCCAACCAGCCCATTATAGTTCTTACTGGCCACAAATCTCTTTAATAATATCTCTTACTCCAACTCTGGGTAATTTCATTTTGATAAAATGCCTCAGGCTATATATATTCACCATGGGTGTCTCCATTGCTCTTTACATGCCCCACAGAGAAGGTGGTGAGGTCCTATAGCATCAAGAGGAAAACACTAGTGTAAGGGCATCATGGTGGTGGTGGTGGTGGTTGCTGCAAAGTGAAACTTGGAGTCAATGAAAGTCTATCATACTTTCTCAAAAAGTTAATCCAGCCAGATGGGGATATTATTGGGGATGTAGACACTAAATGATAACTCTAGTCCAACTATCAATAATATGGAATTAGGTCTTGATCAAAGATACATGTAAAACCCAGTGGAATTGTATGTCGGCTGAAGGGGAAATAATTCAAAATGTAACTAGGGGAAAATATTCAAAATTAAAATTAAAAAAAGTTAATCCAGCTAGGAGATAGCTAGATGGATCGGTGGGTTGAGAGCCAGGCTTAACGACTGGAAGATCTGGGTTCATATCTGGTCTCAGACATTGACCCTGGGCAAGTCACTTGACCCCTACTGCCTAGCTCTTCTCTCTCTTCTGCTTTGGAATCAATAGAGGGTATTGATTCTAAGATGGAAGGTAAGGGTTTTTTTTTAAAGTAATCTAGTTATTCTCTTCCTTCTATTCATCTAGTTGGGAGCCCATTTCATTATTGCTCTGTAGTGACCAGCACAGATATGTGTGCTGATGCCCCAGCTCTATGGACTGTCCTTTCAGCTACAGATAAGAGAGTTACAATAAGCCTTTTGAATCCACTTGGCTTTTCCTGAGTGGCTTGTCAGGTCAACCTCTTTTAAATGATTACAGCTCTCACTTGAGGGGCTCTTCAATAGAACAAGGGCTTGATGCACTCAGTGAAAAGCTCTCTGCAGATGTGGGCATCTAGGTCTCACTCTCCAGAGCAAACCTATGTCCTCTAATCTGCAGTGAACCTGCTCCCCAGCAGCGATGAATCGTTTTCTCCATCGTGCATCTCCATGGTTTATTCTTCACAACATATTGGAGAACAGAGGGTTGTCAGTTATCTCTGTTGTTGCATCTTTTAGGGAAAATTGTTATGACTGTAATAATAGTAATGACAAGTCACATTCATAAAGCACTTTAAGGTTTGTGAAACATTTCACGAGAATTCTCTCATTTGAACTTCACAACAACCCTGTGAGATAGATGTTATTCTTATCCCTATTTTACAGATGAAGAAACCGGAGCTGAGAAAAATTGAGAGACTTGCCCATTTTCACACAGCTAGCAAACGTTTCACTCGCTCGTAAAGAACATTTGACTCAATGTTTTTCTTTATTCAATTAAGTGCTTTTTATAGTCAACAAACAATACGTTCAGTGGGATTTTGTTTTCTCGATCTTCATTTGTTTTTGTTTTGTTTTGTTTGTAGAAATAATCTGGATGATTTTCCCCAAGCTGTTGGCATTCTTCCCTTTTTCAAATATATTAAGAACCAATCCCTCAAGCACCTGAAAACTGTTCTTTCTCTAGCCTAGCCCCCTCCTCTGGGTGTATTTGGTGGAATCCTATTGATGGATAAGCCTTGCTTTCATCAGTGTCATTTAAATATATATATATATATGTATATATATATATATGTGTGTGTGTGTGTGTGTGTGTGTGTGTATATATATATATATATATATATATATATACATTATACTGTTATCTTTGCTTTTGCATTACTTCATTTGGAAGGTAATATAATATCCCTTCTTCACCTCCTTCCCAGAAAACCATTCCTTATAACATAAAAAGGAAAGGAAAAAAATTCAACAAAACCAACTCAAACAGCAACTTGATAATCTGATAGTTTATGCAATATTCTCTACCCATCATCCCCTACCTCTTCAAAGAAGAGAGAGCATGGCATCACTTAAACAGAGCCAAGTCCATTGGTCATTATAATTACTTTAACTTTCATTTGTTCTTATGTTTTGGTCGCTATGTCTACTGGGTTCCTGGTTCTGTTGACAACACTCTGCCTCAGTTCATAGAAATCTTCCTGAGTCCCTGAATTTTACATAGTCATTATCTCTATAGTATAATTATTCAATTCCATCCATGCCCCATAGTGTGTCTAGCTCTTCCCCAAGTGGAATGAACATTCAGAGCATTTTTGTTCTAATTTGATATAATCATAAAAAAGTGAAGCAGTGAAGTTTGGTGTCTCTGGTACCTTTCTTTCTGTCTTGGGCCTCCTTGGAGCAGAGGCCTCCAAATGGTCAGTTTTCTGGGTCAAGGACTAAGACTGTTTTCATCATTTCTCTGCCATGTTGCTGAAATTCAGTTTTCCTTGGTTTTTTGCTTAGCATAATTTCTAATTACTTTGCCAAATAATTGGACCAATTCACATCTCCATCAGCTGTGTATTCGTGTTTCTTCAGCCTCTCCAGGGTTTAATATTTCCATCATTTCTCACCTTTTTCTATTTGCTGGGTGTGAAAGACAGCCTCAGAATTGCTTTGATTCACATTTCCATTATTATGAGTGATTTGGAGATGTCCTTCTTGATGCTCTTAAGAGTTTGTAGTTCTTCTTTTGAAGACTCTTTGTTCCCACCTTTAATGGTTTGTCCATGAAGGACTGGAAGAGCACAGATTTAAACCCTTCAGGAGTAAGGATACATATCTTTCTGACTGAATCAGCCTCTCGACAGTCTATTCTTCCTATCCCCATCCTAGTAGTGCCTTATCATGTCACTGGAGCACGGCTCTGTTCTGACTCTTCTTAGCTTCTCTCCCTTCTAATCAAATGTCAGTAACATTTAAGCATCAACTATGAGCCAGCCACTGTGTTTGATGGGCCATTAGCAGATTCATCCTCCCATCACTCTCTTCATCAGGACTGGAAAGTTCTTTGTTCCTGAGTGGATCTCTACTGCTCCATGCTCTGATCTCCCCTTCCCTGTCCATTCCTCGGCACTTATACAGGTTAGTATATACAAGTGTATATACAAGCACTTATACAGGAGGCTTTGAAATGTCTCTTTGGTGGGATATTCTGGGTTTCCTGGGTGACTCGAAGACCACCTGCCCCGGCCTGCTCTGTGGGAAGCCTGCCTGCCCTAGGGAAGGATGGTGAGGGAGGCAGCTCCGTCTGCCTTCGGTTTGACTCCACTGGAGGAGAGGGAATGCTAGAGATCGAATCTCATTGTCTGCCATCTAAAGTTGCACACAGAACCACCACCGAAAGATTCCATTCTCTCAGAATGTATTTACCAAACCGTGATGCACTGACCCACCTCGCTCTCGGATGTGTGGGAGAGCCTGGATGGAGAGAGATTCGACCCTCGGGGAGCACGATTGATCCCACATCCTCTACCAGGCATGTCTTCACATGGAAAAGTGCCTCTTGGATGCCTTGTGGGGTCAGCATTGAGGCGTGTCTTCCCTGCCCAGATCTCCTTGCAATTGGCCCTGATTCTAAGCCCCCTCCCCACTGAAGCTTGTAGCCTCCCATCCGAGTCACGCCAGATGCCTGTATTCCCACAGGCTGCCTCTTCCACACTGAGTGATAGACAGTCATTTCGGCTTCACCGTATTTCTTAAGCATCTCTCATGGGCCAGACTTCACAGGAGGCCCGGACTCCAGAGATAAAAGATGGCCTGCCTCTGCCCTCGAAGAGCTTCCTGTCTGATGGGATGGGAGAGCCCAGAGAAGCATGGTGAGAGGTACAGTGTGGCAGGCTGGAGGAGAGCCCCGGCCAGAGCCGATGCTCCAGGGAAGCTGCCATCAATCAGTCGTTGTAAGGACGTCATTATGAGGCAACTTCAATTCCATCCCAATCCCTTGCTCCAGCCGTTTGTGTCAGGAGGTTGGTCTTACCTGGGACACAGAGTGCATTTTAAATGGAGAAATCAAAGTCTGGGGAGCCCAGAAGCTTTCGACTTGGAGAGTTTTTAAAACTGGAGGACAGGCAGGCTGGCTTGTTGGAGCAGGCGTTTGGCATTGACCAGGCATTCTTTACCTGCTGTCGGTTTGATAGCTGTATTTCAATCTAATTGGTTGCCTTTGGAGTCCTCTGTATTTGATTTTATAGCTTTAAAAACAATTCTGGGAAGAGAGGAGGATGGCTTAGGCTTCACCAGATGAGCCAAGGGGCTCATGACACCAGTGAGGTTAAGAACCCTTAGCACGGAGAGGAAGTAGAGGCATTTACAGCCTCTGCCAGTTGTTCCAGACCTCCAGGATCATTGCTCCAAAGCAAAGAGGCTGTCCTTGAATGGTTTGCCATTTGACCCCATGACTGATAAAGAACTGGGGAATGAGAAACACCAGGGCTTAAATCCCTAGAGCCTTCCTCATGGGGCGATCATGGACAAGTTTCATACCCTTCAGAGCCCTGGTTTGCTCATCTGTAAAATGGGCTTAATCATAACTAGAATGTTCATGCCCTCAATGTGTTGTGAGGCTCAGATAAGACTCCATTTAATTCAGTTCAACAAGTATTTTGTGAGAACCTGCGGTGTGCACTGAGAGAGCTCATTGCAGGGAGAGCACGTCAAAGCACTCAGGGAATGTCATTGTGATTCTGCTTATTGTTAGGTGACTGAAAAATACAGTGGATTCCTCCCCACTGTTCAGGGATCAGCCCCCAAGACCATCAAGGCAGTTTATCTTCCCTTAGCAATCAGCTCACAATGCAGGTGTCTTTCTGAGTGATGGAGGCAAGCAAGATTAGGAGAGAGGAGGTTACTGCATGACATGCTGAGCACTGTTGACACTCCCTCTAATCTTTCTCCCATCCATCTGTGCCCTTCCTTTCCATTCTCATGGCTGCTAGTTTGGATCCTCATTAGATCTTCTCAGCTATTACCATGGTCACCCATGGTCTCTTCCTGGCTCTGGTCTAACTCTGCCATAAACTATCCTATTTAAAATGTTAATAAAGCATTCCATGGCTCCCCATTGCCTATCAAATACAGTCTATATTTCTTAGCCTTGTGTGCAGAGTCCCCTACAGGCTGGCTCCAACCTGCCCTTCCATCCTTATCCTTTACAGCTCACTACTGATGCATCCTGATGACTCTGATCTTTGCTAATTCACTCATGATGCCCCTTTGCCTGGACCACATTCCTCTCTCCCATATTCTGAGCCATTCCTGCCCATCTGCCAAGGACCAGTTCTTGATGTACTTTCCACAATCTGCTGAACCATAAGTGAGACCTCTGTCTCCCTGTTTCTCTGCCTCTCTGTCTATGACTCTGACTGTCCTCTGTTTCTGTCTCTGACTGTGCCTCTGTCTCTGCCTCTCTCTGTCTCTGTGTCTCTCTCTGACTGCACCTCTCTCTATCTCTGTCTATCTGTCTCTCTGTCTCTGTCTCTATATCTCTGTCTCTCTCTCTCTCTGTCTCTCTCCTGCCCCCTCTCTTCCTCCCCACTCTTAACTTTGTTGTGGATTTTAAATGATCTTTTTCTTTGATCATGCCTTTATGCTCATACAACTGACTCTGTTAGAATGTGACCTCTCAAGCTTCATTCTTTTCTGGAGGCTTCTGTAACTAGTACCAGCCTTGTCTGAAGCAAGTAAGATCTGGTCTTTGCTCTGAGTCAAAACTCCAAGTAAATGTAAGAAAAAGATGCACAAAGTATTTATTCTCATACTTGGGAATCTTCTGAAGCTCCCTAGTAGCTGAGAGGCAATGGGATACAATGGAAGGAACCCTTACTCTGGAGTCAAAAGATTTAGGTTCTAATCCCACTTCTGATACTTACTCCCTAGTGACCTTGAACAGGCCTTTTAAAACTCTGTTTGCTCCTCTATAAAAATGAAGGGTTGGATTTATGGTGTATGAGGAGACCTCCAGCTCTAGGTCAGTAGCCCTATTTGGTTAAGGTGTGGTGGCTTTGGGTGTTCCTCCCAATCCATGATCCTGGAATTGTGAAAGGCATACAGATGGTGTCCCTCTATCCACCCTGGTGGGATTCAGTTATTCAGATGGCTGCTAAATACCTCCCTGGTACTTACCAGTCAATAACTTCTTGGCTTGATGTCAAAATCTGTATCCCAGAAGTATCTCAAACTCAACATGATCTTGCTTACTCACCCTTGAGAACCATTCACTCTTCTGGAGCTCCCTGTTTCTACGAAGGGAAGACTACTATCTTTCTAGTCAACCAGGCTTTTATCACCTCTGTATTATCAACAGTCAGTCAACAAACATTCACAGATACTTTCTCTGAGCTAAGCACCAGGTTACAGAAAAAGGCCAAAACAGCCTCTTCCCTCAAGGATCTTACTTTCTAATCCCTGGCTCCTCACTTACCCTCATGCCACAGATTCCATCAGAATACAAATCTTGTCATCTCTGCCTCCATCATATATCTCTTACATTCATCCTCTTCTCTCCATTCACAAAGTCTCATCCTAATTTGAGCCCTAATCATCTCATCTCAGAAGCCAGAGAATAGCATCAATTCCAATCTCTCATTTAAAATATAAAGAAACTGAGGCACCAAGCATTTCAATAATTTGCCCCTAACTGGCTTTAGAAATGACATTGGTCTATAGTTTTCTTTTTCTGTCTTATCTCTGGCAGGTCTGGGGATCTGAATCATATTTTATTCAAGGAAAGAATTAGGCAGTACAATGTTTTTATTTTTTAAAGCAGTATATGTTGTGTAGGTGTGACCATCTGGACCTGATGCTTTTTTACATAAGGGTTAATATTAATTAACCTTCTCCTTCATTTCTCCTAGAATCGTTCTTCTAAAATTGCTACCATTTTGTCATTTAGCTTTCTAATATTGTAAATATCCCTGCACTTCATTCATATTCTCAGCTGTTTTGGCATATAGCTGTGCTTACAAGTCTCTCGTGTGTATGTATATACTTTTTGACATTTCAAACACTTGGTCACAAGTTTACCACCTGATAGGCATTTCAGGCAACTGGCCAAACAGAGCTAAGGTGTCATTTTTTTTTTGGTGTTTAAAATTAATTCCTTTATTGGAGAATAACTTCAATCAGGGCCACGTGTTAACAAGACCCACCTGGTCACTGTTTGGGGTTCCTTCTCCATGGCTAAGTCCTTTCTCCAATTATGCTGTAAGTTCTTTCCAGGGAGGGACTGTACTAAGGGCTGCTTCCCAACCTCTCACAATGCCCCCCCCCACTACCAGGCTTCAGTAAGGTTCTAGACAAAGACTTGTGGACAGGAGGAAGAAGGCTGGCCAGAGAGGCTGGAAAGGTCTTGGGTGGACCTTTAAAGTCTCTCTCCAGTGGGATTTTTTAAACCTCGGAGATTTAAGAATGGGGAGATAAGGAAAGGCTTTTCTATAGTAGGACTAGTGGGGGCAGGAGCTCAGAAGGGAAGCTGGGGCCAGGGGCTGCATTCTTCTGAGGAGTAGCTCTAATGCTTCCTGTCCTCCACCCCCGCCCCAGAACTGAAAGAACTTTGGGAATAGGCTTGCTCTGAACATTCATTCCTGTGTTCTTGCTGCTGACATGCCTTCTGCAAGATTTCTCCGGCTCCAAGCATCCAGCCAGTGAGCCCACAGGGACAATCGTTCCTCTTTAATTGCTTCCCTCTGGATGCTCCTGTTCTTGGGCAAATGCCACAAGCCTGTGAAAAGCTTCCCCAGAGTGGTCTCGGGGCACTGGTCTGCTCTGTGCCCTGCCCACATGTGGCACCTGGGCTCATGCCTCTATTCCTCGGGCTCTATTGACAGCGTCTCTTTTTATTGATTGCCCCCAGACTATCTGTTTCATGATGCTCATCTTCCTGAAGTGACTCTGCATTGCCCCTAGGAGAACAACTGCTTCTCTTCCAGATCCCTATTTACGTGGTTCCCTCTCGTGCTCAGTTCTAGCAGGGATAGAATTCTAGCCCCTCCGTGCCATCAGGACCTGCTTGCCACTGCTCCAATTCAGCTTTTCCTCCCGCCTCCACGCTGGTGTCTCTTCTCCCAGCACCATGCCCAGAATGCACTGTCCTTCCTGATGCTTGGAGATGTTGTCATTCTGTCCTTCCTCAGATTCCCTTCTAGTGATTTCTCTCCTGTTTCTCCCAATCCCCCCACAGAAGGGATGCTCCCTCCATGTCTTTGGGTCTGCAGTCCACCCAGCACAGTGATTGCCACCAGAGTGGGCACAAAAGAAATGATTGGCTGCTGTGGACTCTCCTGGTCATAGAGGTCTGGGATATCAGGCATCTTTGGAAAGTCATCCCATTTTACCCCTTTTCTATCAGGAAATGTAGAGTAGCCAAAAGAGTATCAGCCTTAGACCTGGGGGACAGGTTCAAATCCTACAGACACTAGCTATGGGACTTTGGGCAAATCTTCAAGCCTCAGTCCTTATCCTTAGAATGGGCATAATCATTGTACCTGCCTCCTAGAAGCAGGGCATTGGGGGTGTCCAGCCAGTGCCTCTGTGACCAGGCTCTTGGCCCCTCCAGCGATGAAGATTATAGATGGCCCATCAGCTAGGGATAGGGGCTTTAACTGAATGAATCCACCTTAATGGGCACAGATCCACAAGGCAGGACAGGCAGACAGGCCCTCTTCTCCTGGGCCGGCCCACAACATGAGTCTGCTCTGAAACTACGTGACCCATTTCTTTGTTTGTGGAAGCTCCTGTCTCCCCACTGAGCCAGCTCTGCTCTTTCTAATTTCCTTTCAGCAAGAGGAGCTCTTAAAATACACTCCAGACTCCAAGCATGGCTTCCCGTTTTAGAAGGAAAAAACAAACCAAAACTCCAACAAACCATTACAAGAAGACATCGCTTGGTTCAAGACATTTTAAATATAAATCTTTCTTTAGACGTGAAGACAAAGCAGGCACCAGCTTTGGAGACAGTCTTCATTCTCTGCCAACACACACGAAGAGCACCCATCGGAGGGATCGCTAGAAGGAATGGAGGCCGTACCACGATTTCACCACACTCTCACCCAATTCCCCATTCTCCCAAATGGTCAGTAGGTGACCAGGGTGAAAGCAGGACAGAAAACAGCCCCTGCCCTCAGAGAGCCTACGTGGGAATGGGGGAGACGAGAGGAACAAAGCATCACAATATTTGACAATGAGGAGGGCCCACTAGTCCAGTCCATAGAGGAAAGGCAGAACCTCCCACAATCAGTCATCCAGGATCTGCTGAAAAACCCTATGAGACAATCTCTGTGTGTGGTGAGGACAGACAGAAATGAGATTAAGAAGGCTAATTCTGGCAAAGTGTGTGTGTGTGTGTGTGTGTGTGTGTGTGTGAGAGAGAGAGAGAGAGAGAGAGAGAGAGAGAGAGAGAGACAGGGAGGGGATGTGTAGTTTGGAAAGTCACTGAGTCAGACATGAGAGAGAATTAGGCAAAGAGGTAGAAGGGATCCACATGAGATCTGATAGATAACATGTGTGGTAAAAATGTGAAGGAAGGTGGCCTAGCAGTACTAGATATTAAACTGTACTATAAAGCAGTGATCTTTATGGTACTGGCCAAGGGACAGAAGGGAGGATCAGTGGAATAGACTAGGGGTAAGTGACGTCAGCAAGACAGTGTATGATAAACCCAAAGAGCCCAACTTTTGGGACAAAAATCCACTATTTGACAAAAACTGCTGGGAAATTGGAAGTCAATATGGGAGAGATTAGGCCTAGATCAACATCTCACACCCTACACCAAGATAAACTCAGAATGGGTGAATGACTTGAATATAAAGAAGGAAACTATAAGTAAATTAGGTGAGCACAGAATAGTATACTTTTCAGATCTATGGGAAGGGAAAGATTTTAAAACCAAGCAAGAGTTAGAGAAAATTACAAAATTTAAAATAAATGATTTTGACTACATTAAGCTTAAACGGTTTTGTACAGACAAAACCAATGCTACCAAAATTAGAGGGGAAGCAACAAATTGGGAAAAAATCTTTATAACAAAAAACTCAGACAAAGGACTGATTACACAAATATACAAGGAGCTAAATCAATTGTACAAAAAAAATCAAGCCATTCCCCAATTGATAAATGGGCAGGGGACATGAATAGGCAATTTTCAGATAAAGAAATCAAAACTAACAATAAACACATGAGAAAGTGTTCTAAATCTCTAATAATTAGAGAAATGCAAATCAAAACAACTCTGAAGTATCACCTCATACCTAGCAGATTGGCTAAAATGATAGCAGGGGAGAGTAATGAATGTTGGAGGGGATGTGGCAAAGTTGGGACATTAATGCATTGCTGGTGGAGTTGTGAATTGATCCAACCATTCTGGATGGCAATTTGGAACTATGCCCAAAGAGTGATAAAAGAATGCCTGCCCTTTGATCCAACCATACCATTGCTGGGCTTGTACCCCAAAGAGATCATAGGGAAAAGACTTGAAAAAAAAATAGTTATAGCCGCACTCTTTGTGGTAGCAAAAAACTGAAAAAAAAGGGGATGTCCTTCAATTGGGGAATGGATGAACAAAATGTGGTATATGCTGGTGATGGAATACTATTGGGCTCAAAGGAATAATGAACTGGAGGAGTTCCAGGTGAACTGGAAAGACCTCCAGGAATTGATGCAGAGTGAAAGTAGCAGAACCAGGAGAACATTGTACACAGAGACTGATACACTGTGGTAAAATCGAATGTAATGGACTTTTGTACTAGCAGCAATGCAATGACCCAGGACAATTCTGAGGGATTTATGGAAAAGATGCTACCCACATTCAGAGGAAGAACTACAGGAGAGGAAACACAGAAGAAAAACAACTGCTTGAACACATGGGTTGATGCGGACATAGTTGGAGATGTAGACTCGAAACAACCACCCCAAGCACAACTATCAATAATATGGAAATAGGTCTCGATTGATGACACATGAAGAAACCAGTGGAAATGTGCATCAGCTACAGGGGGAGGGGTGTTGGGAGGAGAGAGTAAGAACATGAATCATGTAACCATGGAAAAAAATTTTTTCTAAAAAATAAAATAAAAAAGACACTAAAATAAAAAAATTAAAAGACTAAAAAACAAAACAAAACCATAAATGCGTGGTAGATCCAGTCAGCATCATTGTAGCATGGATTGCGTCCTTGTGGAGTTATGTGGAACAGGGCTGTCTCGCTGTAATCTCTCCTCCTATTCCTCCCTTAACAACTGCATCTGGGCCCTTTCTTCTCCTTCCTCCCATTCTCATTTCACTTCATCCCAGACCAAGAACCCATCCTGCATCTCATGTTATATTCCACAAAGTACAAAACCATTCTCATATGCCATTGAAAAACCATCTGTCTCCTTGCCATGGTCCTTTTAAAGTGCCTACCTTCAGTGGGGAGCAGTAAGAGGACGCTAACTATGTCCTAAGGCCGCCATTTTCTCCTGGTGGTTAGTGCCAACAAGGAAGCTTAATCTGCCTTGAGAGAGGAACCCAAATGCCTGCGTCTGACTGGTGGGGGATCACTCTCCTCCCTCTCCTCAGTGAGTCAGTTCTTAGGGTGGCCCATCTCTTCTTCTTAAAGCCAGAAACAGACACATTTATTCTTGATGCCAACATGGAAGTGACTTCTTCCTTGGAAGAGCTAGACCAATGGAAGAACTTTGAACAGATTCCTGCTAATACACTTCCTTTTTATATTGGGTGTCATTTCATAGAAACGTTTCCCTGGCAGCTCCCTGGCCATCTGTGGGCTCAAGTAGAGGTCCCAAAGTGTGCCTTCAAGAAGATGGTCACCTCTTCCTAAGAGCTACTCTTTCCTCAAGTGCTCCTTGGCTCCTAGGGGCTCCAAGGTTACCATCCCTGGGACCAGCAGTAACACCTTGACCGAATGCATAGACAGATGAAAGACCCACTGGGCCATTCATGTTGCACATTCATAGGGCCAACGGCACTCCACTGTCAATGTGGATCATTTTTACAAGTTCTTTCATATTGGGAAACCCCCGTTTCCCCTCAATTAAAGGGGTTCTGACTTGTTTTCTCAACTTTGGTGGGATAGTTGAGAGAGGACTTGGGGTCCTGTTGGTCTTATCCCAAGCTTACTGCTTCCACTGATGTGCCTAGAGAACAGCAGTCAGGGTAGCAAAGAGCCTCGAGGCCATGCCATGGGAGGGTAAGTCAAAGGAACTTGTGGGGGGTGGGGGGTGAGGGGTTGACCTGGAGAAGAACAGACTGAGAGGACAGACTTGATTTAATCTGCTTGGCTCCTGAGAGCAGAACTAGGAATATGTACAGAAACTAGTAATTCTGATGGGAACATCAAGAGCAACAATAGCACTTGGCATATACACACATGCATATATTATCTCATTGCATCCTTACAACAACCCTGGGAACTAGGTGTTATTATTATCCCATTTTAAAGATGAGGAAATTGAGGCAGATGGAAGTTAAATGACTTGCCCAGGATCACACAGCTAGTAAGTGTCTTAGGCTGAATTTGAGCTCAGTTCTTCCTGACTCTAGGCACCCCTCTGCAGTCATTGTCCTTGGCTGCAGCCCAGAAGGCATAAAGAAAAACTTGACGAGTTCCTAAAAACCAAACCAAAAGGATTATGAGCTGCCTTGGTGGGGAAGAAGAGGGACTCTCACCATAGCTCTTCAAGCAAAGGCTGGCGGCCACTGACTGGGCTGTCCTGGGATGGGGGTGATGGCGGGCAGTTCTGTGATTGAACAGATGCTCTGGCAGCATCTCCTCGGTCTCCCGTCGGCTCAGATACTTCCGTCCACGTTATCTGACAAGGGAAGGGCAGTGGAGGGGACAAGCTGGCTGTCCATTTCCTAAAAAGAGCCAGGATGGGGAAGGAGCCCCCCAGGAGGGAGGAGCCGATGGAGGAAGGGAGTGCTGCCAGCCGGTCTAGCAGGGACTCGCATATTGGGGATATTCAACTAATTCCAGCAGAGAAACTTGACGTATCAAATTAAATTCATTTTGGCCAGAAGAGGTTTCCCGTCTCTCATCCATGGCATCCTTTGTTTCATTTTTAGTTTGAATTATTTTTAAACATTGCACTGAGGCTTGTTTCGTTGTTTCCTGATGCTCCTCTCTCCTGACTCTACCCTTGCAGGGACTTCGTCACCTTCCTTTGCCATTAAAAAGAATAAGTAAGGAAAATGGACCTGCACATGCAGAGAGGATGATTTGGAGGGAAGGCATGAGGAGGGGAATGTTGACCCCCCCCCAGGGCCTGTTCAGCCTGGGCTGGCTGCTCTTCAGTAAACCAGGAAGAATTGAGAGTGGACTAACGTAGGGTCCCCCATGAAGCATCTAGTTGGGCTCATGCCGTTGCTATGGATGTGGCGTGATATACTAAATCTTAGATAACTACTGGGCAGCCAGGGACTCCTTGCCGAATTGGTCTCCAGAGTCTGCCTTCCCAGGGAGTCCCAGCTGCCCTGGGGCACCCACATTCCCCCTTCAATGGCTAAGCCAGCCCAGGTTTGCCTCTTGAGAGTAGGGATTGTTTCATCTTAGTCCTCACAACCACAGTCCTTGGCACATAGTAGGTGCTTAAAAAATGCTTGCTGATGGCATGTTTTCCTGAAGACAGCAGCCAAGGGTGGCCAGCGTGCTCTAAATGCCATCTCTGCTTCTTGCCCTTCCAGAATCTGTACCAGAACCGATTTCTCGGACTGGCTGCCATGGCTTCTCCATCGAGGAATTCTCAAAGTCGGCGCCGGTGTAAAGAGCCGCTCCGGTACAGCTACAACCCTGACCAGTTCAACAACCTCGACCTCAGGAATGGAGCCCACGACCCAGTCACCATCCCCCGGTCCACCAGCGACACGGACCTCGTCACCTCTGACAGTCGCTCCACACTCACGGTCAGCAGCTCCTGCTACTCCATCGGGCACTCTCAGGACCTGATCATTTACTGGGACATCAAGGAGGAGGTGGACGCCGGGGACTGGATCGGCATGTATCTCATCGGTGAGTACCCTGGTGGGGGCCATGTTCTGGGAGGGCACCTGGCAGTGTCTGGGCAGGGCGGTCAGGTGGGTTAGAAAGGAACCCCCGGCACCCTTTTCCAAAGGCATGAGCTTGGGGGTAGAATGCAGAGACTGGGGAGAAGGAAGAGGAATTGGGGAAAGATGCCAACCGAATAACGTCTGTGAAGACTTTGAAAAGACTTAGCTGAAACGTAAAAAAAACCAACACATGGACCATAAGATGGCACAGAGAGACAATGAAATGGCAATAGGGCCACAGAGAATGGAAGGTTGGGAAGCAAAGACAGATGCCACAGGTCACTGTGGACCATAATACTCTATCAGAGGTGGGCTGGGCCAGTGGTAAGAACTTGGACTAGAATCCTGGCTTTGCCATTTATTCCTGTTGACTCGGGCTGTCAGAGTCATTTCTCTCTGGGATCAGTAATAGGAGGGGGTTGGTCTAGATGGACCCCAAGATCCTTTCCAGCTCTATGTAAATATCCCATCATGCATAGCCTTGGAGGCGTGGGAGTCACCTTGCCCAGTTAGGATTCCTCTGGGGAATCTGTAGAACTCAGGACCCTCGCAGGGGTCGAGGGAGCCTTCCAGGGTTGCTTGTTACTTGGAGCTTGGAGCTGAAGTGCGTGTTGTAAGGCAACGTTGGTACTGTGGACCCTGACAGGTCTTGGTTTAAGCAGTGATTGATTGATCACCAGTTGGACTGATAGGAGAGGTGGGTTTGCCTCCAACTAGCTCCCACTGTCACTTGGAGGGTCTGGCTGGCTGGTGTGTGCCCAGCACCTGCCACTTAGAGGTGAAGCTCTCCAGTGCCATGACGATGCATGGAGTTTGCCGGACACACGTTGCTTTGGGCTTGAGGCATTTATAGGCCAATCTTCCTAAGGCTTAAGAGGATGAATAAGAAGTGTTGGGAGTTGAGGGTCTGGCCATTTCCTAGAGGACAACAGCCAATATTTCCCAGGATCCAAGGAGCAGAAGTGGACTTGGTTTTTAGCAAGGGAACACAAAGCTTCTCTGGGCCCTTATGAGTGTGGGCAGAGAGGCATGGACATAAGTCTCCACTCCACTCCTCATCTACCTCCTCCCCAGCAGCCCTGCCCTGCCCGGGCTTCCACCTTTTCACCCCCATTATCCAGCTCCCTTTATGTATTGTCTTCCCCATTGGACTGTGAGTTCCCCGAGGGGAGGACTGTCTTGTTTACTTGTGTTTGTCTCCCTGATGCTTGGCACAAAGGGATTGATCTCTATCCAATATTGAACCTTCCTCCCATGCCAGTGTGGGGCAATGGGATGCTTCCTGGGTTTGGAACCTCAAGGCCCAAGATCACAGCCTGTCTCTGCTGCTAGAAAACCTGAGTGACTTTGGCTGAGACACTTGGTTTCTCCTCAAATGTCAAATGAAATCAAAATGATTCCTGAGGTCCCCATACTGTAAACTTGGATCCGGGTGGCCTCTTCCAGGGCTCGTGAGGCTGATGTCTCTTGTTTTCCAACAAAACCAGGGAGTTAAATGACTTAGGACTGAAAACTGGACTTTAGAGAACATGCACCCGATTCCCATATTTTACAGATAAGTGAAAGGAGGCCCAGAAAGAAGAGGGGAACAAGCATGTATGTTCCAGGCACTGTGCTTGGAATAAGGATTTAGTTAGATCCGCACAACAATCCTTCAAGGCAGGTGCTGTGATTATCCCCATTTCATAGTTGAGGAAACTGAGGCAAAATGAGGTGAAGTGACTTACCCAGGGTCACACATTGAGGATGTATCATTGGCAGGCTGTTGAAGACAGAGCTTTGGCCTAGGAGTTGGTATGAGGAGACCAGTGCAGTCCCAAAGTTTTCCCTCTGGAGAGGTCTGGAAGCATCATAATGGTATGGGAGAATTGGCATCAATCATAGCTGGGCCCTATAAAAGAAGAGATCCTGGGAAGAACCCTGGCGCTAGAGTCAGAAGACCTGAATTTGAGGCCCACTTCTTACCTGTATGGCCTTGGGCTAGTGACTTCCCTTCCTAGGACCTTCTGGGTGGAGAGGACAAGAGCTCTTTTCCCCATCTGCAAAGGGAAAGATAGTCTTCTGGCATTTATTAAGCATCAAGCCCTACACAGAGCAGCTTTGTACTCAGGGACCCCCAAGGCCCCTCTCACTCAAGGTCCATGAATCTGTGACTCAGTGCTTACATTGGAGACGGGGCTCATTATCCAGATCACACTTCATCTGATGAGTGAGGGACAAGACATGCTGGGAGAACAGGGAAACTTCAGGAGGGCTTCAGGACCTCTATTGCCTCTCGTCTCCTGGTAAATGGTGAACAACCAGCTTTCCAGGGGGGAAAAGTACTTAGGACACATTCTTTCAATTTAGTCGGCATCATTCACTTTTTTTCATCCCTTTCTTAAGACTCAACAATCAACCAAACAATAAATCAAGCCCTGAGTTGTAGCATTTGCCTATTTTAAAGGCATAAATACTCATCGGGAACATTGAACAATTGACTCTCATAAGGCAGTGCAAGCTGGGTCCAGCCCATGCCATCTTCTCATCATGTGCCATGTTGTTCTCCTGTTCAGTCTAGAGTCGGCGAGTGCCTCTCGTGGCCTGCATGGCTAAGCCAATCTCTCTGCACCCATCTTCCTCTCATCAGCCATTCTACAACTCCTCCAATCTCACTGCGGTCTAGCTCTAGGACTCCAATCAAAGCAGCCCTATCTATTGCTGGTCCTTGCTGGAGAATGCCCATCTGGCTCAGGGGACCTCCCTCAGACGCCCCGAACCAAAGGACCCCTTTCCTGATCTCATTAATTCTAGCACCCTCCCTTCTCAGCCTCATCCCCCCACCAGGGAAACGAACCTTGATCCAAAGACCCTGAGGTCCCTTACAGCTCTCAACTGCTAACCTCTTACCTAATTCGTTCTATGTTTTATGTTAAACCATCCTCTTCTGTCTTAGAATCTATATGAAGTATCAGTTCTAAGGCAGAAGAGCGGTAAAGGCTGGGCAACTGAGGCTAAGTGATTTTTCTAGGGTCATACAGCTAGGACATTTATGAGGTCAGATTTGAACCCAGGACTTCTTATCTCCAAGCTTGCCTCTCTCTGCACTGAGCCCACTAGCTGCCCCTTAGCCTAGTTTATCTTTTTTTAAATGAACTTCATTCTTCTTCGCGAGCTAGAGTTTGGAATTTAGATGTTTCTGGGGCTTGTCTAATAGAATTCCCCAGAAAGAAAAATAGCATTTCTTGCCTACCTTGATATGTGACTGCCTGAAAATGCTAGCTGGCCTAGCACCAGCATCCTCAGATCATACATTTTTTATCTGAAAAGGACCCCAGAGGCCATTTTAGGCAACCCCTTTAGATGAAAAAACCAAAGGTCAGTGAATTTAGGTGACTTACTCAAGGTCACATATGCAATAAGTAACAGAAGCTGGATTTGAACCCAGGTTCCTATAAGATTAATGCCTATGGTGGCTACCCTAGGGATGAGCTTGTTGGCATCTAGCTGGGCCACTGCTCAGACAGTGTAGTTCTAATTGACTTTTTGAGCCACCCTTTGTCAAAGAATCCCGTTCCTCAGCCCGGGGCTTCTTTGGAGAGGAGGAGGAGAGAGGATTCCTTGTTTGCACGGAGAAGCTCAAAGGTTCAGGGCTCCAGGCTGGTGGGGAGGGGTGGGCTTGAGCTTGGGAACAGGCACCCCCTTCTTGTTTCTTTTTTTTTAACCCTTGTACTTCGGTGTATTGTCTCATAGGTGGAAGAGTGGTAAGGGTGGGCAATGGGGGTCAAGTGACTTGCCCAGGGTCACACAGCTGGGAAGTGGCTGAGGCCGGGTTTGAACCCAGGACCTCCCATCTCTAGGCCTGGCTCTCACTCCACTGAGCTACCCAGGCACCCCCTTCTTAGCCTTTTTGGCTTCCCAGTTCCTCTGCCAAGCTTCTGGGATCTGTAGGGACATGACTTTACTGGTAGAGACGCTCTGCTCAGCAGTTTCTTTGTTCGAGATGAAGATACTCTAGACTGAAAGTTGGGCCAGTAAAAAGCATGGCACCCAGTTCTTTGAAAGATCTTTATTTCTCACTATGTGAAAGCACTTCTGCCCAACAGAAGTTCTGAAGCATCTACTGAGGGTCCCAGCTCTTCTCCAGAAGGTTGAGCAGGAGGTGAGAGCCCAAAGACTGGCAAAGTGATAGTCATCCATCCGGCAGGCAGGTGGGCAGGTGGGCAGGTGGGCATGAAGCCGGTCTTTGACTTATCTCTGCAGTGTGCTGGGAACTGCTAGGAACAAAAGCCTGGCTTTTTTTTTGCAGAAAATAAGCAATCACTGTAGAAGGTCGATTATGCAAACAGCTGAGTAACCCAAACAGTGTGACAGGCGAGCGTGTGTGTACACACAAACACATACACACACACACACACACACACGCACACACGCACACACACACACGGATGTGCTCAGAATCTTAAGGCAGGAGCATTTTGAAAACAAACGAATTTCAGAGGGATGCACACAGTTCTCAGCATTGGCTGTGGTTATGTTGTTGTTTTTTTTAAAAGAACTTGGATCTTGGAAAGAATAATGGATGCAGTCCTGGGTTTTAGAGCTGGAATTAGTCCTGTATTCAAATCGTACCTCTTTGTGGCCATGGCCCAGTTTCCCCATCTCTGGGCACTTGTTTCCTCTTCTACAAGATGATGACAGCCCCTCTCTCCAAGGGCTGTTATTGGGTTCATGGCAGAAGATGTTTTCAATGTGCTTTAGAAACCTCCCAGCTCTCTCTGGAGCTTCTATCACAACAGGTTAGCCATTAAAGGATATTCAGAAAGATGCTGGAAACAGTAACTATCCAAAATCTAAGTGTGAGCCAGGGATGAAATTCTAGCGGAAGGTGGTGTCCATGGCATCTCAGAGCTCAGAGGGACTTCAGAGTCCATCTGGTCCAACCTTTACCTGAACAGCAAAGATGTTCTCTTCTGCATCCCCAATGAATGACCATTCAGCCATTGCTGGGTTACACTGGCCCCACCTCCAGGACATCCCTTTCCTTCTCTTGGGGGCAGCTCCTGGGGAAAGCTCCAAGTACAAGCTGGTGTCTTGACCACTTACCTCCAAGGCTCCTGGTTCTCGTCTCTGAGTCTAAGCAGAACTAGGTCTTCTCTCCTTTCAGTGTCAGCCCTCCAGCTGACACAGCTCTTGGTCCTCTCCTGAGACCTCCCAGCTAAACATCTCTAGTACCTTCAAGAGTTTCTTATACAGAATGGACTCAAGGCCCATCCCCATAATGGTTACCCTCCCCTGGACATTCTCCAGCATGACCTGAAAATGCAGTGGTAGTTACTGAATCCAGTTCTCAATATGGTTACCCTCGAGGCCACCAGAGGCCAAGGGAATGGAGTCCTGAGTGAGTCCCCAGGTCTGAGCCCTCTGGAACTGGCAGGTCCTGTGCCTGTGCTTCTGTTAGGGAGGCATCAGATAGCATTAGCATTCGTGGTTGCCAAATCACCCTGCTGATTGACATTCAAGTTTCTGTCCACTGAAACTCCCCAATCTCTTCCAGAAAACTGTTCTTAGTCCTGTCTCCCTCGGCTATTACTTGGGAAGTTCATTCCTAGAAGCCAAAGGCAAAGGTTTTTACTTCTTCTTACTAAATTTAAATTTTTTAGATTTAGTCCAAATTTCTAGCCTGTCAATTTTCTTTGGATTTTCTCATACAGTGTACTCTCTGGCCTTCCTGGCTTTACATCATCAGCAAATAGGGTAAAATGTCTCTGCTTTTTTTTTCCCAGGCTTTTTGCAGGTATTTTTATTTTTATTTTTTTCAAACATTTATTAATATTCATTTTTAACATGGTTACATGATTCATGCTCCTACTTTCCCCTTCACCCCCCCACCCCCCCCCACCCATGGCTGATGCACATTTCCACTAGTTTTGTCATGTGTCCTTGATCAAGACCAATTTCCAAATTGCTGATAGTTGCATTGGTGTGGTAGTTTTGAGTCCACACCCTCAATCACGTCCACCCCGACCCATGCGTTCAAGCAGTTGTTTTTCTTATATGTTTCCTCTCCTGCAGTCCTTCCTCTGAATGTGGGTAGCGTCTTTACCATAAATCCCTCAGAATTGTCCTGGGTCATTGTATTGCTGCTGGTACAGAGGTCCATTACATTCGATTTTACCACAGAATGTCAGTCTCTGTGTATAGAGTTCTTCTGGCTCTGCTCCTTTCACTCTGCATCAGTTCCTGGAGGTCTTTCCAGTTCGCCTGGAACTCCTCCAGTTTATTATTCCTTTTAGCACAATAGTATTCCATCACCCGCATATACCACAGTTTGTTCAGCCATTCCCCAATTGAAGGGCATTCCCTCCTTTTCCAATTTGTTGCCACCACAAAAAGC
>NC_058130.1:4780616-4801412 GCF_016433145.1 Gracilinanus agilis | reverse complement strand
TGTCCTGGGTCATTGTATTGCTGCTGGTACAGAGGTCCATTACATTCGATTTTACCACAGAATGTCAGTCTCTGTGTATAGAGTTCTTCTGGCTCTGCTCCTTTCACTCTGCATCAGTTCCTGGAGGTCTTTCCAGTTCGCCTGGAACTCCTCCAGTTTATTATTCCTTTTAGCACAATAGTATTCCATCACCCGCATATACCACAGTTTGTTCAGCCATTCCCCAATTGAAGGACATCCCCTCCTTTTCCAATTTGTTGCCACCACAAAAAGCGCAGCTATAAATATTTTCGTACAAGTCCTAGTGTCTCTGCTTTTAACCAAGTCATTGGTAAAAATTTCGAGTAGCCCCAACCCAAGCACAGATCCCTGAGGCACTCCACTAGACACCTTCTTTTAAGTTGGTGTCAAACTTTCCACCAGTCCTAGATCGACCTAATTGCGCTGTTGTGCCAGAAGATCCCCACTCCCTCAATCCACCATATGGAAGGAAGGACAAAAATAATCTATTAAGCACCTACTGTGTGCAGGAACTATACTAATCACTTTAAAATATTATCTTTTTTTATTCTCATAACCACCCTGTGAGGTAAATGCTGCTATTAATATCCTCATTTTGCAGATGGGAAAACTGAGGCAAATGGAGGTGAAGTGACTTGCTCAGTCACACAACTAGTATGTGTACAAGGCTGGATTTGAACTCAAGTCTTCTTGACTCTAGCCCAATACTCTGTGCACTGTGGTGCCTTCTCACTTGGACTGCCAGAATAGTGACCTCAGTTTATTGTTTTTCTAACATTTAGGTGAACTTCATCTCTCCAACAGCCTAGTAACCCTAACCTAAAAAGAAATAAGGTTAGACTGGCATGACTCATTGCCTTCCATCTTAGAATCAATACTCTGTATTGGTTCTAAGGCAGAAGAACAGTAAGGGCAAGCCAATAGGGGTTAAGCCCAGGGTCACACAGCTAGGAAGTGTCTGAGGCCAGATTTGAACCCAGGACCTCCCATATCTAGGTCTGGCTCTCAATCCACTGAGCCACCCAGCTACCCCCATGACTCATTCTTAATGAGGTCAACACTGCTCATCTTGATTTTTCTCCACTGATTGTCCTATTAATAACATATTCTGGACTTTTCCCTGGGTTGATCTCACCTGCCAACCACATACAGATGACATTGTCTTTCCCCTTTGAGTACTAACTCTTTTTATCCTCCAAACAAGAGATTCTTCTCCCACACCCTATGGTTTTTATAAAAGCACTGATGGAAGCTCACCAAGCATATGCCCATTTACAAAGAAACAAACATTTAAGGGCCCTTTTCTGACTAAAACGCACACACACGCACATGCACACACATGCACACACACACACACACACATACACACTCTTCTCCAAATTGAAAACTTCCATGTAACAGAGAAAAAAAAATTAAGCAAAAATGGACAGTAGAGAGGGTAGCTGAATGGCCAGGCCTGGAGATGGGTGGTCCTGGGTTCAAATCTAGCCTCAAATGCTTTCTAGCTATGTGATCCTGGGGAAGTCACTTAATCTCAGTTGCCTAAACCTTACAGTCATCTGCCTTAGAACCAATACTTAATATTGATTCTAAGACAGAAGGTAAGGATTCACAAAAAGTAAACAATAGAGTCATCCAACATCCCAGGATACAAAAGATTCTGCCTAATTATTCCCTACCTTTTTGTCAAGGAGAAAGGGAGAGTTTGTTAATTATCTATTCTTTAGCACCCTCTTTGGTCTTCCTGTAGCTCAAGATCTGACTACCTTTGAGGAATATTTTCATTTTTTTTCAAAAATATTCTCCAATTACATGTAATAATTACTTTAAACATTCATTTTCTGAAATTATAAGATCCAAACTATCTCTCCCTTCCCTCCCCACTGCATAGATCTAGGTTATGTATGTACAATCATGCAAAATATATTTCCATATTGGTCACATTGTGAGAGAATACTGATATAAAACTAAAACCCCAAAATGAAAACCCAAATAAAATAAAGTGAAAGATATTATGCTTTGATCTGCATTCAGGCTCTATCAATTCTTTCTCTGGAGGTAAATAACGTTCTTTATCAAGTCCTTTAGAATTGTCTCGGATCACTGTATTGTTGAGAATAACCAAGTCTTTTACAGTTGATCATTATACAATATTGCTGTTACTGTGTACAGTGTTCTTCTGGTTCTGCTTATTTCACTCTGCATCAGTTCATGCAGGTCTTTCCAGATCTTTCTGAGATCACATCATTCATCATTTTTTGCAGCATAATAGTATTCCATCACCAACATATACCATTCCCTGTTTATGGATATTCCCATACTTTCCAATTCGTTGCCACCACTAAAAGGTTTGCTATTAATACTTTTGTACAAATAGGTCCTTTCCCTTTTTTAACTCTTTGTGATGCAGAGCTAGTAGTGGTGTTACAAGACCAAAGCTATTAACAGTTTTATAGCCCTTTGGGCATAGTTCCAAATTGCCCTCCAGAATGGTTGGATCAGTTCACAATTCCACCAACAATGCATTAGTGTCCAAATGTTGCCTCATCTCCAACATTTATCACTTTCCTTTACTGTCATATTGGCCAATCTGATGGGTCTGAGGCAGTACCACACATAATTTGCATTTCTCTAGTCAAGAGGGGTGTAGAGCATTTTTTCATATGATTGATAGCTTTGATTTCTTCATTTGTAACTGCTTGTTCATATCCTTTGACCATTTGTCAATTGGGGAATGACTCATATTCTTGTAAATTTGGCATAGATCTTTATAGATTTGAGAAGCTAGACCTTTATCCAAGAAATCTATTATAAATTTTTCCCCAGTTTGTTGTTTCCCTTCTAATCTTGGTTACATTAGTTTTGTTTGTACACAAGCTAGTTAATTTAATAAATATAATAAAAAACCGTTCATTTTCCATCTCATAATGCTTTCTATCTCTTGCTTGGTCATAAGTTCTTCCCTTCTCTGTAGATCTTACAGGTATACTATTCTATGCTCCCCTAATTTGTTTATTGTATCACCCTTTATGTATAAATCACATAGCCATTTTGACTTTATCTTATTATAGGGTATGAGGTATTGGTCTATGCCTAGTTTCTGCCATGCTGTTTTCCAGTTTTCCCAGAAGTTTTTATCAAATAGTGAGTTCTTATTCCAAAAGCTGGGATCTTTGGGTTTATAAAGCACTCAATCGCATTGCTCAATTACAACAGCTCTTGTGTATCTAATCTATTCCAATGATCCACCATTATATATGTTAGTAATGACTGCTGCTTTATAGTACAGTTTGAGGTCTAATGATGTTAGCCAACCTTCCTTCACATTTTTTTTTATTAATTCCCTTTATATTCTTGACCTTTTGTTCTTCCATATGAATTTTAAAATTATTTTTCTAGCTCTAGAAATTAATATTTGGTAGTTTGATTGGCATGGCACTACATAAATAAATTAATTTAGACAGAATTGTCATTTTATTATATATTTTTATTATATTAGCTTAACCTACCCATGAGGAATTAACATTTTTCTAATTGTTTAGATCTGACTTTATTTGTGTATAAAGTGTTTTGTAATTGTGTTAATATAATTCCTGTGTTTGTATTGGTAAGGAGGTTCCCAGGGATTTTGTACTGTCTAGAATTATTTTTAATGGAATTTTTCTTTCTATATCTGGCTGCTGGACTTTTTTGGTAATATATAGACTTGCTGATGATTTATGTGGGTTTATCTCGTATCCTACAACTTTGCTAAAGTTATTCATAATTTCAAATAGTTTTTCATTCTCTAGGATTTTCCAAGTACAACATATCTCATCTGCAAAGAGTGATAGTTTAATTTCCTCATTGTCTATCCTAATTCCTTCTATTTCTTTTTCTTCTCTTACTGCTATAGATTTGTAGTACAATATCAAACAACAGTGGTAATAATGGGGATCCTTGATTTACCCCTGATTTTATTGGAAAGGTTTCCACCTTATCCCCATTACAGATAGTGCTTGCTGATGGTTTCAGATAGATACTATCTATCATTCTAAAGAAAGCTCTGTTTATTCCTGTGCACTCAAGTGTTTATAATGGGAATAAGTGTTGAATTTTGTCAAAAGGAGTATTTTCATTTAGAGTATGTTTTTAGAATCATTGAGAATAAGGTTCTTTGGGGTATGTGTAAATGACTTTTTCTTGGTTCATTGAAGTATTTCCATATTTCTATGAATTTCTCATCTCCATTAAAAGTGTTACTAAAAGTATGTTAGCGTGCCTAAGAGTTTTTTTTCCAAAACTCCTTGAGCATTGATTTCTTTCTTTTTCTTTTTCTTATTTTTTTTCTAATTTTCTAGATGGAAGGTGAAACCTTAGAGTTATTTATTTGACATTTCTCTCACTAGTGGTGCTTTAGAATATATATAAATATAGTTCTTTATATCAGCAGTTCTTCATTGGAAAGCTATTTGGGTCCTTTGATCAATTATTGATTGGAGAATGACCCTTGGTTTTTATATATTTCTGTCAATTCTTTCTGTATCTTAGATGTCATATTTTTTTTAATTTTTTTTTGTTTTAAACCCTTAACTTCTGTGAATTAGCTCATAGGTGGAAGAGTGGTAAGGGTGGGCAATGGGGGTCAAGTGACTTGCCCAGGGTCACACAGCTGGGAAGGTCTGAGGCCGGATTTGAACCTAGGACCTCCCCTCTCTAGGCCTGGCTCTCAATCCACTGAGTTACCCAGCTGCCCCTTAGATGTCATATTTTAATGAGCAATATCTAATTCAAATATTTTTCTCATTGATCATTTTCTCTTCTTGTCTTCATTGATCTGTATGTACAATAGCTTTTTTTTAAAATTTTAAGTAATAAAAGTTGCCTTTTGTCTTTTATGATCTTTTTTGTCCCTTGTTTAGTTAAGGATTCATTCTCAGGGACAGCCAGATGGCTCAATGGATTAAAAGCAAGGCCCAATGATGAGAGGTCCTGGTTCAAATATGCCTCGGACACTTTCTAGCTTTTGTGACCCTGGGCAAGTCATTTAACCCCCATTGCCTAGCCCTTGCCACTCTTCTTCCCTAGAACCGATACACAATATTGGGAAGGGTTTAAAGGTAAGGGTTTTAAAAAAATCATGATTCTCCATCATCTTGAAAAGAACCCGCCTCCCATCCCTCTTTCTTTATGCCATGACTATTAATATTTTTAGCTTATTTTAGCATACCATGTGAGATTTCTGGATATCTCTGTTTTCTGCCTGTCTGTGTTTTTCATTTTCTTAGAAGTTCTGTGTCTTTCCCTAAATTATTTATGTGTTTTTTTAATTCATCAGACAAGTCCTGCTTGAATTGATTTCGGTTTTTTGCTTATCTAGTCTATACTATTACTCTGCGTTTCCCCTTTTTAAACAGTAGTAATGAGTTCTGATGACTATTTTTTAAAGATATTTTGAGGACTGGTAAAAGTGTGCTCTCTTTTTTCATAGATTCAGAGGCAGTTAGGTGGTGCAGGGGAGATAACTGCCCCTTCTGGAAATGCGGTAGATGAGTTCAAATCCAACTTCATATACTTTCTAGCTACGTGATCCTCAGCCAGTCATTTAACTTCTATCTTTCTCACTTTCTCAACTTTAAAATGGGTATCATAACAGCCTCTTTTTTTAAAAATAATTTTTTATTTTTAGAAAAAATTTCCCTGGTTACATAAGTCATGTTTTTGCTTTACCCTTCACCCCCTTCACCTCTCCCCATCCCCCGACTCACCCCCTCCCCTCGCCGTAGCTAATTCGCATTTCCACTGGTGTGGTCAGTCAAGACTTATTTACACATTATTGATAGTTACATGGGTGTGGTCTTTTCAGGTCTACATCCCCAATCATGTTCTCATCAACCCAAGTGTCCACGCAGTTGTTTTTCTTCTGTGTTTCTACTCCTGCAGTTCTTCCTCTGAATGTGGATAGTGTTCCTTTCCATAAATCCCTCTGAATTGTCTTGGGTCATTGCAGTGCTGCTAGTACAGATGTCCATTACATTCGATTTTACCATAATATATCAGTCTCTATGTACAATGTTCTTCTGGTTCTGCTCCTTTCACTCTGCATCAGTTCATGGAGATCTTTCCAGTTCACATGGAATTCCTCCAGTTTATTATTCCTTTGAGCACAATAGTATTCCATCTCCAGCATATACCACATTTTGTTCAGCCATTCCCCAATTGAAGGGCATACCCTTGCTTTCCAGTTTTTTGCCACCACAAAGAGCGCTGCTATAAATATTTTTGTGCAAGTCTGTTTATCTATGATCTCTTTGGGGTACAAACCCAGCAATGGTATGGCTGGATGGAAGGGCAGGCATTCTTTTATCGCTCTTTGGGCATAGTTCCAAATCGCCCTCCAGAATGGTTGGATCAGTTTACAACTCCACCAGCAATGCATTAATGTCCCCATTTGGCCACATCCCCTCCAACATTCATTACTCTCCCCTGCTATCATTTTAGCCAATCTGCTAGGCGTGAGGTGGTACCTCAGAGTTGCATAACAGCCTCTTCCTTGGGAATCCAATGAGATCACATCTATCAAATCGATTGATATACCTTAAGGTGCTGTAGAAATACTTGTTAAAATCCTTGTTACACAGACTGGGTGTGTTGGTATCTAGGCAAATGAGTCAAAGTGAATCTTCCTGAAAATCCTTTCTTGGATTATTGGACTTTTTCTTAGTTCTGGAATGGCTGCCTTCCTCATAGTCATGTCCAAGAATGCTTCTCTTCCTCCAAGGCTCAGCTTAGGCATCACCTTGTCCCTGAAGAATTCCATCTCCCCCTTGCCTGGTTGTCTGTGCTCACAATCACCCCAAATTTCCTTGTATCCTTCTCCCAAGTGTCCATGTTATGCCCCCACCCTCACCCCTGGGCTGTGTGTGCACATCTGCATGGATTTGTGACTGTGTCTTTCTAACTCAGCGCCCTGTTCCTTCTACTATTTAATAGACATTAATTGAATGTTGTTGAAGTCTTTCATCCTAAGTATGTGGCACTTGACTGTGTCTATATTATCTTACAAAGGAAAATCAGGGTTGATCCTGGGAGACCAGCTTTTGACCCCTCCTGGCAAAACTTGAGGAGGTGCTTGAGAGAGACTCTTCAAGGTTTCCTTCTCAAAAGACTGACCTCCTAAAAAGTTCACTCAATTTACCTCACCGCCTCCAAGCTGGCCCTCTGGAATTAGAAAGAGAATGTGGAGAGAGCACCTTGAGATTTTCTGGAAGTGTGCTTTTCCTTAGGAATGGAGCCTTGGAAATTGGTTCATAATGACTCACTCTGCAAATGAAGAAAAAACTGAACTTGAGTGAGGGAAGATTTCTCTAAGAAACAGGGTCTGTGTGTGCAAGTCATGCCTCTGTCACATTCTGGCCATGACCCTAGGCAAGTTGCTTCATCTCTCTGGGTGATTCCCTTAGATTACATGATTTTCTTTTATTCTCATCTTCTAAACTGAATTTTCTCTCTCTCCAACCCAGTGAGAAGGTAAGAAAAGCAAAAGCCATTCTAGATATGTGGCCAGACAAGACAAATTCCCATATTAAAGAGGGAGAGAGAGACAGAGAGAGAGAGAGAAAGACAGAGACAGATGGAGAAAGAGGAGAGAGGGAGAAAAGAGACAGAGGGAAAGGGAAAGGGACAGGGAGAGAAGAGAGACAGAGAATAAGCTTTAGTCAGCCTACTGAGTCCAACAGCTCCCTATCTGGAGATGGGCAGCATGTTTCATCATGTCCACTTCAGAGTTTGTTATAAAGGCTTTCCCTCAAATATCCAGTCCCTTTCTTTTTCCTGATCATTCCCATTTTGCAGATATGGAAATCGAAGCTTAGGGAACTTATGTAAAGCAGCCTTGCTGTAAGAAGGAGTTGTGTTCAATATTGCTTCAAACACTGACTAACTATGTGATCCTAGGTAAGTCATTTAACCTCAGTGCCTTAGTTTGCTCCCTCATTTATAAAATGAAGATAATAGCACCTCCCTCCCAAGGTTGTTGTGAGAATCAAATGAAATAATATTTGTAAAGTATCTTGCAATCCTTACAGCACTACATAAATTCTAAATATTATCATTGCTATTATTCCATTCGAGAAGAACACAGGAGGCTTATGGGTCTGTGACTTTTATGACTGTCTAGCTGACAGTACTGTAAATGAACAAATGAAGCCTTTCCAGTAAGCCTAAGCTGACTTTGCCTCATTGTGCATTGATCTTTTCTGAATGTGATTCTGATAGATTTCTCTCTCTCTCTCTCTCTCTCTCTCTCTCTCTCTCTTTATTTCTCTCTCTTTCCCTTTGTCTCTCTGTCTGCCTCTCTGTCTCTCTCTCTGTCTCTCTCTGTCTCTCTGTCTCTCTCTCTGTCTGTCTCTGTCTCTGTCTCTGTCTGTCTCTGTCTCTCTGTCTGTCTCTGTCTCTGTCTCTGTCTCTGTCTCTCTCTCTCTCTCTCTCTCCCCTCTCCTCCCCTCCCCCACCACTTCTTTCTTACTCCCCGCCCTGTCCTTTCCTGGGAACACAGACGAGGTCTTGTCTGAAAACTTCCTGGACTACAAGAACCGTGGCGTCAGTGGTTCTCACCGGGGCCAGATCATCTGGAAGATTGATGCCAGTTCCTACTTTGTGGAGCGTAAGTATGTTCGATACACTTCCTGTGGGTCTCAGCTACCTAGAAATGGAGGAGGATGCTCTGTTTCTCTGTATTCATCAGAATTCCTTCCAGAAATGCACCACGTGAAGGAGGAGGGAGGTGGAGGTATTGACTGAGCTGTTTCATAGTAGCCTCAGGAGGAAGTCATGAGATTTGGCTGAAGACGGTTGTTGTAGTCACTTTTCAGGCATCACTAGGGCTCCAGCCTCTTGAGAAGGAGAGGGATCGTTAGCTCCCAGTGCTTTGTTCATCAAAACTCTGATAGCAAAAGGATATAGAAAGGGGTAAGGAGGTGTATATATATGATGTGTGTCTACCTCTGTGTGATGCACGCTGGCGTCCTAGTGCATAGTCGGGGTTTTCTTGGCGAAGATACTGGAGTGGTTTGCCATTTTCTTCTCCAGCTCATTTTATAGATGGAGAAACCGAGGCAGATAGGATTAAGTGACTTTCCCAGGAGCCTATAGCTAGTAAGTGTCTGAGGCCAGATTTGAACTCTGGAAGAAGAATCTTTCTGAAGATCATAATTCAGATTTGGCCTTAGGCACATACTGGCTGTGTGACTCTAAATAAGTCACTTAACCAGTCAATCATTAAGCCTCAATTTCCTCATCTGTAAAGTTGGAATCGTTGTTACCTGTTTCATGAGGTTGCTTTGAGAATCGAATGAGATGACATGTGAAATGCTTTCCCACTTTAAAACACAACAGAAACACTAGCTTTTATTACGTGTATTATCAAAATTGTACTCTGCCACAGCAGAATATGAGATGATATAGAATTATATCATGATAGAATTCATTTGATTATTCATTGTGTGACTGTGAGTCTGTTTTATATCTATATGTGCATGTTAGAAGCAGTTTTTCTGATGTGATTCCTTAGGAGTCGAAACACGTGCTTTCAGAGACATCGGGCAGAAGTCTTTCTATCTGAGAATGACAGCGAAATAGGGGTGAATGCTTGGGGAGTCTGGGCCAAGGCTCGCAGGATAGAAAAGGTCCTTGTGCCCGAGGCTGCTTCCTGAAAATCCTGGGAGCCTTTACCAAAGGCCTTTCTTGAATCCATAGCAGTAGCAAGGAATGCTGGGGAGAGACCTGAATTCCTCGCAGGCAAATTTCCTCAGATTCAATCTGAACCTTTCTCAGTTCACTATCATCAATAGGCATTTTTCTACATTCATGTGACCCTGACTATGTCTATGTACTTGGGATTTGGGCCTGGACACCAAAGTTCTGTGAGTTCAGCTCTGTAAGGGACTGCCTGAATTAATCGTGTGTGGCCCGATGCTGTACAAATGTGAAGCCTTCCAACCGGTGCTAAGTTGTGCCAGGACAGAGTGGGGTTGGAGGATGCGAGGCAGCGATTCCTCTGGACAGCATCTGTATTTTAGTGGCCCATGCCTCACAAAAGAGCAATAATATGGCACAGGAACCAAGGAGACCAACTTAGAACCAATTCAGCAAAGCCAGTACCTGGCCTCAGGGAGGCCAGGATCCCTCTGTCCTTGGTGCTGGCATGCCTGAACAGGATGGGGCGTAAATGCCCATCATTGGACATTGAGGATGAAATGAGATTGGATGATTGATTAATATAAGTCACAGTAGGTGTCACATCATCCATAGGGAGGGCTTTGAGAGAGGAGCAAGAAGGACCTTCACACCTGCAAGGCTATTTCTGGTAGGGGACCAAGGCACATGGTTTGAAAGAAAGAATGTCTAAAAACAGTGGAAATGGAGTTGAGAAAAGGAGATGACCTGCCATTGGGAGGTTTGGGTAGGGTAGGGGGAGATGGGAGAAAACTGTTGGAAACCATAGAGCAGGAATCCTAAACCTTTTTGTGCCATGGACCTTCTCACAGGCACTAGCAACTTCTCAGAATCGTGTTTTTAAACACATAAAATCAAAGTGCAAGATTACAAAAGAAATTAATTATAGTGGAGAACTAACAGAATTTTTTAAACCTTTATCTTCTGTCTTAGAATATCAAGTGTTGGGTCCAAGACAGAAGAGTGGTAAGTGCTAGGCAATTGGGGTTAAGTGACTTGCTCAGGGTCACACAGTTAGAAAGCATAGCCACCTAGCTGCCTCCTAGAATTTTTTGAAGTAATAAGTTCATAAATTCCAGCTTAAATCCCCCTGAATGAAAAGGTTGTGATGAAAAGTTTTCACTGGGTACAGGAGGAGAAAATTCTGGGCTTTAATGAGTAGGGAGGCAGCATGATGACTTGGGGGAACCTTAAAAACGACCATGGAATTTGGAGTCAGACGATCTGGGTTCTCTGGGGATTTAATCCCAGAAAGCAGAACCAGAGCATTGGTGGGCAGGAGCAGGTGGAAGGTGTGGAGAGGCTAACTTAAGCTGGATGTCAGGAAGAACTTGGGAGCCGTCCCAAAGTGGGATGGGGTGGCTGCCAGGATTCATGTCTGGATCAAATGGGAAGGATGGATTCTGATGCTCTTTGGCAGCTCTTTTAACTCTTTAATTCTGTGACTCCATATTCACACAATTAGAACAATCGTGAGTTCTAAGAAACTGTCTTATGGGAAGAGGATCTGAGTTCCCGAGTACATCCTGAGGGGCCTCCCACTATCATCTGGGAATGGAAAACTTTCAGAGACACTCGAGTAGAGACCTTAAAAATAGATGCCAGACAGGCTAGAACCATGAAGTCTACGCGGGTGACTCAACAAGGAAGGGTGATTGACAATTCGGCACACTGCAGAGATGGGGAGGAGGAAGGAGGAGGATTCAACAGTGCAGAGTGATAAGAAATCACAGTTATCTCACGGCTCCGGATAACCAAGGGCTAAGCTGTTAAATGGGAGCCAATTGGGGGATATTTGAAACGTGATCGAATCAATAATCCATCAGTCTCTTGTCATTTAGAATGAGCCCTGCATAGTTGGAGAGTTGTAGTTGGCTTAAAGGAAGTCTTGCTGGCTATTGGGGTGAAGGGAGTTTGAGGGGAGAGGAATGGAAGGAAGGAAGGAAGGTTTCCCAGGTTGATGCTTCTGTCCCTTTAAGGAGAAGAAATCCGTTTTGTGTAGAATAGGGCTTGGGGCCAGCTCAGGAAAAGTTATTCTCTAGATTCGGGATTTCATTTGACTCCATTACTATGGAGTGACGGATAATCGTTGCTGAGTGTTCTTATCTTATTGGGGGATGAGGATGAGAGGGATAATTCATTGCCAAAGGGAGAAGAAGGTGGCCGAGTCCCAACTTTTTTGTTCCTGGCCTCCAGTTTGGGGGCCATTGTGAAGTTGGCCATCGATCCTGAGCACTCTTCCTCGGTGAGCTCCCTGGCGTGCCAACTCGATAAATGAGAGGCAGCATTGGAATAAAGATAGCGCAACAAACTTTAGCACACACAGAGTTTCCCTATCGCTGAGGTGATTTGGAGGGTGTCTGTCAAGTCTCTGGCTGGCAGATTGCCTCTTCAGAGTAGCGTTGATGGGAGTGGAATCACGAGGGCATCTCTTTTGTGTGCTTATCTAGAATGCTTGGCTGTGCTTCCCAACACCCATTATTTCTCCTCTGATATGTGGGCCTCCTGGAGAAGAGATTGAAGGCGAGGCCCCCAAAGAGGAGAACTGACTCATTATTGCTAAGATAGGAGAGTGATAGCTCGTAATGCTTCTGCTACATCTGTAGGGAAGAACTGGGAGTCTGAGGATGTCACCCTTCCCACACACCATCTCTTACCACCACCCAGGATCTTTCTCTTCTTCTGCCGCTTCAAACTATCAAGGAAGTCAAGCAATTAAACTGATTTCCATTTGAAAATTTGTGGCAAGTGCCTCTTCTCTACTTTTATGACCTCACTAGACTAGCCAAGGAAAGTGAATAAATGGAGTCTGAATGTCTATTTGGGTCAGTCACTGTGCTAAGTGCTGAAGATTCAAAGGAAGGCAGAAGAAAAAAGTGACTGCTCTCAGGAAGCTCACAATCTAACGGGGGGACAATAAGCAAGCCCCTGTATACAAACACAGTCTCAAAATGATAAATTAAGGATGATTGTTGGAAGGCAGGCACTGGTATTAAGGGAGATCAGGGGGCAGCTAGTGGTTCAGTGGATTGAGAGCCATACCTAGAAATAGGGGGCCTTGGGTTCAAATATGGCTTCAGATGCTTTCTAGCTATGTGACCCTGGACAAGTCACTTAACCTCCAGTGCATAGACCTGTGTTGGCTCCAGCATGCAGGAGGTGGCTGCTCCATCCCCCCTCTCCACCACACCTAAGCACAATTTTCACATGCTCCATCCCTCTGCCCAGAAGCCCAGTGTGATCACTTCCTCCCTCTGCTCCCTGGGGTAATGCAGGGAGCTCAAAGGCAGCTTGAAGATGCAGTTTGGGCACATGATCTCCAAAAGGTTCACCAATGCTGGCCCAGACCATACCACTGTTCTGCCTTGGAACCCATACATAGCATTAACTGTAAGCTGGAAGATAAATGTTTTTTTTTAAATGGGGGTGAGGAGATCGGAACAGACTTCTTGGAGAAGACAGGATTTTACCTGAGACTTCAAGGAAGGAAGGAAGTCAGGAGATGGAGATGAAGAGAGAATTCTAGACATAGGGACCAGCCAGAGAAAATGCAGGCATCTGAAGATGGAGTGCTTTGTCCAAGGAACAGCAAGGAGGCCACTGTCACTGGGTTGCAGAGTGTGTGGAAGCAGGTAAGACCTAAGAATTCTGGAATGGCAGGAAGCAGCCAGTAAGGGGCTCTAAAAGCCCTCTGAAAGATAGGATATTTTCTTTTGGAGCCACTGAAGATCATCAGATAGGGGAAGGACATGGTTAGATGTGCTTTAGGAAGATCGATTTGACAACAGCATGGAAGATGGACTGGAGTGGGGAAAGGTTGGAGGCCTGGAGACCAAGCAGAGGGCCATTAGCAGAGGGCTAAGTCCAGCTATGAGGGCATGAGGGCCAAACCAAGGGAGCGGCAGTGGCAAAGGAGTCAAGGGAGCATATATGAAAGATGATACACATGAAGAATTGATAAGACATGATAACAAAGTAGATATGAGGAGTGATCCAAATCCTTCTCCCTAAGCTTCTATCTGCACAAGACCCCTTAAATGTATGCCAAAGGGCTTTATGCCTTCCTTCTCTAATGAGCTCCCTCAAACCGCACTCTAATCCATTCTCTCCTCCTTCATCTCCTGATTCCTTTCTAAGGAAAATCATCTCCTTGTGCCCCACTGTCTCTTCCAAGCATTGGCTCCAGCCCCCAACCCTTTCCTCCTAATGCATCTTCCTTCCTTCCCTTTCATTGACTTTTTCCTACCTGTCCATCAGTCTCATAAAATCCTTTCCTTTGACCTTATTACCTATTCTGATACCAGCCCATCTCTCCCTTTCTTTTTTTGTTTAAAGCCCTTACCTGTTGTCTTAAGATCAAAACTGTATATTGGTTCCAAGGAAGACGAGTGGTAAGGGCTAGGCAATGGGTGACTAAATAAGTGACTAGCCCAAGGTCATACAGCTAGGAAGTGTCTGAGGCCAGATTTGAGACTAGGGTCTCCCATCTCCAGAGCTGAAACTCAATCCCTTGGGCCACCTAGCTGCCCCCCTCTCTCACCTTCCTTTTACTGCCACACTTCTGGAATAACTGGAGCCAAGCTGATGCCTCCTATTCCTTACCAAGTCATTGATCCTACAGTTTTCACAATCTGGCTTCCAACCCACCAGCCTATAAGCAGTGCTTCTTCCAAGACCACCAGTGACCTCCCATGTGTCACTCATGTTTCAGGCTTCCCTCTAGGACATCTTTTGAGGAGATTGGCATGCCATTGTTGTCTAGTATGAGAATATGGAGGAAATCTCTATGGTCATTGGCCTGATGGTGAGGGTTGGGGTGGGGAGTAGAACTTGAGGTCTAGGAAATGTCAGAAATCCAATAAAATTCCATTGGTTCAACACCTACAAAGACATCATTGACTGAAGTACTGGAATTGTTGGTGCCTATGTTGGGGTAAGTCATGCATTCCTGGCAACAGGAAGTTTGTTGCAGCACATAGGATGACAGATGATAAGACCACTGAGATGAAGAGGGTCAGGCAAGAGTCCAGTAGCTTGTCCACTCTGAGCTGCACCAGAAGAGAGACAATTTGAGGTCATTAAAATTATGGGCTAAGGACTGATTTTAACAGTCCACTATGGATGAAGAGTTTGGAGACTTATTCCCACTAGTCATGCTCCCAAGATAGACTCTTAAGATATGTCATCTACCTAGAAATAAATTCCTATGCCAAAATGCCACCTTATTTATTTAGAGTGGAACTCATGCCAGTCCTCCATGTGCATAGGGAAGTCCTTGCAGAGAGCATGACCACTTAGAAGAGTTCATTCTTCAAAGAGCTGGTCTTTGTTTGAGAATGGAAGCAGAAAAGGTAGGGTAGTGCAGTGAGAAGAGCCCTGGCCTAAGGAGGAGTTAGGGCTCTGTCACTAGTTCCATATGTGACCTTAGACTAATCATTTCCCCCTCTGAGCTTCAGTTTACTGTTCTATAAAACGAAGACCATTTTAAATTCTGTTTGTTATAGATGGTGACTTCCACTTTTCATTTTTGTAGGAGTCCATGAATTAAATATTCTTAAAGGATGTTTCCATCTGGAAACAGTATGGTATAGGAAAAAGAGATCCAGTCTTAGTCAGAACATCCTGCCTCTGATATATATTGCCTGTGTGACCCTAGGAAAGTCACCTAACTTTTCAATCCCCAGACCTCACTCCAATCATCATAAAAGCTTGAGGTTATAAAGCATTTTAAGATTTTCAGAGTACTTTCCAAATATCTCATTTTATTTTTCCAATAACTCTAGGAGTTTGGTACAGCTAACATTTTCTCCATTTTCCAGATGAGGAAATGGAGGCAGGCATAATCCAACATCACATATATTTGAATTCCTGTCTCCTTGACTCCAGTCCTAGGGGTTTTTCCATTGGGCTCCCATAGCTGCCTCTGATCAGCCTGTGACCAGCTGCTTCTCTAAGATTGTTAGTTGCAGAACAGTTACTGACAGGCATTGAGTTCTCAGTACTAAGGGAATCACAGGTCCAGATGTAGCTTCCCCACCCCCAAAAAAGCTTTTATCTAGCTGAAGTTGTTTAATTGTTCAACCCTTTCTTACCTCAGAGGTATTTATACCTAAAAACCAGCATTAATCTTCTAGCCTCAGAAACCACTCTCCTCTGGAGAGATTCAGGGGTACATTAACAATTCCCCTGTCACTACCCTTCCTTTATGAATTCTTGGATACTTTGATGGAGCCATGATGGAGCTCCAATGTGAGCATCCCATCCATGGATGCAGATTGCAGCCTCTCTGTACAACCCTTGTCCATGTTCTCTGATATGGGCTCCCACTGGTTTAGTAAGTATCACCCACTGGAGCCCAATCATGGTTCATTCAGTGATAGATTTAGTGCCCAAAGGGGTCTCAGATGCTATCCAGTCAAATTCTTATTTGACAGAAGGAACCGAATTCTAGAGAGATTAAGTGACATGCCTGGGGTCCCACCGGTGGAAAGTAGTTAAACTAGGACTTGAACTAAGGACTTCCTACCTAGCCCATGTCCAGTGTGCTTTCCAGTGACTCACTGCTAAATAGTGGGCTACATGTTTGAGAGGTAGGAAGGGGAAAGAATGCCAGCTTTGGGGCCTCAAGTACTTTCCATCCTGGTTGTAGGCACAAGACATTAATACCCAAAGGAAGTCAAAGGATCAGAAGCTATGTAAGAACCAGAAAAGGATCATTTTAAAGGTTGTCTATGATGATGTAATAGGCAGGAGGCTCACAGGCCTACCTTAGGATGAATGGCAAGGGCTTTCCCAGGATTTCAAATTTTCTACCCTCAGCCTATGGGCCCACCAATTCCTGTCTGGTCTACTCATCCATCTGACTGTCCATCTAGTTTGTCACACAAAGACTGGCCATAAGTGATTGTCAGCTGAACTCATGATCCCAGAGACTGTGCCTTGACCTTACTAGGTACTTAATAAGGTTTTACTGGATTTAATTCATTCTCCACTCTCTGTGGACTCCTATAACAGCTTTCCCATTACTATTATCATCACTAACCATGACATTTCCTTCAGGGGGATCCAGTGGGGCTAGTTAAAGAAAGGCCTTCTGAAGCAGATTGACTTCAGTATGGATCTAGAGACAATAAATATACTCATCCACTCAAATCCAGAGCAAATTGTCCCAGATTAATGAAGAAATCCATAGAGAAGACAGCAAAAGGATGATTGACAAGATCAGTAAAACAGCTTTATTTTTTTAAAGGCCAGCCAAACTGATAAGTCATTTGCAAAGGAAAATGAAGAAAGTCAAATGTCTAGACGACGAATGGAGAAATTAAAAAAAAAATTCTCATCTAACTATCACAACTAAAAAAGGAAAATAAATGAATGAACACTTAGGAAAATGAGGATTTGATTCAGTTAATTTTTATGAAAATCTTATAAGGCATGACACTGATCTAGTTATGGGAGGCACCAAGATTAAAAGAAACCAATAAGAGAATCACAGAATTTGAAAGTTGGAAGAGATTACTTTTGGTTTTGGTTTTGGATATTTTTTTACAAATTGATGCAAAATATTTATTCCAAGTTAATTATTTTTATGTCAGTTTCTCCCCTCATGCATGACGTCCACTTCTTAAAATCTGCAAATAATGTCCTCAAAATAATCTTCATCTTGAAATCTCAAAAACATTGACATTTTAGAATCCACCCTAAATATCAAGGCTCAGTAGATAACTGGTCCAACCTTTATCTGGAAACATCATCTGAGAACCCATCTTAACTTAAACTTAAAGTCATTTAGATTGCTTAGAGACCTACTGGGAGTTTCTACCCATTTATTACCTCCCAAGGAAATGCAAATGGCAGATAGGAAGTACAGCAGATAGAGTGCCAGGTGTTGAGTTAGGAAGCCTAATCTTCCAGAGTTGAAATTTGACCTTAGATACTTACTAGCTGTGTGACCCTGGGTAAGTCACTTTACCATGTTTGCCTCAGTTTCTTCATCTGTAAAATGAGTTGGAGAAGGAAATGGCCAACCACTCCAGTATCTTTGTCAAGAAAACCCTAAACAGTCAGACACAACTGAACAATAACAACAAAAATCAAGGCATTCCCCTCTGTTTTTGATCTCCTTTGATTTTCAGTAATTTTTCCCTTTCCTTCTCTCTCAATTCTACCTCTCAGCATCTTCCAGGCTTTGCTCCTGATAACTAGAAGCAAAGGATCCTCGTGACCCTTCCAAGCTGTAAACAGACCATTAATGATTCCACTTAAGCTCCGGTCATTTCATCAGCCCCAAATCCATCTAATTGTACAATCATCTTGCCCAGGAGTCCTGTGATCTCCTCTATCACCAGGCCCAAAAACTCAAGAAGATTTTTATATTTACAAACACCCTAAAATATTATTTTAAAATGTAAAATGCTTCTTTAGCTCACAGATTATGAGTACAGAGAAGCCAGCAGCAGCTTGGATCCGCCAGTGGGTAGAGTTTACTAAAGCCTGATCTAGCCCATGAAGGTCCGTGTTGTTCATGGATTGTTCATCAATTGCTTTTATGACATTTTAGGTAAATTGTCATCATCCTCCTCTACCTGTCAGGCTAGGAAGGATCAGGACTAGGCTTGCGAACAAGCAGGATCACATAGTCAGTACACGTTGGAGGTGGGAGGCAAACCCAAGTTTCTCTGGATTTGAGTTTGGCTCTCTCCCTGCTATGCTGCAGCCGCCTCTCTTCCAGGCTAGTGAACTTGTCTAAAAAGAGAAATACACTAACTCTGGGATGAACCGTTCATCACGAAGCCTGTGCTCGCCCTTCCATTTCTAAGTGATAACAGCCCCTCCTTTAGTCTCTGGGATGCACGTCTTTCTATTCGTGTTGTCTTCCCCATTAAAAAGTGGGAAAAGGCTGACAGCCAGAGCCTTGGATGGGGCAAGCCCTTATTCATCATTTACTGATTGCCTTTTGACATTCTGGCCAAATGAGGCCATGAACCTTGTCCTCGATTGGGCCTCTCCTGCCTCTCGGTTGCTGCATGCCATCCCCTTCCCTCAGAATGCAGCTTTTCTCTTCCTTTGAGGCCCCCTTCAGGTGTCCCTGTGCCCAGAAAACCTTTCTTGATTCTGCCAAAAGCTCTCTCCTCCATTTCTTTCTAGCCCTCTGCTGAGCCCTGGCTGAGAGAGAATCCAGTCTGCATTTCCAATAGAATGTGGTTTGATGCAGAGCTAAGGGTCCTGCATCCCTTCGGAAGTCAGCATCTTCCCAGGAAGGAGGCTGTCCACATGCAGGCTCTTCCCAGCTGCCGAGGGGAGATCTCTCTAGAAAGACCCGGCATCATGCCCACTCTTTAAGGCAGCCACATGGAAATAAATCCAATTCCCCAAACCGGGTCCTTGTCCTCAACATAAAGAGAATTAGGCGAATGAAGCACTTAAAGAGAGTTTTTTCTCTCTCTTGGGGACCTCCTAGCTGCTGCCTTTACTAGGAAAAAGCCCAAGGGACCCTCACAGCCACAAAAGGCCAAAGCCAAATCCTGTATTGAGATAAAAGTCTCCAGATGGAAAGAGGCCACCTGGGCTCCTGGGGACAGCTCCACTGAGGCAGCCAGGATGTGGGAGGGAGGGAGCATCCCTTAAAGGACCTTCCTTCTCTACTCTACCTTGGCCTGGTCAAAGTCGGGCTCTGCTCCGCACTGTTTCCCCAGGGGCACAGCTGGAAACCCGGGACTTTATTAAGGGCTTGCCATGTCCAAGGCTCTGGCTCGGTCAGCTCTGGGGATAGCCTTTTCTCACATTCTCCCACACAGTGTGCATGAAAACACACACGCATGTGAGGGACTAAAGGAATGATTGTTATCACCTAGAAATGGCAAGTGTGATCACCCAGAGTCAGCTTCATGGGCTATGTGAGGAACAGCTCATCCCACAGGAACTCTGTGACTCTAATCCTGGCACCATCCATTCAGACCTGGACGGTCCCTTATAGGCCAACAGGCTCAACCCTCTCATTCTACATCTGGGGAAACTAAGTCAAACAGAGGCTAAATGATTTCCCCAGAGTCAAACAGCTACTAAGTGTCTGAGCGATGAATTGGAACCTAAATCTTCCTGTCTCCAAGCTCTGTGTACTATCTAGTATTCCATGTTGTTTCAGGAGGAGGCAATAAGATATGGAGAAACAAACTCCTCAACTCCTACAGACTTCTGTTCTAAGGAGAAATGAAAAACTTCTGAACTTGGCTTCTCAAGCTGGGCTTCAGTGCCTGGCCTCAACTTCCCTTGAAAGCCTTATAATATTACTCCCCACCCTCAACTTGAAGGTTCAGTGAGAATGGCCTCTTTGCCACTCTTCCCATGTTCCACTCCATCTCTGACCTCCAAGCCTTTGTATGTGCTCCCCACCCTCCTTCCCTCCAACTTATACAATCCCTCACTTCCTTTGAGACTCAGATCAAACACTCCTACATGATGCCTTTGAGGCTAGTGTCCTCTCTCCCTTTATCTTCTCTGTGCACCACTGGTCTTCAGCACAGTATCTGGCACATAGTAGGTGTCTATTTCTTGAGAAACATTGCAGTACTACTATTATCTAGCAGTGGCTTTAGGGAAATTGCCCAGTTTCTCTGAGCTTCAGCTTCAAATTAGTTCCCCAAATATGCAAGAAGCTCCTACTATGGGTGAAACATTTTGAGAAGTGCCAAGGATACAAGGAAGAAAAGTGAATAAATTCCAGCTCTTGGAAGGTTACAACTTGGGGGAAGCTAGGTGACTTAATCGATAAAGAGCTAGGCCTAGAGATGGAATGTACTGGGTTCAAATTTGGCCTCAGACACTTCCTAATTGTGTGGCCCTGGACAAGTCATTTAACCCCAATTGCCTAGCCCTTACTGTTCTCCTGCCTTAGAACTGATATTTAGGATCTAAGAGAGGAAGTAAAGATGAAAGGAAGGAAACAAGGAAGGAGAGAGGGAGGGAGGGAGAGAGACAGAAAGAAAGAAAGAAAGAAAGAAAGAAAGAAAGAAAGAAAGAAAGAAAGAAAGAAAGAAAGAAAGAAAGAAAGAAAGAAAATTA
>NC_058130.1:4732209-4775705 GCF_016433145.1 Gracilinanus agilis | reverse complement strand
AGAAAGAAAGAAAGAAAGAAAGAAAGAAAGAAAGAAAGAAAGAAAGAAAGAAAGAAAGAAAGAAAGAAAGAAAAAGAGAGAAAGAAAGAGAGAGAGAGAAGGAAGGAAGGAAGGAAGGAAGGAAGGAAGGAAGGAAGGAAGGAAGATATAATTTGGCATGTGCCAGTAGAATACCAGCTTCTCAAGGGCAGAGGCTTTGGCATTTTTGTGTTGGTATGCTCAGAGTCTGGAACTCAGTAAATTCTTTGGGGATTGCATTGGGAGAAGGATGAGATGGACCTACCAGTTGTTCCAATAGCATACAATGACCTCCCTGAGAGATGATCTGGGAGAGTCAAAGGGAGAAGGCATTAAGGAAGGTGCCGAGGGAGAGGTACAACCTGGCTTGGATCTTAAGGAAGTAAGAGAAGGGTTTCAATGGGTCAACCCATTCTAGGGATGAAGGATACTGTGTGCAAATACTTAGGGGTAAGAAAGTGCAAGGCAAGGCCAGGGAACTAGGGAGATGTCTGATTTCTTGGGAGCTCACAACACATGAAGGGGAGAAGTATGAAATCCTGGAAAGTCTCCAGTCTTTGATAGGCTCCTGTAGGCTGTGCTAGGAATCTGTGTACAATTAATTTATAGCATGGTTTCTATGGGAAAGTCTATTTTTGGCTGACTTACAAACACAATTCTCTAAAACAACCTGTTGGTCTGCAAAGACTTGCTATAATTGTAATCTTTCTCTTCTTTCTGCTTTTCTTCCAAGAATGCTCAAGGATTCCATTCTTAGACTTTGATCCTGGAAAGGATAAAACCAGATCATGGAGGGCTTTGAGTGGAGGCTTCATCCCTTGCCAATGAAAAGCCCCTGGAAGTTTTCAGACAGGGGGATGGCATAATTGGAATTGAGTGTGAGGGAGACCTTTTGGTAGTTGCGTGAAGGAAGAGGGGAGAGACTGGAGTCAGGAAGACCAGTTCACAGATCTTAGAGCAGCAGACCAGCTGAAAACAGGTGAAGGTGAGGCAAAGGTGGGATCATAAAGCAGGGAAGGGATGTGGCGATTGTTGTAGAGGAAGAACTGACAGCACGAGGGAAATGATTTGGGGGACGAGGTGAGGGGGATGGCTGGATGGGAATTAATGTGGTAGTCATAGTGGGGTAAAATGGAGGAGTAAGACCAGAAAGTCTTTGGAATGAGTTCAGGCTTTCACATACTAAAGTTAGAACCTTTGGAACTTCTGAGGATAAAGGCAGAACATGACTAAAACTTGAGGTAACAGAAATCCTCACATACAAGCAGCTCGCTGGGATATTAGTGATTCGTAAGTCAGCTAGAAACTTCCATTCCCATAGAAACCATGGTTTAAATTGTACCCAGACGCCCAGGACAGCCTGAAAAAAGCTCATGAGACCCAAAATGGAACTGAAATACTGAGCACTGGCAATTGAAAGTACAGTCTTTGCAAGAAAAGACAACTTCCAAAAATACAACAATGATGGCTTTCAATCTGAAGAGTTCCTGGTACTAGAGGATGCTTTGAGCCAGATCCCAGGATGAGAGCTGGAGCAGTCAGTCCTCTGACTGGGTCAGGCCATCTCTGGAATACTGTGAATAATTCTAGGAACGCACTGACAAGCTGGAGAGTGACCAGAAGGGGTTGGTGACCAGGCTGCTGATGGGCTTCAAATTCATGCCAGGTAAGGTCTAGTTGGAAGAACTGAAGGGAAAAGACTTTTGGGAGCCATGGCAGCTCCCTTCAAAGATTTCTAGGGCTATTTTGGAAGGAAGGAAGGAAGGAAGGAAGGAAGGAAGGAAGGAAGGAAGGAAGGAAGGAAGGAAGGAAGGAAAGAGGGAAGGAAGACTCCTCTTCATGAGTTTGAATTTGGCCTCAGACACTTACTGAGGCTGTATGACCCTGGGCAAGTCATTTAACTCTGTTTGCCTCAGTTTCCTCATCTATCAAATGACCTGGAGAAGGAAATGGCAAACTGCTCCTGTATCTTTACCAAGGAAACAAATCACAATCTCGAAGAGTCAGACATGACAGAACAACAGCTGCCAATTCCCCTCTTGGACCACTCTCATTGCTAGCCAGTTTTTCTCAATAGCTAGCCTAAATCTGCCTCTATGCAGCTCCTGGTTCTGCCCTTCACCACCTCCTGGTTCTGCCCCTGGAGACCAACCAGAACAAGTCTAGTCTCTCCTCCTCCCATACTAACCCTTCTGATACTTGAAGACAGCCCTTTGCACCCCCTTTAAGCCCCCATCCCAGGCTTCTCTCCTCTTGGCTGAATATACCCAGTTTCTTCAACAGATTCTCAAAGGATATGGACTCAAGACCCTTCACTCTCCTGGATGCCAGGACCCTAGAGGGTCTCCCTACCCCCACTCCATCTCCTGGTCATTGTTCATAATGTGGAGGCCAGATTCTTGGATCTCATGATACTAGGTTGTCCAACGTGGCCACAAGTTGTCCTCCTCCTGCCCCTCCTCATATTCTCCTCCCTGGGCATTTAAGCCTTGGCCTTCCTCACTGTGCCCTCTGGAAAGGCTTCTGCCCTCGGTAACAGTCACATTAACAGCTGGCATTTGTATGACTTTAAAATGTGCAAAATGCTTTACAAAGATGACCTCATTTCATCCTCACAAAACCTGGCAGGTAGCTACTGCTATATCCCCACTATATAGATGAGGAAATGGAGGCAACAGAGCTGAAGTGACTTGCCCAGGCTCACACCACTAGGCAGGGTCCAAGAACATAGTTGAACCCCTTTCTCCAAGCTCTTCTCCCTTGGTGCTCATCCCATCCTTTTGAATCAATGCAAACCTTTCATCTCCGATCTCATCGTTTTTAGCATGGGATCATATGAGGATCCAGAGAGCCCGTATCCTTCTGGGCAACTGCCCTAGAAGATGCCTCTGGGGTCTCTGGTTTGGCATTGGCCTCAGCCACCTGGAAAGTTTATTCTCTGGGGGAGGTCCTGGCGTCATCTTCCCGGAGTTGCTTTGTCTCACCACAGGGATGTCTCTTCTTGCCCAGTCAGGCTTCTCCTCTGCCCTAGGTGAAGGATGGGCACTGTTACCAGAGGGGGAAAGAAAACCAGAGTCTGTGCAAAGGAGGCCTGAGAGGGCAGAGCCTAAGGAAGGCTGGGAAAGAGAGGCAGGAGTCCATAGTGCCCCTGTCTGCCAGCAGAACCCCAGGCCAGAGCTGGTGGAGAAGGAGCCGGTGCCAGGCATGCTAAATATAGACCGAGCGTCAGCACCACAGGACCTGCGAGTCAGAAGGAGACAGATGCTGGGCTGCCTGAGAGCTGAGAATCAGGATGCCTTGATAGCAGCAAGCAGAGAGAAGCTTTTCCCTGTTCCACCCCACCTTGGGGCTTCCTCCCCTCACTCTGCCCTCATGCCCCCTGCTCCAGCGATTGGGGAGGGGGCTGTCCTTTCAATGCATCTCTCGCCAGCTAGCTGCCCTGCCGTGGCTGCCTGCTCTCTCCTGTCCCTGCCAAGGAGCAGCACCTCGAGGGGATGAGAATGGAGTGTGGCGAGGCTTAGCCGCCGAGCAGAATGCCCAGGCTGCCCCGCTCTGTGCCCTGACTCCCAGGCTCTGGGCTTCATAAGCTGCTGGCGAGAGGAAGCCGCTGTGTTGCCTCGAGAGTCCAGAAATAGCCACCTCGTTCATGGAGATGGGACATTGCTCTGTGCCAAGCAGGAGGCCAGGAGCTGGGCTGCCAGGGGGGCATAATGTGGAGACCCAGCACTGAGGGCCTTCTCAGCTCAGAGACTGGGATTCTAAGTATCAGGCAATGTCAGAGGACACAGAGAAAGGTATGGGCTAGAGAAACCAGGGAAGGCTGCACAGAGGAGGTGAATTGGTATCAAAGCAGGAAGGGCTGCCATTTGTAGAATTCTTTAAAATATACACACTGCTTAACACCTTATGCTGGCTCATTTGAACCCCACAAGGAATGCCCTACAAGGATTATTCTCTCCCTTTCAAAGGCGTTTCGTACAAAGAGGACTGCTTCTAAAGCCAGAGGATCTGGGTTCAAGTCCCACCAGCTCTGATTGCTACCCAAATGACCTTGAGTTTAACTTCCCTGAAACTCAGCTTCCTTATTGGTCAAATGAAGACCTCAGACTTGATTCCTGCAGCCTTCTGATGGAAGAAAAAAACCGAGATCCAGAGGTACAAAGTGACTTTCACATAGTCACACAGCAAGTAAGTTCAGGAGGCAAGATTCCCATGCTGCTCCCTCCTGACTCCAGCTTCCAATAGATCATAAGCTCCTGGAGGGCAGGGACTGTCACTATTGTCTTTGCACCCCAGTGCTCAGCACAATGCCCGGCACACAGTAGGCTCTTCATAAACATTTGTCGATTGACTGATGAATCAACCCTGCTTTCTCCTCTTTAAAAAACTCAAAGTCAAGCAACGTTTGAGCCAGAAGAGAGGAGGGAGGAGGCCAATGTGGAAAGTACAGGATCTGCCTGTCTGCTAAAATAAATAAATCAGGGAGTGGAGCGAGAAGAAAGTTAATAAATCCCCTGAGCCACCACACTGCTCACTCTGCAAAGAAAGCAACGGTGCCATGTTGGTCCCCGAGGAACGTGGGTGAGTTATTTTGGCCCCACAGTGACTCAGAAGGAAGTGATGCTCAACGTGGGGAAAGGAGTCCTCCTCAGTCTTTGCATCACACCATCGGGAGAGACGCTCGACCTCATCCGCTTCTCACAGTATAAAACAACTGGGAAAGCCTTTGGGCTCACTCCATCTCCCAGCCCCACAAAAATGTACGATGGCCAGCCAGATCTCAGTGTCTCTCTCTGTCTCTCTCTCTGTCTCTCTCTCTGTCTCTCTCTGTCTCTCTCTCTCTCTGTCTCTGTCTCTGTCTCTGTCTCTCTCTCTCTCTCTCTCTCTCTCTCTCTCTCTCTCTCTCTCTCTNGTCTCTCTCTCTCTCTCTCTCTCTCTCTCTCTCTCTCTCTCTCTCTCTCTCTCTCTCTCACACACACACACACACACACACACACACACACACAGCTCCCCCAAAGATGAGAATATTTCATTTTGTACATATGTGTTCACATGTTGTCCCCCATGTTGAGGGATGGACTCCTTGAGGGCAGGGACTGTTGTTGGCCTCTTTTTTATCCCCAGTACTTGGCATTCAGGAGGAACATAATAAGTGTTTGTTGACTAACTGACTGCTAAGGTCTAAGAAGCACATTGGCATTTCTAGCTCCATTCAAAGATGCAAATCCAGGTCAATCCAGCAAACATTAATTAAGCACCTACTATGTGCGGGAGCCTATATTCCACTGGCAGACAGAAGAACAAATAAACAGATCAGTAAATACAAAGTGACTTGAGGAGAGCCCCAGCAACCAGACAGTCGGGAAAGACTTTTTGTAGGAAGTGAACCAATGTGTTTCGGCTGGGCTTTCACTGAAGCAAGGCAATTAGACAACTGCTCACCCCAAAGTGAGCCGGGATCGTTTCACAGCTAGGACTGGTGGTGGCAGGTGGGACTTACCCTTTGAGGGGCCCATGGCCTCCCCCTCCATGGCAGAGCTGGCTGCCTGACACACTCCTGGGCAAACCATCTCAACTTGTGAGCTTCAATTTCCCTCTTTGTAAAAAATATCAACAGCACTAACCTCACAGGGTTATTACGAAATGAGATGTTGGTAAAGAGTTTTGCAAACCTGAAAATATCCTAGAAATACGGAAATACAGAATTTCTTGTTCAATTCTTGCCTAAATCCTCTGGGAAGGAGCTGGGCAGTACCTTCAGGTCTTCTGATGGCCCTTTGACTTTTTACAGATAAAAGGTCACACTTTGGCCCCAAGTCAGTTTATCTTCACCTAGGATCAACGGTCAGCCCACCTCTGTGGGAGTCATATATGTGTCCAGTGATATCATCCAGGGGAATCACTCTTGTTTAAAGGAGTGCTATATCTATAAGCACTGGGGAGTAGAGTGCTTTACTTGGAGTCAGAAAGACCTTAATTCAAATCCCACCTCCTATACATCGTAGCTGTGTGACCCTGGACAAATCACTTACCCTCTGCCTGCCTCAGTTTCCTCATCCAAAAAATGACAATAATATTAGCACCTGCCTCACAGGTTTATTGGGATGATCAAATGAAGTAATATTTGTAATGCAAATCTTAAAGTGCAATATAAATATTATTGTTCTTATCATTATCATTATTATCATTAGACAGAGCTGGCTTTGGAATTAAGAAGCCCTGAGAACAGAGAAAGTACATTGGGGACAGCTAACTGGCTCAGCAGATTGAAAGCCAGGCCTAGAGAAGGAGGTCTTTGGTTTAAATCTGGCCTCAGATACCTCCTCACTGTGTGACCCTGGGCAAGTCACCTAGCCCCCATTGCCCAGCCCTTACTACTCTTCTGCCTTGGTACCAATACACAGTGTTGATTCTAATATGGAAGGTAAAAGTAAAAAAAGTGCATCAAACCTCAAGTCCAGCACACACACACACACACACACTCTCTCTCTCTCACACACACACTCACACACACTTTCTCATACACACTCTCTCACACACACTCACACACACACACTCACTCTCTCACACACACACACACACTCTCTCACACACACACTCACACACACTTTCTCATACACACTCTCTCACACACACTCTCACACACACACACTCACTCTCTCTCTCACACACACACACACACTCTCACACACACACACACTCTCTCTCATACACACACACTCACACACTGTGTTTGGATGTCCTTTTCCCATACTGGGCAGATTTTAGACAGTTCTCCCAAGAGACACCTAAAAACTCTCTTGTCCAGCCTTGCTTTTTCGAGAAATATTTCTGCTGCTCAGAGATGACCTGTCCCTCTGCCTGTCTGTGTTCACCATCCTGTCATTTTTATTTTCAAGGTAGCAGTGAAGCGGGTCCCCACTCTCTAATCGTTGTCTCTGCTGAACCCTCCTTGAACCCTAGGGGTGCACCCAGAGCCTTCCAGAGCACACAGGACTCTCCGTTGGCCTGAGACACCAGGTCACAACGTATCTCGTTCCCACCCACCCACCCAGTTGCTTCTATGTGAAACTGGTCTCCATTTTTATTGTCAGATGAAGTGGAAATAAAGCTCAGATTCTGACTGAGCAAAGAGAAGAGTCTCCTGTCCCTTCTAGATTCTTCCCTCAATCACTTCACTGGGAAGGGGAAGGGACCAGGCATTTATGTAGCCCCTACTGTACACACTGTAGTAAGGGCTTTACAAACATAATCCCATTTTATTCTTATAACAGCCCTAAGAGACTGATGCCATTAGTATCCCCATTCTACTCTTGAGGAAACTTAGGCAGATGCCCAGGGTCACACAGCAGGGAATAATCTAAGGCCTGATTTGAACTCAGAACTTCCCAACTCCAGGCCTCTCCTCTGTCTGCTGTGGTACCACCTGCTGCCCTAATGGCCACTGGCCCAAATGAAACTCCACATGTAGTGGGAAACTTCAAACACAGAGGCAGTCTGCCGTAGTGAATCCAGGGCAGGCCTTGGAGCTGAGAAAGCCCACATGCAAGTCCTCCTTCTGAAACATGTGGCCTGGGTGACTCTGGGCAAGTCAGATGGCCTCTGTTAGCCAGCCCAGTTGCTGGTACTTGAAGCACTTGAGAAACCTGTCTGTCTCCATCATTCTCTGTGGGTGTCTCTGTCTCTCTCTCTCCGTCTCCCCCACCATTTCTCAGTGCCCATCAGACAATCCTTTGAAAGCATAAGTAGGGGGCAGCTGGGTAGCTCAGTGGATTGAGAGTAAGGCCTAGAGACAGAAGGTCCTGGGTTCAAATCTGGCCTCAGACACTTCCCAGCTGTGTGACCCTGGACAAGTCACTTGATCCCCATGGCCCACCCTTACCACTCTTCCACCAAGGAGCTAATACACAAAAGTTAAGGGTTTAAAAATTTTTTTAATTAAAAAAAAAGCATAAGTGGCAGACCAGGTACTTGTCTGTTCTTGCAGAGCAGCCCTCTGCTCATGGGCAGTCCCCTCCACTGATGACCAGCCTGCTCAAATCAAATAGAACCTCGAAGCTCTCCACAGGAAACCAAGCCTCCCCAGTCCCAGCCCCCAAAGGGGAAAGAGGACCAGAAATGACACCAATGAGGGGTCCGAGGGCTGCATAGACTGGAAGAGAAAAGACTTTGGAGGACTTGACAGCTATCAGCCAGTCACAGAACAACTGTCCCATGAGAGAAGAATTAGTCTTGTTCGGCTGGGTGCCACGAGGCAGAGTTTGCACTCATGGGGAGAGCTGCAAAGGGGCAGCGTTAGGCTGGCTCTCAGGAGAAACTTCCTAGCCATGAGAACCATCACTAGAGGGTCTCAAGGCAAAGCTGATGACAAGGAAATGGCTACCATCTTGGGAAACCAGAGAGACATAAGACTCATCTTTAGAGACTGAATGATGCCTGCCCAGGCTTGGACAAGGATCTTGCTGAGAATAAAGGAAAGCAAAGACCCAGGGAGTATGTAGACGCCTCAGAATGGGAGGAGAAAGGTGTGGATAACAAGACCTTTGACAGACTCCAAAAATAGCCATGTGGAGGCGGGAAGGCACACAGTCAGAAGCAATGGGAGAGCCCTGGGATTCCCAGAGGCTGCAGAAAAGAGACCCCAACATCATTGCTTTGTAAGGGATGGAATTTGTCCTTTTGGCACTACCTTGACCAAGTATTTGTGGAATTCCCAAATCAAACACCAGCCAATCAGTTCTGCAGTTCAGTGAAAGTGTTGAGGCAAACTCCCAGTGCCATTCTTGGAGCAGATGAGTAGGCACTTCCAGGGTGCCCCCACCTGTCACTCCTTCACCTTTCTGAGGAAATCATCTGAGCATGACCTAAAAACATGGAGTTCATTTTACTTTTTTCTGCTCATTAGTGAGTTTTAGCTGTTGACTTGTCAGTTGCCATGGAAATCTCCACAGAGTCAGAATTTCACCATACCAACTCATTTTTATTAATTCATTAAATAAAATATTTATTAAATTTCATCCATGTCAGGCATCCTGAGTGTGGGAGAAAAGGTGATGCCTGTGGGGCACCTTTAGGGATAAACTGAATGTCAGGGTGAATGATTCCATGTGGATGAGGATGGACCAAGAGGTCACGTCATCTGTCATGAGTTATTTTTGACACTTCGTGCCTTGGACAGAGGGAGAGGGCTGTGGTGTACTGAATAGAATCTATTTACCTCTAATGAGGTAACTCCAACTGAGACCGATGAGCAGGGACCCTGGGGTTGAGCATTTTCCAGAGGCTCTCCCTGGCTTCCTTGAGGATCCACGTCTGAAATTAATCTGATTTCCGATGAGCTCTGCTCCCCATGAAGGAAGTAACAACAAATATCCCATGGGAAGGGAAAGGAATAGCCGTTTATAGATGCCTGCTTTATACTGGACACTATGCCAAGTGCATATCACAACAGATTTCCCAGGGAAGTACTGTTACTCTTCCCATGTTATAGTTGAGGAAACTGAGGCAAACAGAGGTTAAATAATTTGTCTAGAGTTACACAGCTAGTAAATGTCTGAGGCTAGATTTGAACTTCGGTCTTCCTGGCTCCAAGCCCAGAGCATTCTATCCACTAAACCACTCTCCTCTGGCCTTGGTGCTGAATCCTTTTGAAGGGATGGAAATGGCATAAATTTAGTACTTACCAACTTGAATGACCCAAGACCCCTCAATCCCAGACTAGAAGGGTCTCAGATGCTGTCTGGTCCAACTCTTCGATTTAGAAATGAGGATGCTAAGACCCTCCTTAGAGAAGGGAATGGCCTTGCTGGAGATTACAGAGATATACAGAATTTAGTTCAAGAAGGATCAGCTTGTGCTCCTAGAGGAGGGTTTAGGATGATGCTTCCCCTGAGGATGTCCCGGAGGAGTCCCCATTGGAGTAGGAAATCCTGAGGGCCACAATGGATTTTTAAGTTCTCTATATCATTTGAACTCAGTTCAGTGAATAGCAGCCCCTCCCCAAACCACCATTGCTGAGAAGCTAGCATGTGGCATGTGACATTGGGGAAGGACGTTGGTGGGGGTGAAACAACTTAACAAGAGCCTTAACAACTTTGGAATTGCTTTTAAGTGGAAAACCATATAATCATGAGGGCATAATTAAAGAAAATAGGCTTTCATTGCAGGAGGGCAATTTCAGTTAAATCAAAGAAACACTGTTTGATGATATGAACTGGCCATTTGGCCCCCACAGAGGAACTCCCTCAACTGGCAGTGACTGCAGGCTATCTGTAATTTGTTGTCTTTGCCAGAGGCAGCACAACAACTCAGTGATGGAGGTGAAATATGAACCCAGGTCTTCCCGACTCTAAGTCTATGCAGCCTGGAATCCATCACTGAAATCTTCCTATAGGATAATGTACATAAGGGCTTGGCAGATTCTTGAGCATTATAGCTCCTAATCTGGCAAGTGAAGGAGACAGAAGAGCACTGAACTTGTGCCCCCTGGGATTCCTTTCTTACACAGGACATCTTTGTCCCTTATCTTTCTACTGTTGCTTCTGACAGGTCCAGAAGACAGCTAGTGTTGCCTTTTTTTACCAAAAAGTTTCTCTTGACTGAAAGGTCAGGAGGGGTCCTTGAGGATGTCTGTCAAGTAGCCAATCAACAAGCATTTATTAGGCACCTCCTATGTGCCAGACACTGTGCTGGAGGTACAAATACAAAGAATGAAACAGGTGTTCCTCACAAGAATATAAGTTTAGAGTCAGAAAGATCTTCTGCATTTGGCATGGGTGGCCACAGGCAAATTATTTAAGGAGTTTGAGCCTCAGCTTTTTTATTTCAAATGGGGTAATAACACCTTCTGTGTCTATATTCCAGGCAACTGAGATGCATACGTATAGTGCTTTGGAGACTCTACAGCAATGTCTTCTCCCAGTTATGCTGGGCAAGGCTAAGGTGCCAGGGGAAAGTGGGGGCAGCCGTGTAGCTGGCATTCTGGCCAGCTCTTCCTTGTTCCAGCACACAGATGAGGAGAAGAAAAAGAAATAATTCAAGAGAATCCGATTTCTGCTATACTAAATGATCCCACTCCATTTAAACCCTGGTGTTGCCAGGTTACTCTACTAGAAATGGGGCCTATGGAGTGTGGAATGAAAGGAAATTGAGTTGAATTGGGCACAGTAAGTAGGAGGGAAAACTCTGAATGACAAAGTCACTGAAAAAAAAAACACAGCCAATAATGGAACTTGAAGCTCCCTTGCTATCCCAGCCTCCAGTCATCTCTCAGCTACTGCAGCTTCAGAAATACCCTTGGTGTGGAGCCCTGGGTCCTCACTACTCAGCGAGAACCAAAGATAACATGACCTCTCTCAGAGCCTTCCCATCTTTCCCAGATCAGGCACAGAAGATACCTCAGGGATCTGTCCTTGGGAAATAGTCCTGAAGACAGGAAAGTCTAAAACCATGGACTCTGCTGTTAATCTCATGTTATTATTATTACATGACATATAATAATAATATTATTATATTAACATATATGTTAATCGCATCATCTCAATGTCCCTGGATGACTCGAATGTACAGAAATCTCTTGGTGCTGGTGTTTTAGGGCAACAGGACTCTTCCAGCCCTGGCCCCATCTTGAGAAAACGGTGGGAGAAGGATGAGCTCTGAGTGCCTCCCTGATTCTGAAGTTCTAAGCCTTGAAATCACTTCTCTGCCAGGTTTCTCCCAATGCCAATACTTTGGACAAGGACATCCCCATCGGTCATGACTGTTCTAGGTCGACCAATGTTTTCCAAGCACCTGTTATACCAGGAGTTTGGAGAGGTTCAAAATGCCTTCATTATTGGCTTCACCCCCAAGGCATGTTTTACGCCACCGTTCAACCTCTCCCAAAGTTAGTAAAAATCGTTCCCCGTTAGCCCTCACCACCCCCTGAATGTTGCCCCTGTCTCTGGCTCTACTTTTATCATTGGACATTTGTGTTTGTATCTTGCACCCCTGCTAGATTGCAAACTTACTAGGGCAGGGACCCCGTCTAACCCCAACTTTGGTTCTTCCTTGAAATAGAGCACAAGGAATCAGTTAAAATTATTCATAGCCCCCCACAAAAATCATCATTTTAAAATATTTGTGGAGTAAATTAGCCAACTAATCAATCACAAGACTTTTTGAAGGAACTAGGTAGCAGCTAGGTGGTACGGAGGGTAGACTGGTGGACTTGGAAGCAGGAAGATCTAAGTTCAAATGCTACCTCACCCACACAGTAACAGTGTGACCTTGGACAAACCTAATGTCAGTTTGACTCGGTTTTTTCACTGAAAAAAAATGGAAATAATAACAGCACCTACTTCCCAGGGTTGTTGTGAAGATCAAATGAGGTAAATGTCTTTAATGATGCTTTACACAACTTGGAACAATATGAATTATTATTAAGCACCTACTAGGTGCCAGACACTGTGCTGAGCTCTGGGGATTAGTACAAAGAATGAAACGATCCCTACTCACACTGTGCTTACATTCTAATAGGGAGACTAGAACATACACTATATGTCCTAAGTATAAAGTGAATAAATACCTATAAATACAAGGTGTTCAATATAAGGGGTACTGTGGGAGGTAAGGCACTAGCAGTCTGGAGGGATCAGGAAAGGCTTCATGCAGGGAATGGTGCTTGGTTTGCCTCTTACTGATGCAGATCATACTGAGAAAGACTCGGTAAATTCTCTCTACAAGATGGAGGTAAAAAGGAGAGTGCTCCAGGGGGCAGGGATGGCCAAGACAAAGGTATAGAGAGGGGAAAGAGAGTTTTATGAGTGAAGAACAGAAAGAAGGCCAGCATATGGGAAAGACACATGTCCAATAGTTCTGGGAAAGAGAGGCAGGGTGGGTTTTGAAAAATGAAACAGAGGGGTTTATCATTGATCTTTAAGGCAACAGGAACCCACTAGAGTTGGCTGAGCAGGGGTGTAACATGGTTGTATCTGCCCTTAAGGGAAATGACTTTCACATCAGTGTGGAGGATGGACCAGAGTCAGGAGAGACCAGAGACTGGGAGATCTAGCTGTCGCAATAATCCAGGTGGAGTGACGAGGAATGATGAAGACCTGGACAAAGGTGGTGGCTGTGTGGTTGGGGAGAAGGATGTGGCTAGAAGAGAAGTTAAAGCAGAGACAGCAACATCTGGTAGGGAGCTGAAGGTGCCACTGACATTACAAAGCTAAGGTGTAAGAAGGTTGGTTGTGCCCTTGACGGCAATAGGAAAAATTGACGAGGAGAAGATTTAGGAGGAAAGACATGGATCAAGTTTTAGATGTGTTGAAGTTATCGGAATGTCCATTAGGCAATCTGGGGTAAGGAAATGAAGGAACTCAGGAGAGAGCCTGGGAATGACTATACCAATATGGGGGAAGTCGTTCATATTGAGATAATTAACCTTGAGAGCTAAGGCAGTTACCAAGAGCCAGTATGCAGAGAAGAGAGAAGAAGGGCTAAGGCAGAATCTTGGGGAACTGTTGACATTTGAGGGACAAGATTTGGATGCTGAGTCAGCAAAGGAAATTAAGGAAAAGCCAGACAGGTAAGAGACAAATCATCAGAAATTAGTGTCAGGGAAACCCAGAGCAGAAGAAAGTACAGGAGGAGAGAGTGAGCTTTGATCCAAGAACAACTAGCATCTTTGCATTTCTTCACACAAAACTCTCCATCTCCTGGCTCCCCTCTATGCCTGGAACACTCTCCTGGCTTTCCTGATCTCTCAATTCCTGTGCCTTCCCCATTGATTATTTCTGGTTTAGCCTGTCTCTACTTGGTTTGTACATAGTTGCCATCCCCCTCCCATTAGACTGTGAGCTCTTCTAGGGCAGGGGTTGTCTTTTACCTTTCTTGGTATGCCCAGTGCTTAGCACCATGCCTGGCTTACGCAGGTGCTTAAGGATGGTTTACTGACTGCCAGACGTGTCGACAACATCAAATACGGTAGAGTTGAGAGGGAAGAAGAAAAAACGCAGTCAGATACGTGGGGCAGGGAGACTGCACACTGTCCTGCTCTCCTGGAACTGGAGAGAAACCAGGGCTGGCCTTGGTAGAACTCCCACTGGCAGATCCCACTGGGGTAGAGGATGGGAAGAGGATAGATAGGCGGCTCCTTCTTGAAGCGCCCTCACCTGGCCACTGGGGGAGACGAAGCGCTGATTGAGAAGTTTGCCCAAATGGTTTTTAAAAATATTTAGCAATTGCCATCTGGGGCTCGCAGCCCTGGCACCCCTGACTTCAGCCCCATGTTCTTCTCTTGCAGCTGAAACCAAGATTTGCTTCAAGTACTACCACGGAGTGAGTGGGGCTCTGCGGGCAACCACCCCCAGCGTGACCGTCAAGAACTCGGCGGCCCCCGTAAGTCTCCCTGGCCTCCCCTCCTCCTCCTCTTCAGCATCCCAGCTCAGCTCCCCTCTTTTCCCTCTTTCTGCCTCTCATGTTTCTTTCTAACTTGGATGGAGCAGTTTTAATTCTCTTTAAAAATTAATCATAATGATAGCGCTGTGGTGCTTTTAACAGCTCGGGAATGCCTCCGCCATGGAGGGTGTGGGGAAGCTCAGCCACATCAAGGAATAAACTCTAATCCTACAGGACATTTTTTCCTTTCAGATTGTCCTAAAATCTTAAAGGCCTCACTTGTTCCCAGTCTGCCCTTCCCCTACCAGCTCCCAGGTCTAGGCTTGGTCTGGAGTTACTGGCCAACGCACTTCTTCTAAGGAGCTCATGAATTTTGTGTGCGGGTGTCCAGACTATCTATCCCGGGTAGGACCCCTCCCCCAAGACCTCTCTTTAAATAGTCTGCTCTGGATGCCCCCCAAACCTGCCTCCTAGAACTAATTCTGTTCTCTTCTGGGAGAAACACGGCCACGTTTGGAGCAGGGTCTCGCCCCAAGAATGGGCCATTCAAACTCCCTTCAATCCAGAAGAAAAGAATTTTATTTGAAGAAGTGGTTTGTGGTGGCCTAATAGCTGGTGGAATAATCAGGGCGCCAATCAGGTCGCCAGAGGGCCAACAGACAAGCCCAAGGGCCAGTAGAGTAGCCTCTTTGGAGCAGATAGTACGGAGAAGCAGTTGTGCTTTAGTGTCAGTCACTGAAGACTGGCAACTTCCACGGCCAAATGGTAGCCTCTGTGGATCAGGGTAGCCGTAAATGTTGGCGTCTGGGAGCTTGCCATGTCCCAGGCCCAATTCAGATGGAGGAACGGTTTGGGGTTTGTTGCCATAGGGACCAAGGAGCACGCCCAAGTTTGGGGGATTCTTCTGGAAGGCCAGTCCCCAGTCCCCAGGGCCCAGGCCCCCATGGTCCACCTGGTCATCCTTTGTCAGTGGTCTCACTGCCCTCCTGAGATGAGAACATGGGGTGGGGGTGCATACATTGGAGGGCCCCTACGGGTGACGAATTCTGCCTTTCGGATCTCAGAACAATATGGGTGAAGAATAAAAGAGATTAGGCCAGAGCGGAGGGCCGGTATAGAGTATTACAGGCCCAGGACACAGTGTGGGCAACTGGGCATCCTGCAGTCCCTGCCTGACTAATGCCGAAACTCCAGGTTTTGCAGCTGCTGTTGAGCCAGAGCTAACTGTGGGGAACGCCAGATGGCAGTGTGAGGGGCCCCTTCCTATGGCCACCCCTCAGGGCCTATGACCTGCCCTCTTCAATTCCACACCCCCAGATTTGCCCCCCTCCCCCCACATAGCTGGGATTCCTTTTTCTACCGACGAGGGGTCATGTCCTGAAGAAGCCATTTTAGCCCCAAAGGATGAGCGAGGTCTGGCTGGAATCGACACTCACGAGTGTCATGGAGTCTGAGGGTCTCAGGAGCGTTCAGCTCGGTGCCTGCCCCACTCTTGCCCAGCCTGAGCGTAAAGGGCTTTATAAACCGTAAAACCCTGTGTCAGGCCACCTATTGGAGGGTACCTTAGTGAGGGCACAACATAGAGGGCAGGATCTGAGATTCGCAGGTAGAGAGCCCTGAATTCAAATCCTGCCTCTAAGCCTTTCTAGCTAGGTAATGAGGCTGGGCAAGCATTGACTTCTCTGCATCTCGGCTCTATCACCTGCCCCCCAGGGGCTGGGGGTAGAAGGGGTGGGCGGAATGGTGCCCAGCACACCTCCATCAAAGGGTTCCAAAAGGAGACAATATGTGCCAAATACCTGCCAGACAGTATTCCACAAAGGCCAGAGAGGGCTTGGTCCACAGGAAAGAGCAGAGGACTTAGAGTCGGTGAACCTTCATTCAAGCCTCCCTTCCTCTCTTTCTTATTATTGCGTGACTCTGGCTGGGTCACTTCTCCTTGGACTCTCAAAGTACTGGAAAAGGAGGGAGTTGCCAGATCTTCCCTAAAGACTCTCCCAGCACTAAGCCTCTGATCCTGTGTAAGGAGGAGAATGGAGTTAATGAGTGAGCATCAGCCACCCTATTACACCGTGATCCTCTGATTGTGGGTTAAAGGGACTGGGGGTTCCACTCATATCGGGAACTCCCATGTGAAGAAATTCCCTTTGTCAATGAGGGCTGGTACTTTCTCTGTAAGATGGTCTTAGAGAGCTAAGTAGATCACCGAAAGGTTAATGACTTACCTAGGGTCACATAGCTAGTGTTTGTCAATCAATAAACATTTATAAAGCACCTACTGTGTGCCAGGCATTACCCTAAGGGCTGTCTGAGTTAGCACCTGAAGGCAGGCCTTTCTGACTTTCGGGTCAGCTCTCCATCCTCCAGGGCCAGCTGCCTCTCCTCTGAGCCTGGGTATTCATGTCACCATCCTATACATTTCACAGTCCATCAGACCCACGTTGTACAAGATTGGCCCTGAAAAAGAAGATCAATGGGTATAACCCAAGTGTCAAGCCATTCCCCGGCTCCCCAACCCACATCTGGCCACAGCATTCAGAAGATGTCATTTGGTCTCTTCTGTTAAAGAGAAAAGGGGGTGAGCATTCGCTGAGTGCCTGCTGTGTGTTAATAGGAACACAGAGTAGCGCCTGTCACTGTCACTCTACAAATATCTCATTTTCTGTAAAGACAGCTGATTCCCACAAACTCTGAATCTGATGCTCTGAGAGGATCCACTCGGATCCAGGGCATCCTCCTGGGCCTCAAACACCTAAAACCCCGAAAACATTCATGAAGCATCTGGAACGTTGGACGATGAGATCTCCCAGCAGACACAGCCTCGAAATCTCAGCCCTCCAGAAGCTCACGATTGGGAGGGATGTACCCAGCCCAATGAGGCCCAAACTTAAAATCCTCTACACGTGGCAAGTGGCCATCCCATCTCTGCCCAGAGACCTCTGGGGTGGGGGACTCACTCCCACTGCTGGCCACTCCACATGGGAATAACTTTCTTATGCCAAGCCTGACCCTGGGCAGCTACCACCCCCTTCTTTCTGTGCTTCTGCTTTTGTCCTTGGGGGCCAAGCTGACCAAGTCTGGCCCCTCTTCTGGTTGACAGCTCCACACTGAGGCCACTCCTCTCACTCTAAAGTTTTGAAAAATGGAGTCCCAGACAGTCCCCAAAGCCCAACCACCAAGTCCACAGAGTAGACCCTGCCCCATTGGTTGTGAAGGGGAGTCTAGAGAAAAGCAGAACGCTCCTGGGCTCAGAAGGGTTCGCTGAGCAGCATTTGTTGGCAAGCCTTAATGTGGAGAGAACTTGTCAGTAAAAGCCTGATGCTCCAGGATGCCATCCTCAGACAACAGGGACTTGGGCTTCTTTTATAGGAAAAACGCTGATGTTCTCTGCTGGCTGGACTCTTTGTCGTCCTTTTGGTCAGAGGAGCATGCCCTGATTCCACTCCAGGCTAATTTATTTTCTCTTCCTAATTCCCCTGGCCTCTCACTGCCTTAACTTAGCCATTCATAGCGTGGAATATTGAGGCCTTACTTCTGTTAGCCTGGCAGAAACCTCCCAAGTCATTCATCCTATCTTCCTGATTAGGAAATCCCTCGTGAAGCATTTGATACCAAGTCTTCTGATGGTTCCCATTGCTCTTTTAAAGTCATGCCCCCAGGGGTTATGTGCCTGTGATTCCTTCCCCAGCCAGTCCCTCCACAGAAGCAGCTACCAGGGCGGCTGTTCCGCACCTCCTCCCGCACATACACACACATCTAGCTCCCTTTTCCCACTAATTCCAGATCCAGCAGCTGGAACAGTTGCTGCTGAGTCCCTGCCCCATCCTTATTGGTAAGCCCAAATAGGGCTTCACCCCATTTATTTCCCTGCCTGGCAGCCAGCCCTATAAAGCACCTTCCTAAACTTAGCCAACCTGGTTCTCAGAGACAGACAGGCCAATGTGTCATCAGTCAGCCAACAGGCATTGATTAAGTATCTGCTCTGAGTCAGGCACTGTGCTAAACTCTAGGGGTATAAAAAAATAAAATGTCGGCAAGGAGCTTCCATCCTAAAGGGAGAAATATGCACCTAAATCAGTACACAGACGATGTGTAGATTCCATACAACATAACCAAAGAGGTGAGGTTGCTGCTAGCTAGCAGATCATCATTTATAGAGGCATCACTTATAGAAAGTGGAATCTAAGCTCTGAATCCTAAAGGAAATCGGAGATTCTAAAAGGGAAAGGTGAGAAGGCATTTCAGGTAAGGGGGAAGCTGGGGCAAAGATTCAGAGCTGGGAAATAGCATGTTGGGTGTGAGAAATGGCAGATAGGGTTAGTATGTGGCATGTATGAGAGGGAGTAAAGAGGCTGGAAGGACCGGGCTGTAAAGGACTGCCAAATTGGGGACCTGCTGTATGATCCTAGCCCATGCTTGCACTCCACTGCTAGTACAGCCTTTGAGAAGCCAAGACCACATTCTCCCCATCACAAAGCATTGGAAGAAGAGAAGGTCGTCGTAGGCCTAGAAGATGGAGAAGAGGAACAATGTGGGCTCTGTTTTAGGCAACCAGGCTCCTCCTCTTCTCTTCTTGTTCCTATCAGAATGTGCTATGGGAGTCTTCTCATCTGCTTAATGTCTAAGGGACTGATAACAAATTGAAGTCTTAGTCCTTTTGGTGAGCATTGGACAACAACCAAGGAAAGAGGTAAGGAAATGAGACTCTCTCTCCCTGGGAGGTGGCACAATACAGGCAACTGCCTACTCTTCCTCCAACTAAGGACTGCCCTACACAATGGTCATCATTGGAGAATCTTTGTGTATTCAGCAAACACACTGTTATTGTGTTTTCTCCTGATACTGCTTGCCCAGAAGAGTCATGTTACACTTTGTAAAAATTATTGTGAATTTGAAGCTAAAAAATTTGTGATTTTTCTTAAGATAATTAAAAGACAACCTGGTGTGCCACTAACTCAGAGTGACCCAGATAGAACTGAGTTAAGGACTGTAAAACCAATCATCTCTCAGAAGGTATAACAGAACCTCAATGAAACTGGTCATGCATTCACTCAACAATCATTAATCTCAAAATGTATCTGGCATACCTTGAAAAGTGGTCCAAGAGATGCAAGGTTTAGATAAGAGAACTCGCTCTGCTTTCCAGTAGTCCAGAGAAGAATGGGACTCAAGTCAGGAGAGACGTGCCATTCCATGACAACTGCTGAAGAAAGCTACTGAAAACAAGTACTTGGTGAAGTCTCAAGGGGAAGGTTATTGTTGATTAACTGGATTGAGGATGTCATCACAAAGGGGGTGGAATTTAAAAGGAAGATTAAAAGGAGAAGCCAAAATTCAATGGGTGATGAGAGAGAGGGAGGACTTTCCATGATGAGGCAAGCAAAGGCAGGGAAGTGGGAGAGCACAGAGCATGTTCAGAGGGAAAGAGTACAGTTGAATAGGAACATAGAGCCCATGTATATGTAATGAGAGACAAGGATAAAAAAGATGGTTTCATAGTCCTTGAATGCCAGGCAGAAGAGTTTGAAGCTTACACTGGGGGGGCAATAGGGAAAACTGAACATTTTGAGCAAAGGAACGACCTAACCAGATAATAATGATATTAGCTAAGAAATCATGAAATTAGCACTTTCAATGCCTTACAGTCTAGACTTTCTGTGTATGAAACCATTTTTCCATTCAAGACAACCCTGTGAGGTAAACTTTCTAGGCAGCCTCACCTCCATTTTACAGATGAGAAAACTTACCCAGAGACTATCTTTCTCCTGGACAGACAGCTAATGAACACTGACAATGAAGTTGGAACGCAGATTTCTCCCAGCTCCAGGATTCTAGCAATGACACGCTGGATGAATATGGGTACTGGCTAGGTGGCTTTAGGAAGACCATCAGGAGGCTGTTGGGAAACCAGAGTCAGAAGGAAAAGCAGATTAAGACTGAGATGTTGTGCTATGGGAAAGAATAAAACCTGCAAAGTGGTTCTGAGAGATAAGGGAAAGAAGAGGATCAGGGAGAACTCCCAGACTTCTCCCATCAAGATACAGGCAGTTATACTTGGTGCTGGTGCTACAAAGAAAAGCAAAGACTAGTCCTGCCCTCTAGGAGCTCAGAGTCCAGAGGGGGAGACAATATGTTGCTTTACTTGGGAATTAGGAGGAGAATACAGATTACTAAAAGGAAGTGGAGCTTCCCATATTGGATATGGGTAACTTTTAAAAGAAGCAACAAGAGGGAGAAAAACATGGAGAGATGACAGCTTAGATTAGGAAGGACAAAAGAAACTAGAGTTGTCATGGTATGGTGAAGGGGGTACTGAGGCTGCTGTACCCCAAATCTTGGGCAGATAGCCCGCACTCTTGGATGTTCTCGGCAATTGAAGCATCTGGAAATGGGACCTTACCAAATTGGGAAGTGTGTGTATGTGTTTAATGTGAAAGAAAGAGGCAGACAGACACAGAAACATGCGTGGAGACAGAGCTAGGAGAGAAATAGAGAGACAGAGGAGAAAGAGACAGGGAGAAGTACAGAGAGAAAGGAAGAGACGGAGTGGGAGAAGAGACAGAATGAAACACACAGTGACAAAGAGTTGGTGAAAGAGAGAAAGACAGATAGTCACACATAAACAGGCAGGAGGCAGAGAGAGAAACAGAAGCAAGCAGACCGAGACAGGAAAGAGAGAGAGAGAATCAAAGGGGAGATATAGAAAGAGTCAAGGAGGTAGGGAGGAGGAGGAGGAGGAGGGAGGTGAGGAAAGATTTAATGGAAAACATCAGGCACCTGGACTAGAGGAAAATTCCTCAGCTCAATGACAGCCATATAAATTTAGTGTAAGTGGAAAGTTATTGAGCCTGTGGGTTATCGAGGGAAATTTTTAGCTCAATACAAACATGCAAATCTATCACAATGATTCCTCGATAATGTACAAAGGAATTCTTAAAAATAATCTTCCCACGTAAGGCACACAATTGCTCCTGAAATGGGGAGAGCCATTTGTCACTTCTTTTGGTCTCTGGTGCATTTTCCTGGACACGAGATAACCAAACTTCCCAGCTCCTGATGAAAGCAGCTCCTGCCTGGCCCCTTTCCATTGGCCCAGGAGCACAGCCTCCCCTGAGCTCTGTGCAGCTCCTGGGCTCCTAAGGCTCCATCCTCTAGAAGAGGTGGGGTGGAGCAATGCACAAAGCTTCTGCTTCCCTGCTCAACCAGAGGGAAAAGAGAGCAGGAATGAGCCCTGCCCACCTGCATCTGGGTGCCTGCCTGCTGCCACTGGCCACACCTGGTTACCTGCTCCTAATCTTACTTAGTGTCTTCCTTCTATTGCAGAGTAAGATCTGGAAGGCAGGAACTATTATGTTTTTATCTTTTCATCCTCATCATCCAGCATAGTGCCTGGCACATAGTAGGTGCCTAATAAGTGCTTGCTACAAGATCGATTGGCTGAAAGAATCCAAGCCTCCTCCTCCTCTTCCTTCTCTTCCTCCAAGGACAGGCAATATCTGAGCAGAGGACATTGAGAGGTCCTCTATATTTAGAGCAGGACAGGCCTTAAAGGCCACTCAGCCCAACCTCTTCCTCTTCCAGGAGAAAACCTGAGGTCCATAGAGGTGACTTCACTTGGCTACGGTCACCCAGCTAGTCAAGTGTGAGAGCTGGGACTAAAGAATGGTTCCTCTGTTCCCCCTTGGCATCTCCTCTCAAGTCATGCTGCCTTTCCAAAGCCAGGAGCTCTCATTTAGAATATTCTTATGGCCCCCTTTCCAAGGAAGCACTCAGCTTTGAATCAAGGGTCCAGAATGAATGGAAAGTCGCCCAATCAGCTGAACTGATTGGCACCCTCATTTTGAATTGAGGAGGTCCTACTCCACCATGACAGAAGCTCCTGCAACCCCTGAGCCATTCAGGGCCCCTCTCTCCAGGGACCCAGTGTCCTAGCTGGAATGAGGTAAGGGAGGGACAGTTCTTTTCCCCCTCTCTGTCATTCAGACTGGTGGAAGGTATCAGGAATGCCAAGGAGGCAGGCTGGTAGCAGTTGTGAGTGTGCTTGTAGGCAGATGGGAATGGGACCAGTGAAGCGTGGTCTTGTAGGAAGTCAACTCCCCATGGGAGCAAGGGAGCAAGAAGAGGGATTAGCATTAATGAGGACTAAGGATACCTCCTCTTCTGTGACAGGAACAGAGAAGAGAGCGCGTAATGATGCTGAGAATTGAGGACCAGGGGAGAGGGCCTGAGGGAGCTCATGTCAGCTCATCTCAAGCTGCTCAGTGAGGGGAGTTTTCTAGAAAGAATGAGGAAAGTAATGATATGGTATAGACATACAGGGCATATGTAATTATATAAAACACCATGCTTTGGTAGTCAGGAGACGTGTGTTCACACACCAGCTATACCAGTAATGGGCTGTGAGGTCTTAAATGCATTGTTTTGCCTCTCAGAGCCTCAGTTTTCCCATCTGTGAAATCAGAAAGTGGGCATCTCCCATCCCTTCCAGACCAGTTTACACTTCTGTGACTGAAGTAGAGATGATAAATCAATCAGTCAGTCAGTCAGTCAATCCACAAGCATTTTCTTTCCTTGGCTTCCTTCAGGACTCAGTTCCCATTCCACCTTCTGCAGGAGACCTCTCCCGCTCCCCTACTGCTGCTCATGCCTCCCCAACAGCTGACCTCCCTTCTTCTCTGTCTCTACTGTGTCTGTGCCCACCTATTTCAGACTGTCTCCCCCTGAGGGCACCGCTGTCTTTTGCCTTCCTCTGCATTGCCACTCTCTGTGGCACAGTGCCTGGCAAATAGCAAGTACTTGAAGCCCCTGGAATTCTCATTCACCGAATGACCAAATTAGGCTCCTCCTGGATGCCAGGCACTTGCTGCTCCTGGTGCTGCAGGGGATGAATCTTTCACCTACTGCAAATTATAAAGAGAATCTGCCAAGGCCCAGACTCCTGGGTCAAAGGGGCTTCCCACAAGCATGTATTGATTTCAGAGAACTCGGCTGTTGTCTTTGGCCTTTCCAGGCTGATTACTCATGACGCCCCTCTACACGCTGTTTCTCATGCACCATATTCTGTTTACTACCTCCATACCTTTTCCTCAGCTCTTCCTCCTCCCAGGATGCACTCTCTCTGTTTCCTTCCAATCTCAGATCACCTCCAAATTCCTTTTAATCCAACGTGTCTAATTTTTGTCTTTGTATTCCTATTGCCTCTCACAGGGCATGGCACATGGTAGACATTTAATAAATGATTTTTCAGTGAGTAATTGGACTAAGACCTAGAAAACAAACACACAGACACCCCCTTGATTCTGGTCTCAAGGGAACAAATCCACCGCCATCGAGAACCACATGCCAGCTACTCTTGGGAACATAAAGCTAAAAAATGGAAAAGCTGTGCCAGCCCAGGAATAGCTCCTGTAATGTCTAAGGGAAATATGAGACACCCAGGAAAGACGATGATTCTTCCTTCACTGAGTTCAGAGGGGCTGACCCTGCAACCAGGAAATCAGAGCTCAAATCTTGCTTCACATCTCTACTGGCATTTCTACAAGACATTTCCCTTCTCTAGGCCCATAGAACAGGGATAACAGCACTGACCTTACCAGGTTATTGTGGAGAAGGAAGAGATCAGATATGGAAAGTGCTTTAGAAACCTGGGATAATGGTCAATGATGATGATGATACTGATGTCTAACCTCCCATTTTATAGATGAGAAAACCAAGGCCTGGGGAAGGGACACTTGGGTAGTAAGAGTAGGAGAGTCAGCATATAAAAACAAGTCTTTAATCTCCAAGTAAAAATCTTCTGGGTCGAAGTGGTTATCTCCCAACAGATCAAGGTTGTCTCCATTGTCCACCTCTGTAAAGGAAAAGGAAATAGGTTGTCCTGTGCCAATCAGGGCAGAATAGTCTCATAGTCGCTGTGGCAAGCTTCTTTCCAGAGTCCTCCTTAATAGACTGATCCTTCACCTGGAAGATGGTCACCTACCCAAGAGTCAGTGTGGCTTCAGAGAGGGCCAAGAAATGGTCAATGTGGTGTTTGCTGCCCAGGAGAAATGCCAGGAGCAGAACAGAGGCCATCCACACATTCATCCACCTGACCAAGGCCTTTGATACCATCCGTCATGAGAGAAGTTCATCAGGATTGCATGCCAGATTCATGATGGCATGCTTGCATGGTTTCTGGATAAGGGACGATGCTCTTGGGCTTTTCCAGTTCCCAGCAGAGTGAAACAAGGCTATGGGCTTCCTCCCGTGCTTTTTAGCACAAAGTTTTCAGCAATGTTGCCAGACACCTTGAACAAGGATGAAAATGGCAGCAAGGTCAGCTACCCCACTGAGGGCAAATGACTTAACTCGGAAGGGCTACAAGCCAGGACTAAAGCGGAGGGCCAGGTGGGGCGCCACTTTCTCTTCCCAGATGACCGTACACTCGATGCAGCCTCTGCGGCAGGTGCAGCAGAGCATAGATGGATGCTCTGCCGCTTGTGCTGACTCTGGCCTGACAATCAACACCAGGAATACCTTCCGAGTTCCTCTTGGTCTGATCAGCCACAACCAGACACACCATATACTGACCCCGATGCTGCGATGTCATTTTGGTCCTCTTTGAGTACAAAGGACAAAAGCCAACTTGGCTCTTTTCATTAGGCTTCACTTCCTTCCCCTCGGTTCAGGGACCATCTGTTAAGTGCCTGCTGTGTGCAACTTGCTACTCCCTGAGCGATGGAGACCTTCATCCTGGGAGCACAGAGTAACTAGAGAGTGAGGATGACTTTGATATCCTGATCCATCCACAAACACCCCCTATGTTCGAGGCGCTGTGCTAAGCCCTGGGGTTCTGCTGGGCCCATTAAATAACTTTCCCAAAGATCTCCGGACACCTCATATACTATTTTAGTTTCCAGACCTCAGTCCAGGGTTGTGTAAAGCTCTGCCTGCACAAATCCCTGAGATGCCCTCCTCCATGCTAAAGGAAGTCTGAAGAGATTAGATGGAGTTGTGAATTCCCCTTTGGCTCATTTCTTCTCTTCAAAGAGGTTTTCAGTGTTATCCCCACAGGGAGGGATTCCAGGCAGTGCTTTTGATCAGTAGCAGCAGCCCCAAACCCTATGGGTAACTCTTAATTAGTGAGAGCTCGAATGCTTTAAATTCCAAAGTTTCTCCATCTCTGTTGAAGAAACCCTAGAGAGATATTTATTTACATCAAGGGCAGCGAAGGGCCCATGAAGTTTTCTTGGGGTTGGAAATCATTCTGGAAACGTTTTCTGGCCAGAATGTGAATGTATTTCTTGACAAAATTCAGAAAAGGCTAAAAGCAGAGAAAAACGTTTTGGAGAGTAAGGAAGTTTATCTCCAGCTGGATACAGCTTTACATTCTGTCCTCACCCCACATGGTTGATAGGGCGGCCAGAAGAGAGTTTCCAAGAATGACTGGAGGGCAGTTTGGTCCCCTGGTAGGTTAGTCAGAAGCTCCTTGTGAACAGGGGTGCTTTCATTTCCATCTGTGTAGTCTCCTCAGTTCCCAGAACCCTGTCTGGCACATGGCAAGCCCTTGATAAATGTTTGGCGAATGAATGCATTAGAAGCTACCAATTAGTAGGACATGTGACCAACAATAGCTCACAAACTCCTACATTCCATTCCCCTCCCCAAAGGGTGGGCAAGCTGCCCACTGGCAAGATGTGGCTCTGGCTTGTAGGTCTCCGGCTTTCATCCCACAGCCCTGTCCCCTCCTCCCAGAAGTCCCAAGGGTTTGCTCATCAGAGGCACGGAGGAAACCTGACTTTTGGACTTGATGCAGGAAAAGGTGAAGAGGAATGGAAATCCCCACACCAGGGAGCCCCAGATCCAGGCTGTGGCCTGTTGCCTCCAGCACCTGTGACTTGCTCCTTTCTATGCCTCTAAGCCCCTTTCTGCTCTAGAAACACATTGCCCTGCCTAGCATTCCTGTTTTATTTTTTATTTTTTATTTAATATTTTATTTTTTTAGAAAAATTTTCCGTGGTTCTTGTTTTTACTTTCCCCTTCACCCCACTTTAACCTCCCCCCCATATCCAACTTGCATTTCCACTGGTTTTAACTTGTGTGATCAATCAAGACTTATTTACATATTATTGATAATTGCATTGGTGTGGTCGCTTAGTGTCACATCCCCAACCATGTCCGCATCAACCCATGTGTTCAAGCGGTTGTTTTATTTCTGTGTTTCCACTCCTGAAGTTCTTCCTCTGAATGTGGGTAGCATATTTTCCATAAATCCCTCAGAATTGTCCTGGGTCATTGCATCGCTGCTAGTACAAAAGTCGATTACATTAGATTTACCACAGTGTATCAGTCTCTGTGTACAATGTTCTCCTGATTCTGCTCCTTTCACTCTGCATCACTTCCTGGAGGTCTTTCCAGTTCACATGGAATTCCTCCAGTTTGTTATTCCTTTGAGCACAATAGTATTCCATCACCAGCAGATACCACAATTTGTTCAGCCATTCCCCAATTGAAGGGCATCCTTTTTCCCCCCAGTTTTTTTGCCACCACAAAAAGCGCAGCTATAAATATTTTTGTACAAGTCTGCTTATCTATGATCTCTTTGGGGTCCAAACCCAGCAGTGGTATGGCTGGATCAAAGGGCAGGCAGTCTTTTAGAGCTCTTTGGGCATAGTTCCAAATTGCCATCCAGAATGGTTAGATCAGTTCACAACTCCACCAGCATTGCATTAATGTCCCAATTTGGCCACATCCCCTCCAACATTCATTACTCTCCACTTCTATCATTTTAGCTAATCTGCTAGGTGTGAGGTGATACCTCAGAGTTGTTTTGATTTGCATTTCTCTAATTATTAGAAATTTAGAACACTTTCTCATGTGCTTATTAATAGTTTTGATTTCTTTATCTGAAAATTGCCTATTCATGTCCCTTGCCCATTTATCGACTGGGGAATGGCTTGATTTTTTATGCAATTGATTTAGCTCCTTATATATTTGAGTAATTAGACCTCTGTCAGAATTTTTTGTTATAAAGATTTTTCCCAGTTTGTTGTTTCCCTTCTGATTTTGGTTGCATTGTTTTTGTTTGTACAAAAACTTTTTAATTTAATATAATCAAAATTATTTATTTTACATTTTGTAATTTTTTCTAACTCTTGCTTGGTTTTAAAATTTTCCCTTTCCCATAGATCTGACATGTATACTATTCTATATTCAGCTAATTTTCTTATAGTTTCCTTCTTTATATTCAAGTCATTCACCCATTCTGAATTTATCTTGGTGTAGGGTGTGAGAAGTTGATCTAAACCTAATCTCTTCCATATTGTTTTCCAATTTTCCCAACAGTTTTTGTCAAATAGTGGGTTTTTGTCCCAAAAGTTGGGCTCTTTGGGTTTATAGCATTCCTGTTTTAGGCAAAAACTTCCCAGTGGGAAGGTTGACTGAATACCCAGGGGTCATTTGAGCATCAGGCCCAGGGTCAGCTGAGAGCTGGGGAGGGGTGTCACCTAGAAAGTTAGAGAGGAATGAGTAGCATACAGCCCCAGTACAATGAACGCTGCCCATTGTCCAGGACTAGCAGCCCCTTTTACTATAAATCTAGCCCCCACACCCAGCCCTCAGCCCAACAGCCATCAGAACTGACCCACCTGACCCCTCACCAAGACCTCTGTCCTCCCATCCCTCACTGTACTGTGTTCCTTTGAAGCCTTGCTCTATTGTTAAAACCAATAGCAAAAAAAGAGGAAAGACAGGAAAGAAGCTCAGGAAAATGAACTGACTCATCAACCAAGCTTAACAATGGATGCTCTGTTCATAGTCCCTTGTCTCTGAAAAGATATCTTCCTGAGGAGCTCACCAACTACCACACGGTCTTCTCTTCAACTCAAAGCCTGCCTTCAGAGATGGGACCTTCCATCCTCTCCAACAGCCAAGTATTCTAGTTTAGCAATTCCTTCAATTCCCATCACCTATATCTCTGGTCTACTTCAGCCACCCATAGATGGGCCCATCTAAAACTCTCAACTTCAAGATCATGAAATCTGAACTTCTTTTGTCTGAGCATAATCCCTACTCCTTCCAGCTCCCCTTCTCCCTTATTCCTCTTCCTAAATCCATTCTTGGCTCTTGTTGTAACCTTCAGTCCCCGATTTCTTCTCTGGCCTCACTTTCTTCTATTCATGTCTTGCCTCCTGGTAGCAGGTTACTCACCCAGGAGTCTCTGCCCCCTTGTCTATGATTCTTGTCTTTCTAACCCTTGACCCAGGGCCAACAGCATGTGTCTTGTATTAAGCCTCCAAGATATTCTTGGCCTAATTGTGTTCAACTGCTCTCTTTTCTATCGTTCTTAACCTATTGCTAATAATGGAATGAAGAAAGGAGAGAGATTGGTTGGGCTATGAAGGAGACATATAGTCAAATCAATAGAAATTATTTTTGAAAAAGAACTGATGTGTCTCCAGGCATCTCCCTGTTGTTTTGCTTTTATTCCTGGGCAGATGGTCTCCACAGTAGACCTTGTGACCCTTTCCATGACTTGAACCATGCTTATGCCAAGCTTGGTTCTGCTGGAAACCTCCCACTGCTCTTCAAAACAATTAATGCTTAACTCTTGGTAGATCATTACTCTCCAAAACATATCCCTGGTGACGTAAGGGAGGCAGACAATTGGCATGTCCTCCTCCTAAGCTCAGCTATAATCCCAGCACTGCCAGAGACTCGGAACCCATTCTTAACCATCTTGTCCCAGTGTTGTCCTGATCCCGAAGGATTCAGAACTAGCACTGTTTTGCTAGGTGAAGGACAGAAGCCTTTAAGTGAAGGAAGCCTGCTAACATGTCACCAGGGATTGAAGACCCCGATTTGTGCTAACCCAATTGCAGGGGAAAGCTAGGACCCCTCAGTGCTGGAGGTGCCAGTGTGAGCTGATGGCTCTGCCATTCCAAGCTTTCTCAGAGCTCCTAGAGTTTCCCCAGTGGTGATACTGGCTGGGGAGTATCCTGGAAGAACAATAATCATGGCGTGCCCAGAAGGGGGCTGTCTCCCAGAGCAGGTGAGTAGAACCTTAATGTCTATCTCTGTGTGGGCATCCATGTGTTGGCAGGCTTGGGGAAATGTGACACATTTGTACATCTCTCTGCCACTTTCAGTTATCTATTTCGAAAGACTCCATTCCAGCCATGGTTCCCAAATGTAGTCAATGTAGGGTGGACCTGCCTGTATGGAATATATATGGAGTGTGTGCCTGCATTTATTTCTGGGTTAGCCCCTCAGATACAAGGGAGTTCCACCCTCTGATCCAATCATATTTGTATCCAAGTTCAAGAGAAACGCATCAAGAGGCACGCTGTCCCAGCTAGTCAGAGACCCTCCTCTAGGTCTTTAGGCATCCCATGCCCATCAGGACACCTTTCCTCATTCTCACTGAGAGATTGGCCCATTCCTTGTTCATCCATACATCTCCTGGCTACCTCGTGCTACTTGGTGTAACCTAGGCTGCATATTTACATCCATCTTCAACTTAACCCTGGCAATTGGCTCTGACCACCTGCTCTCTGTAGCGTTACCAAGAATCTCCAAAAGCTAAGTTTATGGGCTTTTTCTCAGTCCTCACCTTCCTGGACCTTCCTAGAGTTTTCAGTGGTTCTGTTTGCTCCCCTTTCTGTCTGAACACTCTCCTTCCTTGGCTTCCATGACACCATCTGCTTGAGGTTCCCCTTCTGCCTGTCTGACCATTGTTTCTCTGTCTTCTTTCCTGGATCACCTTCATCTCGTTCCTCCTAAGCTGGGGCTGTCCTCTACTGCTCTATCCTTGCCTCTTCTCTCTTTACATATATCTCTGTTCTGCCATGATTTCTCTATGCAGAGATCCCAAATTCGTATGTCCAGCTCTAGGCTCTATTCTGAGCTCCAACTGCTTGCCAGTCAGCTCTGGATGTCTTTTAGACATCTCCAACTCAGGGCAACTAAATCAGAAATCATTCCTTTTCCCTTTATCCGGACACTCCTCCAAGCCTTTCTATTTCTGTTGAGGGCCCCATCATAAAAGCTGCCTTCAGGTGGGTCAACCAGATAAATGAGTGACAAGGAAATGATTTGAACCCAAACCTCTTCAATCTAAGTTCTGTGTTCTATCCACTCCCCCATGCTATCCACTCACCTTGGCCATTCTGGAATGGTGTGACACTTGTACAAGAAATGCATGTCCTTGGAAGAAACATGGAAAATTAAATGAAAGTGGCCAGGAGCTCTGAGTAATGAGGTCTCCTTGCACCCCTCTATGCCAAAGCAATCGCTATTCCAAACAAGGGGTCAGTCTAACTAGAAGGGAGTCTAGGGACAAAGTGCAATCCTTAGCCAGGTCTCTGGCCATGGATTCTACGGGTTATAACATAAATAATTCATTTTTAAATTCAGTATGCGAGTTAATGGACAATGGCAAGTGACAAACGGGTTCTCTTTCTTGAGTCAAGCATGGTAGTGGGAGCTTGGATGCCCCCATGCTGCTACACCTGTTTCTCTCCATGATCCTTTCAGCCTGTCTTCCTCATGTGTAAAATTGGGAAGATGATATCTATCTACGTATCTATGTATCTACATATCTATGTATTCATGTATCTATCCATCTATGTAACTATCTATCAATCTATGTATCTACCAATCTATGTATCCATCCATCTATCTGACTGTCTGTCTGTCTGTTCTGTCTATCTTTCTATCCCCATAAAGCAGTTTGGAGGTAGAGGTGATAATAACTTACATTTACATTTTCCTGGGGTAGGGAAAGATGGAGTAGGTCGTGGTAGGGGAAATGCTCTGGCTCTGGAGTCAAAAGGCCCTTTCTTCCTACCTTGGACTTGGACCTCTTCCATCCTCAGTTTCTCCATCTGTACAATGAGAGTGTTGGACTTGATGACCTCTAAGGTGCCTTCTACCTCTAAATCTATGCAGACACACATCAAACTAAATAGAAATAGACAAAATCTCTGGACAAAAGATGACCAGTGTGAGTTGTTAGAGAAACAGAACTGACAAGACTTAACAACTGATTGTCTCGAGCTGGTTGGGACTTCAGGGACCATCTAGGCTACACTTCTCTCATTTTATAGATGGGAAAACTGAAGCCAAGGAAGGGTGAGTGACTTGCTCAAGGCTACCCAGGTAATAATTCTCAGAGGTGGGATCAATACCTTGATACCAAGGAAGAATGAAAACTGGAGAATGGCTTCCCCTCCATTTACCTCAAGTTACCCATTTGTAAAATGAGGGAGACAAAGTTGATGACCCCTAAAGTCTATCACAGATTCAAACCCAATAGCCATGGTGGGCCTTTTTAGCCTTGCCATTACCTCTTTCCAGGCAAGGCTAGATTTATAGCATCTTAGAATCCTGAGATCTTGATGAGAACTTAGATACCCTCAAACCCAGCTCCCTTGTTTTTACTTCATCCAAAGTTACACAGAGAATTCATTGCTGACTATAATTAAGCCTCTGCCTCTCCCCCACCAATACCCAACCTCTTGCTCTTCTTGATTCCTGTGAAGAAGGTTCCACAGCCATCCACAGGGATGCCTTCTGGTTGCTGAATGCCCTTCTATTTCAAAAGGTCAGCGCTGACCCAAGGCCCTCTAATTCTGCCTTCTTGAATGAAGTCAAGGCAGATGGTGAAGAACAATCTAATATGCAGCTGAATAGAATTCATGGAGAAGCTGGTTGCCATCTTACCCAACAATCCCAGGGAAGGCTTGAAGATTTACTTGTTATGTTGGATAGTCCTTGACTGTGAGAAATGAAGAAGATCTTTCCATGTTTGAGAGTGTTTATGGCACGGCTGCTAACCCAGCAACTCAGCATCATGGAATCATAAGGACCAAATTTGGCTCCCCAAAAGAAAGATGAAAAGCCACCTCTTGCTCCTCTTTTGCAGAGGTTGGGGGTCCACAGTTGGGCCTTTTCCAATGTGTGGGTTGGTTTTTCTGACCTTTTTTTCTCTGTGACTCTTGTGTGGAGCATGGACCCTGACCCCTTTGTTTTAGAAGTGTCTCATCCCTGGTTAAGGTGTTTGTCAATGGCTAACTCATGCATGAGCTTGGATATCCGTCTCCTCCGCAGATGAAACAACAGATATAATTACCATGTGACTGGACAGAAAGTGGATCAGCATCTAGCCTAGATCTGTTTTGGAAGAGGCATCAGGCATCAGCCAATCTAACCCAGTCGTTTATAGAGAAAGGAATTGAGGCCCAGAGAGGGAATGAGATTTGCTCAAGGTCACCCAGAGAGGGATGAAGAACTGCAGAGCACCTTCCTCTCAATGGCCCCAGGAGGTGAAGGTGGGCAATGTATATGTGACTGACCCCATTTTGCGGGTGAGGAAACTGAGGCCCACTGAGAAAAAGAGTTTTGACCAACATCATCTGGGTAGTAAGTTTGAAAGTTCAGAATGGAACCCCAGTGCCCTGTACCCTTCTCACCACTGTGCCTGCCTCTAGATACAGGACAATGAGTAGCCCATCCCATGCATACATGGGTAGGTCATATGTTGGGCTCATTTGGACAGCCCGTCGCCTTTCTTAAGGTTCAGTGAGTTCTTGCCATTTGCTTGTTTTAAAGAAATATTGATACGTGAATGTATTGGTGGGTCAGGAGAAAGTAGCATTTTATGACGGGGGTCACAGGTCCTCCCAGAGTTCACGGAGGGTTGGCCCCAGGACACCGACATGTTCTGATAGGCTTCCTTGCTGAGGGCCACACTTCCCTCCACACTGTCACCAGCAGCAGCCTCCTTCAGGCTCTCAAAGCTGTGTACCCCTCTCCTGCAGCCCCCCTGCTTCCCCAGCCCATGCAGCTAATGCTTCTCACCCACATCTTGGGGCCATTGCAGGAGAATGCTCTTTTGCTGCCTCTGTCCCAGGGCTGCTGCAGAGACAGAACCAAAGAGGGTCCCTGTCCCCAAGGAGCTCATGCTCTAGAAGGGAAGGCAATGAGGAAGCAGAGGAGTATGCACAAGGAGTTTCAGGGAGGAGGGAGCATTCAGGGATGGCTTCATGGAAGAGGTGAGACCTGAGCTGAGCCCAAGGAGAGAAGAAAAAGATACAAGTGTGTGTAGATACACACACACCCACAATGGATATATGTGTGTGTACTATGTATCCTGTAGGTGTGCACTGTATGATACAATGGCATATACACTATATTACAGAATCTGTGTGAGTGTATACTGTTCAAAAGCTTTATTGTTGACTTCTGACTTGACATCAGAGTCACTGCTATAAAGACCTCCCCTCCCCTCCCTCCCAGTGCTCTTGGAATCTACCTCATAAATGAGAGAACAGTGAAGCAAACAGCAGCAAAGTGAGCCCTCCCTGCACAGTGCATCTCACATTCTGCCCCAGGCATCCCCCACCTCTCAGTGAAAAGGTGAATTTGATTTTCAAGGGAATTTGGCCACGCTGTTCAGGCCAGTTGTCATGAAATTTGATTTTCTCAAAAGGGAAGAATAGACATCAGGGGAAAAAATGTCAATTTCATGATGCTCAATGGCGCCCCCCATTCTCAGGCCTTCCCTCTGGTGCCCCTTGTGAAGCGGCTCAGCGGGTCCTGGACACTGCCCTGTGCAACCATGAGACCCAGCCCAGCCCTCAAGACCTAGGAAGTGAGCGAGCTGTCTGTGAGGACTGGCACGGGGACTGAGGCAAGAGACAGTGAGGCCAAAGTAAGGTAATATAGCAAAGCTTTAATAGAGGAAAGAAGTGGCAAGGGAGAGTCTGAAGCCAGGAGAGGGGGCTGCGGGGTCGTATTCGGGTGAGGGAATCATAAGATATTATAGCTTTCAGGGGTAATACAGCTTGGGTCGCCTCTACTGGTTGTCTCTGGGGCAGGTGAACTACTTGGATTAACTTCATTGGATGTCCCTGAAAGGGGTGGGATATTGTTAGCAACCATTTTGTTAGCTTCTTGTTGCCTAGCTGGGGTCTGTTTGTTTCCTCTTGCCTAGCTTTGGTCTCCAGGTTTATTAATAAGTCAATAAGCAATTGTTTTTCTCAGATTTTTTTCCCAATTCCATCCATTTTCTTTTTTTCTTTTTCTTTTGAATATTTTCCCATAGTTACATGTTTCATGTTCTTCCCCCTCCCCCAAACTCCCCTAACCCCCCTTAGCCAAAGCACAATTCCACTGGGTTTTACCTGTATCATTGATTAAGACCTAATTCCATATCATTGATTATTGGATTGGAGTTATCATTTGGTGTCTACATCCCCAATGATATCCCCATCAGCCCATGTGTTCAAGCAGTTGTTTTTCTTCTGTGTTTCTCCTCCCACAGTTCTTCCTCTGAATGTGGATAGTGTTCTTTCTCGTAAGTCCCTCAGCCTTGCTCTGGATTCTTGCATTGCTGTTAGTAGAGACGTCAGTTATGTTCAATTGTACCACAGTGTATCCGTCTCTATGTACAATGATCTGGCTCTGCTCCTTTCACTCTGCATCACTTCCTGGAGGTCATTCCAGGAATTCCTCCTGTTCTTTATTCCTTTAAGCACAATAGTATTCCATCACCAACAGATACCACAATTTGTTCAACCATTCCCCCATCAAAGGACATTCTCTCATTTTCCAATTTTTTGTCACTACTAAGAGTGCAGTTGTAAATTATTTTGTCTAAGTCTTTTTCCTTATTATCTCTTTGTAGTATAAACCAAGCAGTGCTATGGCTGGATCAAAAGGCAGATAGTCTTTTAAAGCCCTTTGAGCATAGTTCCAAATTGCCATCCAGAATGGTTGGATCATTCACAACTCCACCAGCAATGCATTAATGTCCCCATTTTGCCACATCCCCTCCAACGTTCATTACTCTCCCCTTCTATCATTTTAGCCAATCTGCTAGATGTGAAGTGATACCTCAGAGTTGTTTTGATTTGCATTTCTCTAATTATTAGAGATTTAGAGCACTTTCTCATGTGCTTATTGATAGTTTTTATTTCTTTATCTGAAAATTGCCTATTCATGTCCTTTGCCCATTTATCAATTGGGGAATGGCTTGATTTTTTGTACAATTGATTTAGCTCCTTATATATTTGAGTAATTAGACCTTTGTCTGAGTTTTTTTGTTAAAAAAAAAGATTTTTTTGTTAAAAAAAAAGATTTTTCCCAATTTGTTGCTTCCCTTTTAATTTTGGTAGCATTGGTTTTGTCTGTACAAAATCTTTTTAGTTTAATGTTATCAAAATTATTTATTTTACATTTTGTAATGTTTTCTAACTCTTGCTTGGTTTTAAAATCTTTCTTTTCCCAGAGATCTGACAAGTATACTAGTCTGTGCTCAGCTAATTTACTTATAGTTTCCTTCTTTATATTCAAGTCATTCACTCATTCTGAGTTTATCTTGGTATAGGGTATCCAGTTCCATTCATTTTCTACCATTCCAGGTTCCAAATTCTCTCCCTCCCAACCTCCCTTTCCCCGTTCCTCAGATGGAAGCAATTTGGTATAGGTTCTACATGTATTCATATCATTCAGCAAGCATTTATTGTGCCAGATGTTATAGAGGGTACTGAGGAGCCCTAAATGGGATTGCTGAGGTCCCTACTCTCCAGGGGCTCACAGTCCATCCAAAAGAGAATACACATAACACAGAAAAGTTAAGAGAAGACTATATTGTGGTGGCCATCATGAGAAAAAGAGGCTTTGTGGGAGCTTGGGACTGCCCTGCCTATTGAGATCAGAAAGTAGGACTGGGGTCACTTCTCTCAGTCTGGGCCCTATAATGAGAAAGCATTAGCAGCTGAGGGAGGAGATCCCTCACTACTTGAGGCATCTCAATCAGAATTTCTCCCTACCTGTTGGCCCCTGGGATATCAAGTCCCCTCCCCTCCTGATAAATGGGGAGATGTGGGGTTGGGGTGGGAGGCTATTCAACTGGGCTTCATGCTTTCCTACCCACAATTCCATTGCCTTGATTCATCCCATACCTTCCTGAGAGGTTGAGGAAACAAAGTGAGCAGCTGAGTAGAAACAGAAGCATTTATTAATAATGATGAGGTTTCTATGTAGACATGGATTATACAAATATGGGTGTCTCTACACAAGATCTGGACTTGTGACAGTAGCCTGGTAGGGAATTCCGGAATGAGCAAACTCCCTCCATCAACACAAGCCAGGATGTTTTTTGCAACTTCTGATCAGAAAGAGTGGCTTAGAGTGACTTGTCAGGGGTCATATGGTCAGTGAGGGTAGGAGGCAAGACTGGAACCCAGGTCCTCCTGGTCTCCAGGTCAGCTCTCTTCTCTGCCTAGTACACTGTGGAGGGTGTAGGTGTGTGTGCTGTGGGAGGGAGGGGAAGTGGGTCATGATTTGGAGGACTATTATTTCTATATATATGTGTATATATATATATATGTATATATATATACACATATGCTCATATGTGTGTAACAATTCTAAAAGCTGATATTTCAATAGCACTTTAAGATCTGCAAATGTTTTAACCACATTATCATCTCATTTGATCCTCCCAACAACCTTGTGAGAGAGGTACTATTAGCAAATCATTTTATGTATGAAGAAACTGAGCCTGAGAAAAGTTAAGTGACTTGCCCAGGGTCACATAGTTAACAAGTGTCTGAGATTAGATTCAAACTCCAGCTCTCAACCCATAGGGCCAAACTGCTGCTCCTGATGAGTACTTGATCAGGACCTGGGATTCCTCTAGGATAGGTAACTGTTGGGATAGAGACTCCCTCCACTGATTCCTATACATATAGACATCCTTTCATCTACATACGTAGAGGTATGTATGCAGAATATATACATAGACATAATTATCTTTTTAAATGTATGTTGGGAAAGAGATTAACAAAATGGGAAATGACCTCTTTGGACTAAGATATTTCTAGCTGCGCTTTTTCTGGTGGCAAAGAATTGGAAACTAAAGGGGTGTCCTTCATTTGGAGAATGACTGTAATGGTGATGGAATGTCTATGATGGTGATGGAATACTATTATGTGCTGTAAGGAATGATGAACAGGATGATTTCAGAAAGAGCTTGAAAGACTTCCATAAACTGATGCAGAGTAATATAAGCAGAACCAGGAGAACATTGTACACAGTAACTGAAATATCATGGGACGAACAAATGTGAGAGATTTTGCTACTCTCATGATACAATGATCCAGAACAATTCAAAGGATCTTAAGACAAAGAATGCTCTCTGCCTCCAGAGAAAGAACTGTTGGGAGTAGGAATGCAGATGAAAGCACATGATTTATCACTTCTTTATTTGGATATGTGATTGTTAATTTTATAAAATTATTCACTTATGAAAATGAATAATATGGAAATAGGTTTTGGGTGATAATACATGTATAACCCAGACTGAATTGCTTGTCAGCTCCAGGATGGGGGAAGAAAGAAGAGAGAGAGACAATTTGGATCATATAAGTTTGGGAAACTGCTGTGGAAATTTATTATTCCATGTAATTGGTAAAAAAAATCAAATAAATTTTATGTTGGGAGCCTACTATAATCAGTAGTTAATCTCTAGAACTGGTATTAAAAAAAAGATGATTGAATCCTTCCCTCATCCCCAAATAGTTTTAACTAGGGTAGTGCAGCTAGGGCTTTGCCTTAGGGCACTGAATTTGAGGGACACCAAATTTAAAGGACCCTGGCAACACTGTTAGTGCTTTAGCAGCATAGATGTAGTAGGTTTTAATACTGTACCTATTGACCATCTACAAACAATAAACCAGATGATGGTGTCAGATGAGCTCTTTCCCCATCAAATGCTACTCCTATCTTCCCACTAGCCCACTATGCAGCAGCCTTCCTAGAAGCTGTCTTGTGTTGTGTCCTATGGTCTCTGTCTCTCCCTCATTGACAATTCTTAGCACCCCACTTTTGCCCCCAACTCCAAGGGAGAGTATACTCTAGGCAAACTGCCCTGGAAGTGGTTCCTCCAAGTTACCAGCTTGGGAAAAGGCTATCAGGACTTGCCCCATACCTGATTAGGGTTCTGCTAGCATATGTGGGTTCATGTAACCCCCAAAATCCTAGAACAATGCCCTCAAGAAGAGATTTAACTGCTTTGTCTCTGGTAAATCAGAACACAGTCAATATGTAGATGTCCTCTGAGATGTCCTGAAACTGGAGAGCTAATTTAACAAGGAAACCTTTCTGGTGCTCCGGGGCAGGGGAGCCAAGGATATAATCATGGTATGGCGGCCAAGGATCTCCAGTCTCTGAAAGCATCTCCCCAGAAGGAGGCCTCTGCCTCATTGTTGCTTTGCAAAAAGTGTGGGAATTCCCCTGGGTGACTGTAGCCTCAGACATAGCCCAGGTCCAGCTGCAGGAAGTTGGGCAAATGCAGCCAACACTGACATTGTCCCCAATTCCCTTCTTCCAACAGACTTTGAAAACTATCACCAATGATGAGGCTGCCCAGGGTCAAGGAAGCCGGAGACTGATCAGCTTCTCTCTATCAGGTATGGTTTGCTAATGAGGGGCCATTTGTGCTTAGAGTAGGAAAGTCCCGTGGCTTCCAGGAGTCCCACACTTCTGTCCCAGGCAGGCTGCTGACTCTCTGCGGGCCTTCAGACAAGTCAGCAAACCATTCGGGGACTCTGGAGCACTCTCCTCGGGAAGCAGCAGGAGCCTCATTCCTTGGAACATCAATTGGGATGACAGCGAGGGAAGTGGTTTCTTTCTAGAAGGAAAGACAACCTTTGGGCCATTCCCCAGTTCGGGATGGAGGGGTGGGGATGCGGGCCACCAGTAACATCTGAGAGGTGGTGCCCGAAGTTACAGTTCATTTCATGCACAAAAAACGTCAAGAGGTGTATGCGACCAGCCAGCACTGGGGGCTACCTGCTGGCTCCTCCTCTCCTCCTCCTCCCAGCCCATTGACTTTGTAAGGGCAAATGTTGATGACTCAGACCACAGGAGGCCAAATGAGGAAAAGAAGGAAAAAGTGGGAAATCATTAAACCAGAACTTGTGGAGTGAAATGATCCCAGAATCATTGAGACTTGGCTGTGGTGACTTCAAGCATGACCAACATGTCAATAGACACACTTGATGCATCCTGGTGTGTTTGGAGGATTTTAAAAACACGTCCTAATTATTCTTTGCAGCAGGTCCTGGAGGAGGGGAGGAAGGGAGTGGAGAGGAGAGAGAGAGAAAGAAAGCAGTGGAGAAGAGGGAAGGGAGGAAAGGGGAGGAAGAGACAGTCATTTATTACCTCTATGTTCCAGAACCTGCATCAGTTACCTACTGATGATGGACTCTGGTACCTTTCCCCTTCTTGTCCCATTCCTTACTAATCAACCAATCAGTTAATCAATCAACCAGCATGATTAGCTCCTACTCTGGCCCAGGACCTGTGCACATGGGTGCTGAGACTCCAAAGACAAAAATGAGGCTCCCTCTGTCTTTACACTCCCAATCCAGATGGGTGGTATAGGAAGTGATGCTGGATTTCCAGTCAAGAGGGCCTGGGTTCCAAACCTACCTAGAGCATTTTCTGGTGTGACTCTGGACAAGTCATTTTCTTGGTTTCCTCATTCATAAAATGAAGGGGTTGGGCTCCATTGCCTCTGAGGTCCCTTCCATCTCTAAACCTAGAATCCTATGATCTTTCATGGACCATTTCAGGCCCTGCCTCATCCCAGAAGCCTTACCTGGTTCCTTTAACCCATCATGATCTTTCCATGTTCTGAACGACTATGCCATTAACGTTCATTCCCCTTCATCCTCACTTGGGAATTGCTACCTTCTCACGTTCTCCAGTTGGGGCAGATGAATGTCTTGTTTTTATACTTAGATGGTAACTCCTTGAAGGCGAGGGCAGCGTCTTCTGATCACAGTGACAATCCTGAGATCTGTAGAGTTTCCCAGGCCTTTTTATGTACATTAACTCCTTTGGGTGTCACCACCTTGTGAGTCAGGTCTGCCAAATGTTATTAGCTCATCCCCATAGTCCAAATGAAGACACTGAGGCTCAAGTGCTTTCTCCGATAATAATAGGGGAAATCTAGAGCCGACACACGGGTCTTCTAATTCTGGTGGCATATCCTTGTCATGGCACCCCAGAGGCATTTTACCTTCTTTCTTCTGTCCCAGTTCTCGACACACAAGAGATGACTTGCACTGGGAGGCAAAGTCACCTCTGGAGTCTCCTCAACCTGTTCTCCCAGAAGCAGAGTGTTCACTGGGTCCCCAGGAGCCTGCCATTGTGAAGCCTGGAGGACGTACTTTTGTCTCTTATTTTCTGAATGCCTTGTGATCATTCTGGCTATGTGGTCATTGAGGACCCTGTAAGGACCATTTTGGAAGCATCAACACTTGGGATCCACTTTAAGGTCCTCCCTAGAGCAAAGAGCCAAGCTAGCCATATAGAAAACAGGAAAAGCCATGCTTCCTTTAGGACGGGGATGTCAGTGGTGGGTGGCCCTGGCTCATCTAAGGCATCTGGCTTTCCTTGTCTGCACCTGTGTGCAGAAGTGTGCCCGATCCTCTAAAGAGGTGAATTCTAAGTCATCTTAGCTCTCTGGGGCCACCCAGCCTCCCCAGAGCAAATGCCCTTCACAGCCCCATTTTGTTACTGCATTTTTTGTGGCTGTAGTCAAATATTCCATGCAGGGATACATCAGGGGAATTTTTTTGCTCCTGAGGCAGCATGAACCATACTCCAGGCCTAGTTCTGCCTGCCTTGGGGCCAGTTCCAGGGCTACTGTGGGCCCCTCCAGAGCAGCTCTTTCTTTGGCTAAAAGACCGCGAGGGCCTGGAGTACCTTTCAATGCTGCTGCAATGGCTCTGATATGCTTCCTCAAAAACAGACTGGCCTAAATAATGGTAAATTCCTCTCTGTGAGGCCATCGCTCTGTTTTGTTCAAAGCCCCAAGCCCGCCGAGAGTCTAGGCTTAGCCATACTTCCGCCATGTTCTCATGGCACCTTCCCCGATGGCCTGTTCACTCCACTAATTCTCCTCTGTTTTCTGTTACTGTTCTTTGATGATGGGCCTGTTGAGCAGGTGTCTGGCTGACATTGCCTTGGCAGGAAGCCAGATTGAGAAAGACAGGGGAAGGCTCTGCAGGTTGGCTCTAAGGAGGACTTCGGGGGAAGTTCTTAGGTTGTTAGCGATCGGCAGTAAAGATGAAGGAAGATCCTGAAGTCCCCTTCCCTGGGGAGCTCTGAGAGCTGAATAACTGAGCAAGATTGTTTCACATCATCCCATCTGACAGGGGAGGAAGATCAGCCAGAAGATCCCTCATGTGCCTTCTAGAGCTCTGGAATTCCACTGGCAAGGACAAAACACTTACAGGGAAGGCAGTGCAACTCAGAGTTTAGACATTCAGAGAGAGAGGCTAATGACATGGGTTCAATGGGAGCCCCAGAAACAACTGTGCCCCTAGAGTTCTAGAGAGAACTGAGTAAGGTTGTTCAAGAACTCAACGGGCTCCAGCAGAGGCCATTTCAAGAAGGTGATGTCTAATAGGCTGAAATGTAGTCTTACATTTGGCCTAAAAAATATCATTGTCGTCATGTGAGCTAATGCAAAGTAGGGTAAACAGAGGTAGGAAAGCAACATACACTAAGACTCCAACAATAGAAATGGGAAGCACAGCAGCCACAAAAACAGTGAAAAGGGAGTGTGGCCTGTGAAATGATAACAAGCCTGAAGACAAGAGAGGAGAACATACCTCTCAGCCACAACCACTGCTTTGTAGAAGTGGGGGACCATAGCTGCGGAACATGCCATAGAATACTCTTAGTTGGGCTAATTTTTCCCCTCTTTTGTTATTCTTGTTAGAAGGGATGGCTCAAAAGCTGGAAATGTCTGGGGATCTTTCAGGCCAATCCCTTATTTGGCAGATGAGAAAACTGAGCCTCTGCAGGCCTGGCTGACTGTCTCCGTTAAGTCAGTGGCCAATTGAGAGGAGTAGCAGAGGCAGTGAATGGATTTAGAAAGCTCCAATTTGAATCATGCTGGAAGGAGCCCTCATGATCTCACGCATATCACACAGATATCTCTGGGTCCCAATTTCTGCATCTCTAAAATTAAGGCCATTGGACAAGATGACCCCAAGGACTCTTCCCAACTCTCAGTTCTATTATCTAAGCCCTGTCTTAAACCCCATGTCACCAGAAGGACCAAAAACCAACTTAACTAAAGCAACAAAGCCCCTGAGGGACAGACAGGAGGCAGCATGTACCAGGAAACCCTCCATCCTTATTCTGGTTTAGGGCTGCTGACTCCTAGCCCACTGTTGATAAACTGAGGGAAACAGAACTGTGGACCCAATCAAAGAGGCCCTTTTGGCTGCCTTACTTATTATTACTTATTAGATGCCTTAGGCTATAAGGGAGCTGTCTGGACATTCTCCAGGAAGTGGTCATTGGTATTAAGAGACATGGCTATCTGATGAATGTCAATGGTCAAGGTCTCAGGTTTTGAACTGGGAGGATATCTGCAGACATCTGCCCTTGTAATTTCTATTTCACAATAAACCAAATCTCTACCTGAAAAAACAAAAGAGAGAGACATGGCTGAGAAACCATCCCCCAGGCTTGAGTTGACTGTGTCTAGAGTTATCAAGGGTGGAAAGATCAGTGATTTGTCTTTGTGTAGAGAAAGGAAATGAGTCACAAGAGTCACAAGAGAGGGTGCTAAGAGAAGGGAGGTTTAGAGAGGGATGTAATTGTATGGAAACAGAGAGAACCTAAGTCAGAGGAAGTAGCTGGTGGCATGCATCAGGGGTGAATTCTTCATGGGTGAGCTTTGGGTCCAATCTCTCAAGGGTTGGGTTTGCCCCTAGAGTGGGCATTAGGGATGTGAGGCTTGGAGCCATTTGCTGGCTGCACTCTCCAGCCAGAATGTCTAGCCAGTAAGTCTGCATGTGGTGAGCATCCAGGTGACCTCCTGCAGGTTGATTCAGATACTGAGGATCCAGTAATGATGGAATACAGGCAGAGATGCTAATCTAGGTGATAAATTTCCACATAGGAAAGAAAGAAAGAAAGAAAAAGAAAGAAGGAAAGAAAGAAAGAAAGAAAGAAAGAAAGAAAGAAAGAAAGAAAGAAAGAAAGAAAGAAAGAAAGAAAGAAAGAAAGAAAGAAAGAAAGAAAGA
>NC_058130.1:4664503-4731862 GCF_016433145.1 Gracilinanus agilis | reverse complement strand
GGAAGGAAGGAAGGAAGGAAGGAAGGAAGGAAGGAAGGAAGGAAGGAAGGAAGGAAGGAAGGAAGGAAGGAAGGAAGAGAAACAAAGAAACACAAAGAATGAATGCTGGACAGAGAGGAGGGAGAATAGCCCAAGCAGGTTCAGAGCCAAATCAGGGATCGAGTGGGTCCATAATGGCCATCCTAGGAGAATGTTTGGGATGTGTTTCTTTTCTCCTTTAACACTTTGTTTCACACTTCCCCACAGTGAAATTCATCTGCCCACTCAAGCAGCCTTGAAAATTTATTCAGACAGCCTTCACATTGCATTACCCAGAAAAATCCATCTTCTCTGAAAACTCGGAGATTTCACCATGCCCTTCTTCTTCAGATAATTTACTAAAATGCTAAGTAAGACCAGGCTTGGCACCATTTCCTCACTCTTTGAATTTGTGATATGTGTATGTATGTGTGTAGAGAGCGAGAGGTTTGCAATTAAAAAAAAAAACTCTTACCATATATCTTGGAATTGGTTCCAAGGCAGAAAGGTGGCAAGGGCTAGGCAACTGAGGCTATGTGACTTGCCCAGGGTCACACAACTAGGAAGTGTCTAAGGGCAAATTGGAACACAGATCTTTTTATCTCTAGACCTGGCTCTCTATCCACTGAACCACCTAGCTGCCCCAATTTGTAATTTCTAGTCTATGTTGCCCTAAATTCCATGGTCACTCAATTTATAAAATAGTCCTTTATTGGCAATCATTTTCAAATCCTTCCATAAGTCTAGAATCCTTCTCTCCATAAAATCCCTTTTACTTCCATGTCATGTCTATGTCAGAGGCACCAAGACAGTGAAAAAAGATCACTGGGCTTTTGGACTAGTGCCCTGGTCTGGGGGTGGACTGGGCATCCCCCTTCTGATGCTTACATGTCTTTAGGCCAATCCCTTACTTCTCCAAACCTCAGTAAGAAGAACCTTGATCAGTTACAGAAACAGCACTCTTTCCTATTTGCCTGAGTGTTGAGCAGTTCTGCCCTTTATTAGAGATTAGCCTTGCTTGTCCCATGAGATTGGCCAGTTTAGAGATATGCAAGCAGTCTGCTGAAGGCACTCACCCATAGGACTGGTGATGAGAGGTGACAAGGAATTTTCCTATACCCTTTACCAACAGCTGCATGTGACATAACCACAAACTCTTCTGTCTCCAAGATAAAGGGAAGGGGGAGGATAAGGATAAGGGGAAAGGTAAGGAAAGGGACAAAAACACACTCCTCTATTGCTTTAGGCACTGTGCTACAAAATGATCTGTGTAAATTACTTTATCCCCAACAGCCTTGCTAGACATCTTGCAAAATTCATTTGCATTTGACCCATAGGGAATGGATCAACCAATTTATTGATTGCCTATCATATTCCTATAATATACAAGGAGCTGTCCCGTGTGCTGAAAAAAATCTCTACATTCTTCTCAGGGTCATCCTATGTGCTAAATTATGCTATCTCCCTTCAGTTGTTTTGATGCTATGGTAGCAACTGGAGTGGTATCCCATCTAAATACCTGTCCTCAGAGCTGGAACTAGGATGTGGTGACTAGAACATTGCGCCAAAGCTGTAAATTTACAGGGCATCAATAGCACTATATGACTGTTGTAGGAGTAAGGGTCGAGATAGGTTACTACTGGGATGGCCTCAGCTCCTACCCTATCTCTCACACTTCACCAGCTTCACCAGAGGAAAAAGGTCAGAAGCTATAACTGGCAGGACTTGAATTCAAGCCTATCCTACTGGGAAGGATTAATATCCAGTCCCAGCCATACTTACTGTAATGTAGAAGATGGCAGCATGAAATTCCTGCAAAATACAGGGTCAAGCCTCACCCAGAATTCCAGGGGACCCCCCCAGAGAACTTTGGATGAGGGGGCAGTTGAGAGGTAGTTTAACGGTTGCTTTCTGGGAGTTGAGGTGAGCAAATCTTTCTGCTTGCTGCTCCTGACTTGAGGGTTCATCTGAGAGGCCATTGTGGCAAAAGCCATTGTTGTTTCTACTCAGGAGTTAGCCTGTCAAGTAGGATTAGACCTTAACAGCATCAATATAACAATTATTTAGCAATATAGAGATTAGAAATAATTACTATTAACCTAGAGAGCAAATTTAGCTAAGGATCTGCCACTCCCTCCTGGGGGGGGGGGGGGCAGCTTCAACCTGACAGATCAGGGCTTCCCATTACTCATCCAAATCTTAATTACCCTCTCTTGCCTTCCCCTTCCTTTCCTTCCATTTTCAATATAAACTTTATCTTCAATATCTGTGCTTGGGAATTATTTGAGGATACTCACTGCTCTCTGTTGCCATTAGCTTGATTCTTATCAGTTGCCAGCTTAAGAAGACAAGTCCCATCTCAGTCCTCAACATTAGGATAACTAGCTACTACTCATTCCTCTATCAGACCTGTGAGGAATATAAGTTAAAGAAAGGGAACATCATTAAAGATTAGCCTCTGCTGAATCTTGCTTGAAGAACCACAGCCCTGACTCCATCACTACCTGAAATCAACTGCTTGGGGGGAGGGGTTTGAGAGCAAGGAGTACCTTACCCCCTCCCTACTCACTCAAGCCTGTCAGTGTGGGAGGAGAGTGTCTTGGAGATTTCTGGCCCTGGCCTAACTATCTGCTTCCCCAATATTTCTGTTATTATAAACATAACAGTCCTTGTTGCTTGGCCTTGCTGTACTACAGATTGATGTAAATGATGCACAGTCTTACTACAGAATGATGTTCCTTTCCCCTCATAGTGAGAATCAATGAATGCTACCTTCTTCAAGCTTGTATTAAGAACTTGTGCAGATGTGCCTGGTTTACTTTCAGTGTCCCCCACATCACTGTTTCCTTTCCCATAAATTCTCTCCTTAATTTCTATTATATCCTCCTCCATTTGCAACTCCTCCTCAGTCATTTCTTTGTAACTTTGTGTTACATCCACCAACCCATAATTCATAATTTCTTCTGTACCCATTTTGTCTTTCCCACATTCCTCTGCCATATCATTGTCACTGCCCTTATCTGTTCTTGCAACAACTAAGGCTTCTTTCTTGGTTCATAAGGTATGCTGTCTGGCTCCTTGGGATAGGTATTCCTCCATTTTTGACAAACTAGGGGAATTACTAAATTTGGCACAGTCATGGTCACAACATCTGGCCTTCACTTTATCGCTGTATCTTTTGTTGCCCCTGTTGTTATTACTATTACTGTTGTTATTGTACCTCGAATTATAATAAGTGTTTCTCCTGTTGATGCTATTATTGCTCCTATTTCCAAAATTTATTTGGGACTTGAACCTACAATCCCGAACCACGTGGCCAAGTTTTGAGCATAAGAAACACCTCTTGACTGAGTTATTTGCACCACTGGAAGATTGCCTAGGCCTGCTTTGGCTCCTCCGATTGTTGGACATCAGAGCCATATTTTTAATCTCCTCTACTTCCCTGGCCTTCTGAGTCTCTTTCAATTGCTTCTTGAGCTCAGCAATCTCCCTATCCTTATCAGAAGTCTTCGATGGTTCTGGTTCACTATCTCTGGATTCATGGACATATGTAGCTGTTCTCCTCAACTCCTCAATGGGCATGGTCTCCCATTGTGGGCAATGTAACTTAAAATATGTCTGGAGGTAATTCAGACTCCCCTTGACAAATTGCCTTCTGACATGCTTAATGTTGTCCTCAGCAGTCATATCCCTAAAACCCAGGATAGTCTCACCAGCCTCTAATAATCTGTCCAAATAAATACTCCGGTGTTCCTCCTCCCCCTGCCTCAATTTTTCAAAAGACCCCCATGCATTAGATCTTCTTGCATGTAGCCTCATTGCCTCTGCTAAGTCCTCCCTGCACCTTCTAAGATATGTCATATTGGCATGAGAAGATAGCTCTAAATCTTGATGGTGTTCTGGCCACGAGGCAAGATTGGGATTGCTCCTAGTTTCAGCAATAAATTTTGCCTTCTCACTAGGGGTAAACAATTCTGACAGTAGCAGTTCCACGTCCTCAGAATTTGGGTTGTATAGCCTCGCTGCCCATTTATATTCTTTTATCAACTTATGTGGGTTGACATAGAACTGGGGGAACCTCCTTTTCAAAATTTCCAGATCACCCCCTGTAAAAGGTTTGTAACCTTTTACACTACTCAATTCCCTTAGTGCTCCCAGTCCCTGTATTTCCTTATGTTTCTACTATCTTTTTAAAAATTCTTGACTTGTCTCATCAAGCCATCCTGATTGGTTCTCCTCTCTTTGACCTATCTATGCCCCACCACAAGCACCAACATGTCTACACTTATCAGTGAAGATGGAGGAGATAGCCTTCCCTCCACCCCAATGATGACCAGAAGATTTACCAATGGTTTGTCTAAAATCTGTACCTCTACTCAAAGATTCCAGCAGATTCTGATCTCTCTGATATGGGTTCTCCCTCCAGCAATGCCTCCATTCATGCCTGTCTTTCCTTTGTGACTTGTTCATGTCCTCCCATAAATCATCACAGAATGTGCAGGTGACTTTCCTTTCTCATTCTCCCTTGCCATGACAAGGATGCCCCACACCACTAGATATCTATCAGTCACCCTCACTCTTTCCAGGTGTCTAGGTTGTCTTCTTTTTCATGTGTATGGTTCTCTGATGCCATCCCTTCCTCTTGTGCTTCTCCATAATTCCTTTTTTCAGTGTTTTATTCTGCTCTCAGCCATTAACACTGGCCTTTGGGCAATCTTCATTTTCACTCCTCAGGTGTTCTCTACCTTATAGCCCTACAGCAACACTCCTTTATAAGAACTCAAACAGCATCATCCACCCTGATAGCTTCCCTAAGTTATGATCTGACACTTTCCTAGAGGTTGCTGTGAGCTGTGCAGTGATGAGAGCTAGATTAATTAATTTATCACAAGGAATTCTGGCTGTGAACCACCAGGTCTGGTGGACATTAATGTGCCAGAACTCTGTCAGCTCCCTAGTACAAGAAACATAATTTGATTCAACCCAAAGGACTTTTATTAAACACATACTGTGTACATGCAAGGCACCATGCTAGATGCTCGGGATACGACAAAAAAAAATTAAAACTATTTCCACATTGAAGGAGCTAACATTCGATTAGAGGAATCCTGGGCAACAGAATTACAGAGAGGTGAATCCAAAGCAAATTGAGGAGAGTTTACTATGAAGATCAAGACAGACTTCCTGTAGGAGGTGGCATTTGAGTTGATTCTCAGAGGAAGTCAGAATTCTCAGAGCAGAGATGAGGAGGGAAAGCATTTCAGATGTGGAAAATCTGTGAAAATGGTGGGCATGAGAAAGGATGGTTGGCAGATTGAAACGTTTTCCAGATTTTATCCTTTAATTCCCTCTTGGATAAGGAATCATCCAAGCATGGATTCCTCAAAAGTACATTTCAGCCTTTGAATTTCCTTCCTTTAATAGATTTCCAGGCCATGGGGCTGAAGAAAGGGATGTTCTTTAATCCAGATCCTTATCTCAAGATTTCCATCCAGCCAGGGAAACACAGCATCTTTCCAGCCCTTCCTCATCATGGCCAGGAGAAGAGGTCCAAGATCATCTGTAACACCGTGAACCCCATCTGGCAAGCAGAGGTATGCATGGGGTGGGGTTGGAGGGGAAGGCCAGGAGAATGGAGCAGGGAGGAGTTGTAAACTCTAGGAATGCAGTGAGAGTGCTTAAAAAACCAACACACATGATGGCCAGGACTCAACTGCGTAACTCTCCTCTTCCACCCCACTCAAATGAAAGGTGAACACCATTTGGCAATACCGTCCTCCCACATGACCTGCTAAGCAAAGATGCATCTTTGAGATTCCGTCCTGCTCCAAAGCTCTCTGGCCACTCTTCCCTTGTATTCCATCTCCCTCTGAGGTTTCAGAGCAGCACCATCCAGAAAACCGGACTGGAAATTGGCACCCCCAATTCTCACCTAATTAATGGGAGCTCCAAAATAGCCTCGAGTGCCAGGAGTCATCGGGGCTGATGTGTAGAAAGTGCTTTAAGATTTAGTCTGTGCTGCACAGATGGACCATTAGAGGTGCACAACTGCCATTACAGGCATTCCAGTTTTTTTACATATATGTGGTCATGTATGCATACATGGTCAATGCAAAGGAGAGATTGGAACCCAGGTCTCTCTCTCAATTCCAGATTATGGTATCTATTGGGATGAGGTGACAGATTGGGAGCCCTGACCGAAGTTCCCACTTTTCCCTTTTCTGATTCTTCCTCTCTCAGATGTGACTCTGTTCTTTCTCAGGGTCCTCCCCCAGGCCTTCTGCTGTTCCTGCCTGATGATTAGTGAGACACACAGGCATTGTGCTAGACCTAGATGTTGGGACCTAGAGGTGTGACTGGCTACTTCCTCAAACTCAAATAGGGCGGTCCTCTCCACTGAGCTGCTGAGAATACTGGACACCGGGGTCAGGTGTAGACACCCCTTCAGGGGACAATAGCAGCCAGGAAAAATCTTTTCTTCCATCTGCTCCTGGGGAGCAGCAGAGGTTGTTCAAATAGCATTTCACTTTGGATGGAGGAGAGAATCCGGCCCATGAAGCTAATGATGCCTCATGTTCATCCTAGCAAGAGGTTGTAAAACACACCAGATCTTTTTAAAGGAATTTCCAGGAGAAGCCTTGAAGGCCACTCTGAGTGAATAGCCACCATCTCTTCAGGTGACATTAAGGATCTACATCACTGTGGATCCAAGCCCACATCTCACCAGTCAAAATATTGAGGATCCAGGATTTTCTCAAGGATGACAATCTATTTACCACTTTGCAGATAAGAACTACAGAATTGTCTAATACCTAGAACCACACAGCTAAGGAAGGGTTGGAGGTGAGATTCGAACCCAGATCTTCTTGACTCCAAAGCCAGCACAGACTTTTGACAGTCATTTGATAGATGAGGATGCCAAGGCAAATGGAGTTAAGGGACTTGCCCAGGGTCACACATCTAGGATGTGTTTGAGACCAGATCTGAACTCACAAAATGAGTCTTCCTGACTCCAGTCCTGACACTCTAACCTCTGCACCACCTACCTATTTGTATATGGTTGTTTGCTTCTTGTGTCCTGCCATTCGATTGGGTTTCTTCAGAGCAAGGGTCAGTCTTGGTCCATAGTAGGTACTTCAGGGGTTTTATTGACTAACTGACTGAAAAGAAACTCAGGATTCTCCATTGCTAAGAATGGATTCTTCCAAATCAGCCATGGATGGAGGCTGGTTGGGTGAGGGCTGATGGCTTTGGACAGGACCAGGTCCTCTGGGAACTGGAGGGGAGAGTGTGTAGACTCTGACTTGTGAATGCTTTCAGATCAAGGCTGGCTGGCTGGGTCTTCTTTAGAGAGGACGCGCCCCGTCTTGCTTCCTGGCCGTTTACCCCCCAGCCTCCCTCTGCCCTCTGCCCTGTTCTTCCCCGGATAAATCATTTATTTATGGCAGGAAATGGAGCTTTCATTAAGCAGAGCCTGCACTCACTCTAACTTCCCATTAGTCATGAGGGTGAACCAATGGCCACAAGCTTCAGTTCCTCTGGGTAATCAGAGGCCGCCCTCTGATCTTTGCAGAATATTTTTATCTTCTAAGAATCATGAAACTTTCTCTTATGGCTGACGTGGAGACTCTTTGCCCTCCTCCAAGTCTTGTCTTGTTTCGTTGCTTTTTGGCAGAGGCAGCCCTACATTTTCCACTTCTTCCCTTTGTCCTTGTTTTTCTGTTTGTCTGAAATCTGCCTCCTCCTCTTCATCTTTTGCACTCTTTCCTACCTTAATTAAGCTGCCACCTCCTCCAAGAAGTCTGCCTGGAACCCTGTCACTGACAACCTTCCCGGTGGACCTCCCTCTGCTGCTGCTGTTATTTATGTCCTGATGAGAGGGAGCCCTTCTGGGTCGGGCTCCTCTTACAGGCTGTGAGCTCTGTGCCAGCAGGGACCCGGACTCGTTAGAGCTCTGTTTCTCCCTCAAAGTAGCGCCGGGCCCTTTTCACCAGTGGACGTCTAATCAGAGTTCCCCAAATCGAAATGATAGTAGCCAGAGCTCACTCTGGGATTAAATGAGGAAGCCTGCTGGCTAGCGGATTGCAAACATTATTGAATTTGAACCTCACCGCAACCCCGTAAGACAGGGACTGTTATTATCCCCATTTTAAGAATGAGGAAGCTGAGGCAAGCAGAGGTAAAATTATTGGCCCAGGGTCACACAGCCAATAGGAATCTGAGGCTAGATTTGAACTTAGGTCTTTCTGATTCTTGTGGCATCCCCTAGAAGCCTCACTGAATACAGTGAAAGTGAGTTGACTGGAATAAATAGAACTGAATGGGATGGAGTAGGGTGGGATGGCACAGGATGGGCACAAAGGGGATGAGCTGCAGAGGCTTCTGCTTTCAGAGGCAGAGCCTCCTCCTAAGGTCCCAGTTCCCTGCTCCCCTCCATTGCCCTCCATTCCCCTCCTCAGGCTGGCACCCCCAGGGAGATGAGCTGGCATTCGCCATCTGCTGCCAGGCCAAGGGTTTTCTCTGGGTTTTGTTTGTTTTCTGAGAAACAAGATGCATGTGCTGGGTCGGAAACCTGCTCGACTGGCGCTCGTCATTCAGAAGGCTGACATGAAGCCCCTGGCACAGCGGGCAGTGGACACACATTTTATTCCAATGAGGCCTGTGCCCAGGCCTCACTTCTCTTATGTGAGCCCGATGGGGCCGGCAGGCCCTGCACCAGGGACACAGAGGCACGCCTGGAAAAGCCAGGCCCTGCCCTCTAGGGGCTTCCCTTCTACCAGGAGATGTATCCCCCGTGGGCCCAGAAGAGTCCATGATAAGCAGATACCAACCTAACACGGATGGGTGAGTGTTAGCCGGGACAAGAGAGCCGTCCAGCCGGCCCACCCTCCTTTCTACCCCAACCTCCCTGCTGGAAGAGGGGTGGGGGAAGCGGGGAGGGCAGAGACAGACAGAGACAGAGAAAGAGACACACACAGAGAAAGAAACAGAGAGACAGAAAGAAATGGAGAGAGAGAGAGACAGAGAGACACACACACAGACACACACACACACACAGAGAGAGAGAGAGAGAGAGAGAGAGAGAGAGACAGAGACAGAGACAGAGACAGAGACAGAGAGACAGAGACAGAGACAGAGAGAGACAGAGAGAGACACACACACACACAGACACACACACACAGAGAGAGAGAGAGAGAGACAGAGAGAGAGACAGAGANCTACCTCCTACATAAGAGAAAATTGAGAAATTTAACTCAACAATTAAGTACTTAAGTACCTACTATGTGGAAGACATTGTACTAAATGTTGAGAGAAAGAGAGAGAGAGAGAGAGAGAGAGAGAGAGAGAGTCAGAGAGAGAGAGACAGAGAGAGACAGAGAGAGACAGAGAGAGACAGAGAGAGACAGAAATAAATGGACAGAGAGAGAGAGACAGACAGACAGACAGACAGAGACACACACACAGAGACAGAGGGACAGAAAGAAACATACAGAGAAAGAAAGAGGCAGACAGACAGAAAGAGAGGAATTCAGTAAAGTTCAGGGGGCAGAAGTTGGGGTTGGGGAGGGGAAGAAGAGAACATCTTCTAAGTGTGAGAATCTCAGAATGAGAAGGGAGCGTAAGCATCTCACCCAGCTGTACCTAAAAATGCGTCTTCTCTCCAGGCTTCCTCAGCCAGTGGTCCTCCAGCCTTGACTTGAGTCAATAAGTGGGCAGCTCCCTCCTTCCCTTCCTCTCTCTCCTCCCCGCCTTCCCTTCTCCCTCCATCGTTGCCTCCCTTGTCCCAGGGCAGCCCAGGCAGCCTTTTCAAAGCTCTCACCTTTCAGGAGAGGGACCAGATCTGTGGCTTCATTGCTCTCAGGAGCTCCCAATGAGGAAACTTCCCCCTCGCAGGGCAGCTAAATAGCATCTTCCTGGTTAGGGAAGAAACTCCCTGACCAAAGTAGGTCACCAGCTTCTCAGGCAAGTTCCATTCTTAGGAAAAGACTTGCTTGTCAGAGGCAGGATTTGAACCCAGGTCTTCCCTCCTGCTTCTCTAATCAGTAAGATTTTTCTTGACCTCAGACCTACCTTTGGGTCTTCCTCCCTGGATTGTGCTCACGTGTTTCCTGAGGCCAAGCAGAGGCAGACTGAGCCTTCTCTCACCTGCACGACTCTGATCCCTGAGGCCTCTTCTCCGAGCGGAGCACCCCTGATTCCTTTTTGTCCAGGCCTCCTGTGGCAGGGCCTGGGTGGCCTTAACCCAGTAGACCTGAGGGCCAGTGCCCAGAGTCTTGTTTCCCTGGGGACCAAGAGGGCTGGCGGGAGCAGCTCTGACTCAGACCAAGGGTGAACTCGGAGAGGAAGGACACAAAACTCCAGTGACCTGGAACAAGGGGGAAAGAGACTACCTTGGACCCACTGAGGGAAGCTATCAGCTAAGACCTCTGGGCCTGGGTCCTTCCCTGGGAGCCACTCTGGAAGAAACAAAAGGGAGAATGCTGGGTTCCTGGGTGTACTCCAAGGCAGAGTACAACAGAGACGCGGGGGCTTGGTGGTTTGCCTCTTGCTAGCAGACTTGGCAACAGAAAGGAGAAAGCTTGGACTGAGCAGCCTGTCCTTCCATCACTGGTTAAGCTTGTGTTGCCCACCAGGCATACTGCCCCAGAGCCATGGCTGCCAGCAGAGCAGCCCCAGCAAGACCCAGAATGTGGACAGCTCCCGAGAGTGGGCCTAATGGCCAATCGCATCTTCCACAGTGGTTTGAGGCAGCCTAGAAAGGACCTTTCCACAGGTTGGCTCTCAGTTTCACAGACAAGACTGTAGAGCTCATTAAATTCAACCCTGCCATTTTACAGATGAGTGCATTGAGGCCCAGGGGGTGGGAGCAATTTGCCCCTGCTCAAGTTGCAGAGACAGGACTAGTGTGCATGTACAATACCATGGTCTCTCCCTGAGAGCAGTCCAAGGCCATGTTCTCTCAGAGCTCACATGGTGCTCTCCAAGCCCCTTCCAGCCTCCCTCCTCCATCTCCCCATCCTGACTGGCCTCAGGCAGATGAGGAAGGGCAGGCACTCAGGGGCCCCCAAAGGAGGCTGGTGGGAAGTTTGCCCCTCAGTTTACCCAAGTGGCTTTTGCTTTCCTTTCAGCATTTCAGCTTCGTGTCCCTCCCCACGGATGTGCTGGAGATTGAGGTGAAGGACAAGTTTGCCAAGAGTCGGCCCATCATCAAACGCTTCCTGGGGAAGCTGTCTATGCCTGTGCAGAGACTCCTGGAGAGACATGCGATTGGGTAAATAGGTGCCACCTGACTGAACAGTTCTGAGCCCAGCAGAATGGACCCTGCCCTGGGCAGGGAGCCACCAAGCAAACTGTTCTCTCTCTTCCTCTTTTTGAATAATAATAATGCTTAATTTGGTGAGGCAGGCAGCAGCCCCAGGTCACACAGAGACAGGATGTGGCTCAGAACAGTATTTGACCGAATTAACTGGCCATGATTTCTCTCAAGCCTCTTCCATGCATGTGGGAAGGAGGCTTCTTGGGAACTCCGGGATCTTAGGAAAAGCTGCAGAGATGTTTGGTTTGTTTTTTTTTTCACATCACCAAACCAGTGCCCAGTTGGCGGTGCCAGATGTTCAGTTCATTCTGCTTTACCTAAGACCAAAGAACTCATATCTGTCTTTGTGTACATATGCCTGTGTGTGCTTAAGTCCTAGGGTTTTCCCTGCTCACTGGGCTTTCTTCCCTCTCTACCATGGAAGAGGCCCGGCTTCCACTTCTTTTCTCTTGTACATCTTTTCTCCCCAAATGGGTTCCGAGGGACCTGAGGGCAGGAACCATTTCTTAGGCTTCTTTATATCCCTCAAGGGGAACCTAGTACATGTAGGACAATTCATCAAGAGATGGCCTGGCATAGTAGACAGAAGGCTGGCCCTGGAATCAGAAAAAACTTGAGTTCTAATCACACCTTGGATGCTTAAGAGTTGTTCAACTTCAAAAGAATTCCACTTGAAAAAAACAAGTAAAAAGGAAGCAAAAAAACAAACCAAACCATGAACAACAGATTCTAGACCTCTTTATAGAACAATAAAATACCTTCTGGTTTCTAAGAACAAAAATACAAATAGAGTACCCTGTGGGTTATGTCCCCAATTTAGTACTCACTCGATAGGTTCCAGATGGTTGAAGTGAGGGTTGGTTTTTCTCAGATTTCCACACATTCTGTGAGTCTGTGAGCCCCCACTGGGGAGTTACCTTTAATAGTCAGCCATAAGTCACAATGAACTCAAAGCAAAGGCATTTACAAAGATGACATAATTTAAAATAGCTACAAAACATTGTCATCACAAGCCTAGGGCACCCTCTCCCACAGAGGCAGCACTCGAGGGAAGAATGGGCACAAACTGAAGAGCTCCCTGGTAGTGAGACACAAGTTTGAAGAAGACATGTGGCCGAGGTTACCTCATGTCTCAGATGCTACAGGCACTGAAGTCTCTCCCCATAGTTTTCTCTTATTTCTCTCCTCCAGTATCTTTTCTTTAATTGGTGAGTCACTCGGATAGGTTCCATAGGACTAGTCCCCTTTGCAGCTTGACTCTTTAATTCCCACCCTGCTTAACTACCTATGTGAACTTGGGTAAACCCTTTGGGGGCCTCAGTCTTCTCAATAACAAAATGGGTTGGTTGAACTGGACAGTCTCTGAAGTCCCTATCAGCTCTAGATTTAGGAAGTTTAACAAAGTCTCACAGTCTAAAACTGGACTTGAACCTAGATCTCCAGAGTCTTCAGCAGTCTGACAGGTATTCCACTCTGCCTCTCCCCTCTGATTTCCCTTAGGCAGTAGAGTCATGGGGTTGTGCATGTATTTCTAGCTAATACAAATTAGAATCTTAGACTATAGGATTTTAGAGCTAGAAGTGCCCTTAGGAGTCACCTAGTCCAATCTCCTCTTAGAGATAGGGAAACTGAGACCCAGACAAAGGAAAGGAGACATCCTATGCTCTCTAGATGCAAATCTTACACTCCTTCTACTGTACTGCCTTGGAATTAACTGCAAAATCCAAACTGCTGAAGACTCTTGGAAGGAAAGATGGGGACCCAAAAGGAGGAGAGATGTTACCAGCTAAGGCAAACTATCTGAATAACTCAAGCCTGGGCTCCTTCTGCTGCCCTGCCTCTCCAGAGGCTTTCCAAAGCCATCCCAGGGCTGCAGGAATAATAATCATTGCTGGCATTTCTACTTTAGGTAAACATTATCTCATCTGAATCACCTCACAAGACCCTGGGGGGGTAAGTACTGTTATTACCCCCATTTTACAGATGAGGAAAAATGAGTCTGAGAGAGGTTAAATAACTGACCCAGGTTCACACAGCTAGGAAGTATTGTAATATCATTTCGCTATGCAAATTGGAGACCAGGATGAGTGACGCCCAACAGTTTTTGAATTTAGAACCAATCCAGATGCCCTGAGCCAGGGGGCAAAAAGCAGTTACGGCCAGGACTGTAACAGAGAGGAAATGGAACAAAACTCTCTCTCATTCCTGTGAAGGGGACCTGGGTGGTTGGGTAGGTAGGACAACCGAACCTACTTAGGTCATCTACCTCCTGTTCCAGTAGTTATCACATCCTCAACTTCTGGACAAAACTGTGCTCTATGCTAATCATTGAACAACAAAGAAGAACAACATCCAGACTCAGTCAGTCTGGTTAAGGCCAAAGGTGCCTGGCCTGGCCAGGGTGCACAGAGAGGGAAACCTCTCCAGCAGACAGGCTTAGCCTGAGTGCCCTTGATCGACAGCCTGATCATCAGTAGCTTAGCGAAGTTTCCCAGCACCTCTTTCCTCCAACCCTGTTCCTTTCCCTGAGTTGTTACAATTAAATCTCAAAAGTCTACTTAGGCGGAAGTCATTATTGTCCCAAGGATCGACAGTCCTATCCTGGGGTCTGAGGGAAGGGGCTGCTCAAGCAGAACCAACTCGCAGTCATCCGTGTTATCCATTAGCCTCCAGCTTTATCCATCAACCTAAACGCGGGATACGCAGTCAGAGAGGCTGCGGGATCCAATTCACAGCTTCTCTCTTGATCGCTTATTCCTGAGCGCTGTTAGGTGGGACCTGGTGCTCCCCGAGGCTTCCCGCCTTCACTCAGCTCAGGTCCTTGTACCACCAGAGGACCTCGGGCCATTTCCCTATCAGGCCCTGTCCAGTATCACCGCACCACCCATTACAGTATCTGAGGCAGGATTTGAACTTGGGTCTTCCTGACACCACACCCAGGATTCGGTCCACCACGGCACCCACTAGCTGCCGGTTGTTTCTGGTTAATCTGCACAGGCCCTTTGCTTCTGAAGAATTCAAGGCCATCTACTTGAACTTGTCAAAGGAAAAACCAAAGTCCTGCAATGCCCTTATGGCACCTATACAGCCCCGGGGCCACCATCTCTCTTCATTCCGGGTGTTTCCTGGAAAGCAGCACTTGGCAGAGCAGGTCCCCTTAACTGCTGACTGCCATAAAGTGTCAGAAACGGGTCCACGCTGAGACACAGCTGGGATACCTTGGATGGCCCAAGATCACCCCAAGACACTCCCTTCCTTGTCACTGGGAGGATCCCCAGGGCCTCTGTTGCCTCTGGGGGAACCCAGCCCTTCTCGGCCTTGGGGAGTGCACCAAGTCTGCCATCCACTCAGTTTCTAAGGGATCCGAAGCTCTGGACTGTGGAAGCGCTTCCATTGGGGGCAGACTTAGTAACTCGCCCAGGACGGCTCTCCTGGGAAGAATGTTCTTTAAGAGATCTCGGCTCCTCGGCTGGAAACCAACTCCTCGAGTTGAAGTTTGAAGATTCCCGTCACTAGAAGACTCGAGGCAGGCTCCAAAGGGGAGGTTCGGTGGGCAGCCGCAGCCCTCCCCACCCCCCCGGGGCTTTCTAGGTCCTCTCGCCCTGGGAACCATTTCATCTTAGCCTTCCCTGGTGAGCGTGTTGCAGGGAAAAGCCAACGTTCCCGACAGGTTACCCTTTGCAAGAAGGCAAGATTCCAAAACGCAGCTTAGGAATAAGAAGAAAACGTTCTTCATCTGGAAGTCATGTCCAAGGGCCGGGACGATGGTGTGCAGGTGGAGCCTTGCCTCCTCGCCCCTTTCACAGCAGGGGTTACAGGATAAGCAGAGGACGATGGGGTGAATCAGGAAGGAAGTAATTCCCGGAGGGAGGTCGGGGTAGAAGGGATGATCTGTGCGATTCAAAGGAAGCTAATCTGAGTGGAACCGGGAAGTGCGTATCTTTCTACAATCATTGGAGATCTAGGGGAAAGCCCGAGGGTGGTGGCGGTGTGGGGAGAAGGTGGATGCTCCTAGAAGGGAATTCCTCATGGCCCCTTTGACCTAGAACGATTCTGGAGTTTAGGGTATCTAGGGGAAGTCTGTACCCCCATATCAAGCCCACTCCTCCTCCAGAGGTCTCTGGTTGAGCCAAGGACACTTCCATGTTCCCACACTCCTAAGTACGGGAGTCCTCCTTGCCTTTTCCCTGCCCCCCATCTCCCACATCCAAACCTTAAAGTTTCTTCCATCCAGTCATCTCACTTGCCTTTTCCTTATCAAACAGTCACAACTGTTAGAACAGATCTCACCAGAACTATAGTCACAGTATCCTACATAGGCTCCTTGCCTCTAGGCTCTCCCTTCTCCAATACATCCTCTGAACAACTGTCAAAATAATCCTCCTAAAGCCAAATCTGATCATGTCACTGCTCACTCCCAAACATTCAATGGCTCCCCATGGCTGTAAGATAAAAGGCAAACTCAGAGAGACTCCACCATCTGGCTCCTACCTCCCTTTGCAGGCTTATTCTCCTTTGCTGTCACTTCCCCCTCTTCCTGTTCCCAGTCTCCCAGCCCACTTGCACTATTATCTTCTCCCTGAATTATAAATTCTACCGGTCACCTCTGTGCATTTGTCCAGGCTATCCCCTATCCCTGGGATGCATTCCCTTCTCATCATTGCCTCTCAGCATCCTGATCTTTCCAGGCTTAGCTTAAGGGCTTTCTCCCAGAAAACTCTTTCCAGATCATGTCTCCTTCATTCCCTTTCTCTCTCTCTCCTCTCTCTTTCCTTCCTTCCTTCTCTATCTCTTCCTCCTCTTCTTCTCCCTCCTCCTCCTCTCTGCCTCTACTCTCTCTGTCTCTGTCTCTGTCTGACTTTCCCCCTCCCTCTCCGGCTCACTCTCTTGCCCTCTTTTCTCTTCTCTCTCCCATCCTTTATAGTTACTTAGCTGGATGCCTAAAGGGTAAGTTCCTGAAGGGCAGGGATGGGTTTGTTTTGGCCTTTACAAAGCCTTGCCTATCCTTGGCATTTAACAAATGGATTGAATGCTTTCCCCTCCCACTACCATTCTTGTGGCCAGTCTGAACCTATGAACCAGAGCATCATTAGCCATTGAACAAATGGCTGGAGAGAATCAAAGTGTGGTCCTCGTGCCCTCTTCTACCTGCCTGGTGGCAGGAGGAGCCAGTGCCTTTGGGGAGGTCGTGGCAAAAGTCTAGGGTTTCCCTGTAACCCGGGAGGTGTCGCCAGCCCCTGCAGTGATACTCACCTGTCACTCAGTCAGTAGGCATTCGCTACACGCTTAATACATGCCAGCTCCTGTGCTAAGTGCCCAGGACAGAGAAGGACAGGAACGGTCCCTGCCCGCGAGGAGCTTCCATTGCATTGGAGGAGACTGCACGGAATTAACGAGGTGCCTGCTTGTGTTTCCCCCCTAGGGACAGAGTGGTCAGTTACACGCTGGGCCGCAGGCTCCCAACTGATCACGTCAGTGGACAGCTGCAGTTCCGATTTGAGATCACCTCCTCCATCCACCCAGGTATTCCAGCATCGCCCCCCGTCTCCTGCCCAACAAATGACATTCGTTGCCCCGTCCTTGCTGAGACCCCTAGAGCTGGCCAAGGGGCGGGGGATTCTACTTCCTCTGCCTGGGTCTAGAAGGATGTTGTGCCTGCTGACTGCCCATCTGAAGGCCATGTTCCCCTGCATGTTGATGACTTATATGTGCATTCTCCTCCCCACCACCAAAGGCCTTGGGCTCAATGGGTCATGACTTCCAATGGCTTCATTTTACAGATGTGGAAACTGAGGTACAGAGATGCCTGGCATCACAGAGCTAGTCTTTGGGTCAGGTGCCCCTGACACCATATTGCTCTCCCCAGCTAGTACACCAGGGACTAAAACTCAGGCCATTGCAGGGTTCAGCAAGGATTGCCATCGACCACGTGTTCCCAAACAGTCACAAAGCATAGGCTCAGGGTGAGAGCAGAGGAAGCCAAGAGCACTCTTAGCTGCTGCCAGATTTGGGCCTTTCTACTATCGGAAGGGAAATGAGAAAAGCATCTGCTGTGGCTTTGGGGGCTTTGCCTCTACCCCTCATTTGGGGATAGGGGCTGCTCTTCTGGGGTGGAGGCCCTCGGAGCCCGAAGTGGGAGCTCCCTAGGCCAGACACCAGCCTCTGAGGACTCCTCCCATCCTCTTGGCTCCGGGACAGGCCAACCTTCTGCCTCGGTTTGCTTGGCAAAAACACCAGCTTTGGCTGGGTCTGAGTAGACCCGGAAGCAAACACACTGCAAGGCTAGCCCTTTGCCACCCATCCCAGTTTTCTTCCCCTGAAACAAAATGGACTCGTTTTCTCATGTCTGGAAGGGTGATCGCAAGGCCCACTAGGGGCGGTTTCTCTGGGGAGTGACTTTTTTTTGCCAATAAATCACAAAGATGGTCATGTCCAGGGAAGACTGACACCTTCAGGGAACCCAGTTAGGTCTGTGGCACCTTACAAAGAAGTAAACAGAGGAAGCCGATGGACCAACAGCCACTGGACCTTTGGCACCCTGCAGGGAGCCATACAGGACCAGAGAAACAACATGGTGGACAGATGAGGGTTCCCCTGGGAGTCAGGAAGAAGGAGAAGGGATTTCATCAGTACAGGAAACTCCCTTAACTAGTGCAGGTCGACATCTCCTCCGCAACTTACGTTTTTTGAAAGTTGCCGAGAGAAGAAATGACCCGCCCAAGGGCCCAAAGCCAACATTGATCAAAGGCAGAATGCAAAGCCATCTCCCGGCTTCGAGACTAGCTTTTTGCTAACTATATATATATATATATATAACCCTAGCAATATGTGGGCTTAAATACGGCCCAGACCTGACTAGCTGTGCAGCTAACCTCTCTGACACAGTCAGTTTACAAGCATGTATTGTACACCTACTAAGTGCCAGGCACTCTGCTAAGCTCTGGGGGTACAAGGAAAGGCGAAAGCCTTGCTCTGGCTCTCCAGGATCTCCCTTCCAGTGGGGCTTCCTTTCCACAGCTGCAAGTGAAGGGCTTGGAGGCTCTGGGCCAGGAGCCTGCAGACCTGTGGTCTCTCCTGGCTTGCAGGGTTCAGACCGAACCTCAAGGGGTCCCCAGTTGACGGATTGGCCCTTGGAAAGGTTGCTCGGCTTCAGGAATGGGTTCGTTTTCCCATGCCAACAGGCTCAGAGTTTGGGAGTTAGGCGGCTCTCCAGCCTTTTCTCTGCTGTCTAGCTTGCAGCCAGGCTCTTTTCTCTCCCCTCTATGCAGGCAGGAAGATTCAGGCTGAGAATAAAGGCATAAGGGACAGGGCAGAGCCCACAGCCTCCCTGGGGCCTTGAGTGACCCACCCAGGCCTCTCCTGTAAAACCTCCAAAGTCAACCCTACAAGTCAGTTTCTCACCTTGGGGACCCCGAGGTGTCTCTGCTCCTGACCTTTCTCTCCACCATGTGGATGCGGGTTTCCCCACAGAGCCTGGGGCAGTTTGGCCCAATCCACTGAATTCTCCAAAGAGTAAAGCCCTAGCTTGTGGCCTGGGCCCACAGTGACCCTCAGACAGGCCTGGGGTGCTCAGCAGCTCCCACATAGGCTCTCTATCAGCAGCAGCAGCAGCCCCCAGCTAATCCCTAGCCCAGAGACCTTTGCTGAGGAGAAAATGCTGTTTCTTTCTCTTAGCAGATGATGAGGAGATCTCCGTGAACACAGACCCGGAGCCAACGGACCTCCAGGAAGGCACCCCAAACAATCTGACAGAGGCCGGCCTCCCTGAGGAGGCCCCGGCTGTCCAGCTGGACAGGGAGGAGAGCAGGGAGCTGGATCAGCCAGACTTGGGTGGAGAGGTGAATGGTTTGGGGGATGAGAGCCTGGAGGCCACCGGGCTGACTGAGGAGGCCACCAAAGAGGCAGGAGAAGAGGGAGAGGCTGCCCCTGAGGAGGCTGAGCTTTCGGAGCCAGTGCCAGGCGAGGAACTGCCCTCCCTCAGTGCAGAGGACCTGGATGTGTTCCCGGACACTCCTCCTCCTCTTCCTCCCTCTCCTCCCCCACCCCTGGAGACCAATGATAGCTTCTCAGCCGATCAGGGGGATGGTGAAGCTCCCCCCAGTGCTGAGGACCTGGGGGCAGAGGAAGCTGAGCCAGAGCCCCTGGCTAGTGAGCACCAGGAGAAGGCGGAGGAGCAGGGGGAGGAGGGGGAGGAGGAGGCAGAGGGGGAGGAAGGCCTGCCTGACCTGCAGGAGGAGGACCGCCTGCACCTCCGGCCCTCAGTGAAGAGGAAAAGCCGGCCGTGCTCCCTGCCAGTGTCGGAGCTGGAGACGGTCATCGCCTCGGCCTGCGGGGAGCCTGAGACCCCGCGCACACACTACATCCGCATCCATAACCTGCTGCACAGCATGCCCTCAGCTCAGGGGGCCCCGGGGCCAGAGGAGGAGGAAGAGGTGGCCGAAGAGGAGTCCACCGTGAAGGACTCTTCAGAGAAGGACGTGGTCAGTGAGGCCGAGACGGTGGCCCTCGACCCGCTGCACCTGGAAGAGGGGCCCGAGGCCGGGGACGCAGACCGGGGTGGTGCCAGCCTGGCGCCCCACAGTCCGTCCGTCCAGCGGCTCTTGGACTTGAACGGTGGCTCTTTCACCGACAGTGAGCCCCGGCCCAGCACCGGGAGCGAGAGTGACTCAAGTCCCCGGCAGGGCCAAGAGAATGACTGCGAGGGCTGTGACACGTCCTGCTACAGCACGTCCTGCTACAGCACGTCTTGCTACAGCACGTCCTGCTACAGCACCTCCTGCTACAGCCCGTCCTGCTACGAAAGCAACAACCGCTTCTCCAGTCACACCCGCTTCTCCTCGGTGGACAGCGCCAAGATCTCCGAGAGCACCGTCTTCTCCTCGCAGGACGATGACGAGGAGGAGAACAGCGCCTTTGAGTCTGTGCCAGGCTCCGTGCCCAGCCCGGAGCTGGATCGGGAGGCTGGCGATGGCCCTGCCACCTGGCCGGACGAGCTGGCCGCCCCCCACGGGAACGGCAACTCCACAAGAACAGCAGATGGGCCAGGCTCCCCAATGGCTGGACCGAGCCACCAGAGAGAAGGTTAGCCTGCGGCTCCTCAGGCATGCAAGTGGAGCCGCCACTGGGGAAAGAAGCAAGGGGCTTCCCAAGTAGGAAGAGGGCCATTGTAGTGGGCAGCTACAGTAGTGGCTCTTCCGGCCTCCTTCCTGTCCCGCTTCTTAGACCCCGCCCCCATTCTCAGATGGGAACTAACCCAAGGGCTCCCATGGGCTGGATGTGGGCGTGGGTGCAGACGTAGCTAATGGCCACCATGGGGGGGGGGGCTAATCTTGACATGCGCAAACCGTGCAGGCTGTGAAAGACGGAGCCTGTCCCAGAGAAGGAGTCTTCTCTGCGGCAACATGGGCAACGTTAGGCGGCAGAGCAGGGTTGCTGCTTAGCCCATGAGTGTAAATTCCATTTGATTTGGATTTAGGTACATCACACAGGCATATGACCGGGCACTGGTAGGCCTCTTCCATGGTTCCTGCCTAGGCTTCTATAAAATGTTTGAGATATTCAATTCACAATTTTCTGAGCTAAAAGAAGGAAGGAGGGCTACAGGCCACACGAAAACCCCTGAACATGGGGAATCTGAAGCGTGGCTTATTGACCTTCTAGAAGTTTCCTTCATCACAAAACTCATCTCTCAAAGGGTTATGCTTGAGCTTATTTAATAATGAATTTGCATTCCCTAACCAGAGAGGAACCCTTGAACTACCGAAGGTCAGTAACCCATAGAGGCAAAAACAAGTGAATTAAGAATAATAATAAATACAACAACGCCTCAGTGACTCGAGTTAGTGCAAGCTTTAAAAGGGTCTCCAAAATGCCTGACTCATTCGCTAAAACAATGAAGAGGAGGAATCCAATAAACAGGGCAGCAGCTTCCATCTTCAGTGTGATGTCATGGCTGATTAGAGGAGAGGTCAAGGAAGCAGGGAGAAAGATGGTGGAAAACGAAGCCAAGGAAGAGCAGCAGAGAGAGAAGGGATCGGTGAAGATAGAAAAGGACAGAGCAGGAGATGCTTGCAGGGACAGGGAGAGAAAACACCATCACACACACGCACATACACACACACACACATGCACACATGCGCATACACATGCACACACACACACACAGGATCTCAAGGAGGAATGTCTCCAGACTGAAGCCTTTTAAGATGCTGTCATAGAGGAGTGCTGAGCCATGTGGTCTTTCCTAACTCTAGGCAGGAAGGAAGGCATTCTCCTTTGGCATTTTGCTTGCAAGTTGAACGAGATCCATCGAGTCTGGGTCTGGCTGAAGGCAGACAGTTTCTCATCATTCTTGTCAGCAGAGAATGTTTGGCAACTGCCCAGCTTTATCTGATGTTTTCCTCGGCTCCATAAAAATAATGACCATGCTCTGTGCTGGGCTGTTGACCTGCCCCTCTCCCTCCTCCCGAGCTGGATTTACTTCTGCCCTAAGATCCCACCCAATGACGACCCAGGAGGCTAAAGCCTTGCCTCACCTCCCCAAACACAAGTAGGGAATGGAAATCTGGGACTAAGTGGGTCCACTGGGTAAATCGATGTGCAGTTGATTTGTCTGTGCTGTATCTCTGTGCATCCACTCCTTGTCTGCTGTGGCGTCTTTTCTTCACAACCAACCCAGAGGTAAGGATGGGGAACTTAGTCCTGGGGAAAACCCTGCAATGAAGACAAGGCAAGTCCAAAGGGCAGTGGCTAGGACCCAGTGGATATTCAGCTACCTGGCCACTCTCCAAGAGAGCCCATGGGCGGACATTCTAAGGCAAGTAGCATCAGGGTACTTTCTCTGGTGGTGAAACCATCGGGCAGAGAGAGGGAGGCCTCACTTGACTTCCCAAGACATGGTGGCCTCTGAGGAAGTTTTCCAGCCTCCTGGAAAGATTTCTCAGGGACTTTGAGAAAACTATGTCAGTCAGTAAACATTTCCTAAGTGCCTACTACATACCAGGCACTGTCCTTAGTGCTGAGCATACAAAGGAAGCCCGGAGGCAGTCTCTGCTCTTTAAGAGCTCACACTTCAATGAGGGAAACAACATGCAAACGCCGGTGTGTGAAGAGAATACATACAAGTAGATAAGGAAGTCATCCTGCATCTTTCACGGGAGCTCACATGGTTAACCTATAATGGGCTTCTCTAAGATCACAACTTTTCTGAGTTTTAAACTGTCCCTCTCCCTACGCCCCTAGACTGCTCCCCTGCACCATCTGACCATGCAGAACATTGCTGCTTCTCCTTTCTCTCAGCCCCGGGACTCCATGATTTTGTTTCTTCTACGTTTACAAAAGGACAAGGGATGGGACCTCCTTGTTATGAAATTTGACCCCACTAGCTCTGAAATCTTCTCCCAAAGGAATGGTCCATTGGGTCAGCTTTGTGTCTGGGGACAGGGGAGTCGGTGTGTCACCCTTTTCTGTATTCCTAGGCACCATCTTTTCCATCCTCCATCCTGCTCCCATTCTATTGGCTGAGATGTTTACATCGTGCCATTTCATTGGCTGGAATTCCCAAAGCATTAAAGTCCATTCCATTACCCACTGCTACCCCAGTCCCAGGCAATGGACACTTTATGTCAACAGATTAGTCATCACTGGTTTTATTAGTAGCATGAATTAGAAAGAGTTAAGCCAAGCCATAACAAAACAATACACAAAACACCTAAGCCCTGCTGCTGGACCCAGGACAGCTGCTCCTGTCCTTTTGTGATGTTCTAACATGAAAACATTGATAAATGGGTACCACAAAGCTTTCCCTCTAGAAGCAGAGCTTAGCCTCTACTGGGGCTTGGCCCAGAGCCTTGGTAAAGAGAAGCCCTGAGCTCTTTGACCCTGGGGAAAATAGACACTCAGAGGGCCCCAAAGGGGATGAGGAGCCCATGAAAGAAACAGCTTCATTTCATTAACCCCTAAAGAGGGCCTCCGGCTCTCAACCAAAGATATGCATTGGTCTGCTCATTATTCGAGCCTTACTGTTTGCCAGTGGGCCAGTAGAGTGAAACGGGCATTAGCTTATCTGCTGTCTCACTCCATTTTGTACCAGCCTGTTGGAACAGAACCAGTGAATCATGACCTCTTCCTAAGAACAATCTGGAAACTCACAGAGATCTCCAGCATCTTTTCTCACGAAACTCAGCTTCTCTCATTTTGGAGAGACATGATAACAGAGCTGACTCCTCCCCCCAGCTCTCCTTCCCCTACTCTTATTTACATCAGCAAGGAGCCCTGTTTGGAAAGGAAAGAAATAAACCCACCCACTTGGCTTCCTATTGTCTTACTTAACAGGGGACCATTTGTACCAGGACAGAGCTGTAGGACTGCCACAGACTTTAGTCAGGAAGGACTCAGATGAGGTAGAGCGATGCAGTGACAATCTAAGATGTCACCTTTGAGGGCGTGCCACAGCCCCTCTCTGCATCATCATCCCTCATCAGAGTCTCATAACATCATGAAGTGTGAATGAAGTCTGCCCCAACAATTTGTTCAGGCCATTCTGAGGTCCACCCTGACAGACCAGTCAGCTCAGCAACTTCATTCGGAAGCTCATTCTGTGATTACAAGGAGGATTTTTAGGCTCTTCCCATGTCTATGTCTTTTTGCTCTTCATTGAACACCTCTGGGTTATTTCCAGTCCTCTCTTGTGTTGTCTCCTAACTTCTGTCTACCTTCGTCTCTTGCTCTCCTTACTCTCCCTGTGCCAAAGCAACCAAGTTTGCCTGTTTCCATCCTAAGAGCAGTCCAGAGTCTCTCCCATTCCTGTCTCACACAGTGCCCAGAGCTTTGGACTCCACTCCGTGGCTTCTGAACCTCAGGTTCTTGGCACACTGGCTTACTGGTTCCATCTTGGATTGGTTTCATCTGAGAATTTCATAATGAAAAACCAAATGCCACAGAAGAGTCACAGGGCATCTCAGCTGGCACCCACCCAAAACAGGAGCTGTGGCTGTGTGGAGACACCCACTGGGGTCTCAGAATATACCTTGTTTGGCTCCATTAGGACAGTTGGACCCGCAAGAGACTCTGCTAGGATTCTCTTACCTCCCTTTTCCTATCCTTTTCTCCTTAAGAGAAAATAGCCCATGATAAGCTCAGAAAAGATGCCCGTCTGATCCTATGTTTTGATCCCAGTGGTTGGACGTAGGCCTTTGTATCCTTTAGTTTCTTTGTTCCCTACCACATGCGTGTGGGTTACCATAACAAAGCACCAAGGGCGTAGGACTCCCCCCACTCCCAGCCCCACCATATTGGTTTGCCTGTCAGAGGTGCTTTTGAATGACTTTGCATTGCATGAATCTGAATATCTTGACTGTCTCATCCGTAGGTGATTGCCCTTTACTCCAAAACTCCCAGCCAGTTGGCCTGCTTCCCTCCCTGAGGCCTGACCACCATCACTACCCTACTATCGATGAGCCTCTTCCACCAAGTAAGCCTTAGTTTTTAACATCGATTTCTGCACCCTTCCTATCAAGTTGAAACAGGTTAGTGTGTCACTTCGGGACCAACTCTGCTCCGGTCCCGACTTCCACCTTTGCCGGGTCCTGTTGTAAGGAGTAGCTTTTATGATGCGATCACAGGAGATTCATCGGTGATGTCTGTTCCTCGCTACCATGGGAGGCTGGGGCATAGCACTGCTTGGAATCTCAAAGGCCTGCTAAAACTACCCGAAGTCCTCGAAAAATCATCCTGTGACTCCTCAAATTGAAGGGCTCCCTCCTTTGGAGGGGAAAGTTTGTCCTTTGAGGCCCAGCCTGCCATTTGTGCTCCAGTGGAGGGATAGACCCTGTGCTCCCGGAGGTCAGCGGCGTTTGATACGCCAGTCACAGGATTTGTTAGACATTCCCAGGCAAAGTTAGCTCTTCCTAGCCAGCCAGGCGAGCAGTCTGTCCTGCTGGGGCTCACTGGGGAGACCCCTCCCCCCCCTTGTTGGTAAATCTCCACGGGCCAGTTTTGGTTTAGGGTTGCTTTCCCCGTCACCCCCAACTTTCACATTCCCTTCAGTCTACTTTTCCAAAAAGCTTTTCCAAGATGCAAAGAATGGACTGATCTCTCACGGTTTCTTTCCATTCTTGCCTCTTATACCGTAGGAGATCACAATGGTTTGGGCCACGAAAAATATACATCTCTGGGCACAGACAATCCCAGGAACATCACACTTTCTTGTGACTAGCCCAGCATGGTGGCCTCTTTCTGCCTATTAAAAACAAATCATGTTTCCTTTTCAGGACATGTTTTATCAGTTAAAAAAGAAACATGAATCCCATATACCTGGCTAGCCTTAAACAAACTCAACATGTCTTCCTATTGGCCAACAATCATAACCTTCCCACTGGGGCCTAAGTCAGTGTATGTCTCTTAGTCATTGGGTTAGCAATGTCCCCCAAGCAGAAAGTAACAGAGTTGAATTCCAGTCTTTTAGGAGAATCCAACTTGGAATTTGCCTAAAAAGAAATGCCCTCCATTTCTCACTATCTTTAAGAAAGAGTCCTCTAAACTTCAAGCCTTTCCATCCCCTCCCAGCCCTCCCTTCCCCTTCTTTCTCTTCCCTTTCTCTCCCCTCCTTTCCTTTCTTTACTTCCCTCCAGGCATGCACTGCTAACAGCATTCACACATGCAAACATCAATCACACAGAATGGAAGATCATTTTCTATTTTCTGGGAACATTTGGGGAATGTCTTTTTACAGTTGTTTCTCAGAGGCCTTCCTCCTGGATGGAATAGTTTGTGTTTTCCATTTTCTGCCTTGGAGTCACTAAAAAACAGTGTATTGGAGTTCTAATGGACCACGCTGTCAGGGGCTCGTAGACAATCCCAAATGGCAGAGGGATCATTTCATTCTTGCCAGATTGTATTTGTTTAACCTGAAGAGTCTTCAGCATTCCCCTTCCTCCATTTAAGATGACATAAGAACAGATGGCGCACCCATCCTTTTAACACCTCCGGAGAACAGGGCCATTTGGCCCCAGGAATCTTGGGTATTTGAATTGCTGCTAAGTTGCAATGCATTGAGTCCAGAGAGTCCAAACAAACATATATCCATCGTCCCATCATCCCTAACGCTGGAGAACTCTCTACCCTAAAGGCAAGAAAATACATTTAATTTTGTTTCTTGGCTACTTTTATGGCGCCCCAGTCTTGAACTCTTCTTATCCCAGCATGACCCAGGAAGACAATAGTGGCCTGACATGGCCTTAGACCATTTTCTCAGATATTCAGCCATCTCCGATTGCCTAATGAGCACATTAAAAGAAACACATTCACAAAACAACCTCCCACCTCATAGCTCTAAAACTTTATAATTAATCAATGAGATTACATAGGGGGGATGGTCATGGAATTAATGGCGATGAGGCTAAATCTGGGCTTTCTTAATTCAAACTAAGAAATTCCAATGTACTTTTTTTTAAACCCTCACCTTCTGCCTTGGAGTTAATACCCCCCTTCCAATGCACTTTCTACTATCCTTTTGCTGCCCCTTCTCTGAGTCCTCAAAATCCAATATTAGAGTAACCTGATCAACATACTTGAAAACTCAGTTCTACATGCTAGAATTAATGTTCGACAATTGGTTCTGGCATACATTAATCGAGCAATGTTTGGCGTAATCCAAATGGACTGTCCAATGTTCCATTGAAACGAAAACGCCAAAAGCAAATTGAAAAAGAAAAAACAACCCTCGAACTTTAAGTCTCCCTTGGCTGGATTTCTCTTGTCAGATGTTTAAACAATTCCAAATTCCTTCCTAGTCAGAATTATGTGATGTTTGGTGCTCTTTGGGTTTCCACGGAGTATGAAGGAGCCCATCAGTGTCCGTCCCCTGGGCGGCATCCCCACCAATGGATGACTTCTGATACTGGACCATGAACTAGTGTCAGCTGTTGAGTTCGATTGTATGTAAAAGTGGTCCTGCCATTGCTCTGGCGCTCCGGAATGTTCCAGCAGAGTGGCCTGCGCTTGTCCTGCCTCCCAACGCCATCGCTGCTTGCTTCTCTCTTTCTTCGTTGCCTTTTGCTTTATCCATCCTCGGACCCAATACATTTTGGAGCCGAAGTTTCCCCCCAGTGGCCCTGATTTCCACACGTTCATAGCCCAGGCATCTGGCTATGAAGGCAGAGGGGGTACTTAGCTCCTTAGGAGACCCCAAGCCACCTGAATCTCTGAGGTCCGGAAGCCTCGGGGTCATTGTCCATTAAAGATCTAATCTTTTGGCCTGACTTCCCTCTAGTGGCTGGGATGGTTACTTCATCCCCTGAGTCATGCCACCAAACCGGGGGGACAACGGGTGGCCTTTTCCCCGGATGATCCGATCCGGCCAAACCGCCTTCCCCGTCCTTTTGTACTGTGGGCGCAGAGCTCTTAGAAGGGACTGGCTGGAAGGCGTCCCATCTCTCTCTCCACTCAGGTAGACGAGAGCTGATCAATGTTGTTAGATACTCTTTCGGCCATTTGGAATCGGGCACTTTTCAGCCAAACATTCGTCCTGAGCGCATTAGGGTTTCATTCCTGAGACCAGCTGGCTGATTTAGAAGAGGAGGGCCCTGCCGCCCTGCCGCCCTGCCTGGCCTGGCTCCTACCCCACGAGCCTCGGCAAATCCTTAATCTGGAAAAGGAACGGACCCGCAGTCCTTTGTCGATCAAGGCTCACGCTCGTAATGGAGTTTCACCCAAAGAATCAAGTAGATGTTGAGGGCAGGGAAAAAGCAGAAGCTGGTTTCTAACCAGCCCTCAGAAGAACACACGACTCACCAGGGGACCTTCATAGCCTTTGCCTAGTTGTCCCCGTTCTCCTTGGTGTCATCTCTCGCCCACTCCAAGTGGTCAGCTCCTAGAACAGGCCTTTGTCAGGGACCCCTTGAGAAGTGAGTCTGATGAAGCCTCTGGATGGACCCCCTTCAGAATCCTGCTGTTAAATGCACAAAATAAAATCTGGAGGATTCTAGAAGGAAAACATTCTCTGGCCATCCAGTCATTAGAAAAAGGTGCCTTTTTTTTACAAAGCAAGTTCCCAGAGGCCCCCCTTCAGAACCTCTATCCTAGAAACTCATCTGAATGTCAACGGGATGACCCAGAACAGTAACAGGCTTGGCCAGGCCATGGCTCTGTCTCTGTAATGTCTAACAAAAAATTGCACAGGTCTGGCCTCTCTTTTACAACCAGGAACATCAGCTTAAGTAAGCTCTCAATGCCTCGGACACTGAAATGAGTGTAAAGCTCCCAGAAGCCACCTCTAAGAGCTTAGGGTAAAGGCTGAAGACACTCAAAACCTCATGATAGCTTCTATGCCCAGAAAATGCCCAGATCCCTGCCATGCCAGGATCTAGCTGGTCGGACACCAAGGGCGACTGCTGGATGGGTTCACAGCCTTCAGTCTATGCTATGACGGTACAAACGTGAGTCCAGAATCATCTGGAGTACAGAAGTACAGAACCCAGAGGTCGGTATGAAGCCCTAAAGGTGAGAAATCCCTGGGAATCCTCACTCACTTCCTTTCTCTTTACTTTCATTAAACACCAGACTGGGAAGCTCGGATCGACAGCCACGGGAGGGTATTTTACGTGGATCACGTCAACCGAACAACTACGTGGCAGCGTCCAACAACAGCAGCCACCCCTGATGGGATCCGTCGCTCGGGGTCAATTCAGCAGATGGAGCAGCTCAACAGACGGTCAGTGCCTGCAGAGAGCCATGCCCTGGCTGTCTCTGTTAGAGTTCTCACAAAGATGAAAAAGATCGAGGGCAACAAGGCAAGCCTCTTATCAATGTTCCCACCCGAGAAGTGATGGCTGCTTTGGAAGGGATGGTGGGAGGGGGGGGGGGGAGGACACCCAACTAACACTTTGGTTTCTCTTAGGAAATCTGTCCCCAGCTCAGCCCTGAGGCATTAACACTTCAGTGGTGGGAACCAGCCCAAGCCTAGGCTGTGTTCCTCTTCTGTCCACTCGGTAATGAGGCTCTCTGGGTTTGCCCTGACTGGTCCCAGGATGGCAGCCCCATGGTCCCTCCTCAGAACTACCCTTGAAGCCTCTCTACCTGCCAGAGCTCGTGCTCAAAGGCTAGCACAGTTTTGGAGAGCCTGGTCACCTCTGAGTCCCGACGAGGCACTAGATGAAGTGCCTATCTGATGTCCTTGCTCTGCCCACTGCCTAAATGCTGTCCCTCACCTCCTCCATCCCAGGCTAATGCCAGAACTTCCCAACTTGGCTTATCACCTCCTTCAAGCTGCTGCCAGGCTAATCTTGATTATATGGAAATCAGGTCACATCCCTCCCCTGCTCAAAAACCTACCCTAGCCCCCTTGGCAGAAACGAAAGGAAGCTCAACCTTTGCTGGTTTTAAGATCCTCCACAATGTGGCACCACTTCCAGCCTCATCTTGTACTGTAGCCACCAAATGAACTAGCCGCTGAACATTATCACCTCCATTCCTTGTTCATGCCATTCCCTGTGCCTAGTGTGCCCTCCCTCCACTCCTCACCAACCTCTTGAATTGCTACCCTTCCTCCAAAGCCAACTCAAAGGCCACTTCCTCCAGGAAGTTCCACTACCACCTTCCTCTGCAGTCACTGATCGGACCTTACGCAGCAAAGTGGCAGCTCAGCATAGCGGAGAGCATGCTGTGCAACACACAGAGGAACATTCTGTTGTTCTGGCTGGCCTTTGGAAGCCCAGCGTGTGCTTAGAGCAGCTCAGAGAGGAAGGAGAAAGAAGCCCTGCCAGGAGTGACTGTCTCTGAAGTTGGGGAGAGATGAACGGGGACAGACAAACAGACAAGCAGGCAGGCAGGGAGGGAGATAGACAAGCAGAGAGAGAGAGGGAAGATAAGGTAGATGGAAGGATAGATAGATAGATAGATAGATAGATAGATAGATAGATAGATAGATAGATAGATAGATGGATGGATAGATAGATGATAGATAAGATGGATGGATAGATAGATGGATAGATAGATGGATGGATGATCCATGGATAGATGGATACATAAATAAGTCAGAGAGAGAAGAGAGAGAGGGGCAAGTAGATGGATAGACAGATGAAGAGAGAGAGGATAGATGGATGGATACATACAGAATAGCTACAAAGTAGCTTTGGAGGGAAAGAAGAGGAAGGCATGGGTTCAAAGAGGCAAGAATGAGAAGGGATGGTGTACCAGGCATGGGGGACAGCCAAAGAAAGGGCGTGGAGATAGTGTCACAGGTGAGTAAGGGTGAGAAAACCAAGATGGATCATTGCATATGTGTAAGATAGTGAAGTGTAAGAAGCTGGCACAGGTAGGAAGGGCTTTAAAGCCAAACAAGGATCTTCTGTGTGATCCTGGAGATCAGAGGGGGCCCCTGGGATAGCATGAGCAAGGCTGGAGGGGTTCAGGGTGACCTGGTTAGGCTTGCACTTGTAGAAAACGACTTTGACAACTAAGTGGAGGATGGGCTTGAGGCAAGGAGAGTCACTGGTGGGCTACTGTAATAGTCCAGGGGAAATGTGATAAAGGGTGATGGCTTCATGAGTAGAGAGAGGGAAACATCAGTCAGCCAAGCAGCAAGCATTGGTTCCGACCTTACTATGTGCTGGGCACGGGGGACAGAAATACTCCTTCCTAGCACCAAGTGGCGGGCAGTAGATGAGAGATGGGCTAGAGGCAGAAGTGGCAAGCTTTGTCATCTGCTGATGTATGGGAGATGAGGGAAGAGAGGAGGAAGGCTGAGGCTGGAAGCTTGCCTGCCTCCTGTCCATCTTGTAATCAGTCCTGCTGGAAGGATCACCAACCTTTAGGTAAGTCTCTCTCTGGCTCAGCTGGAAGCCCTGAGGTTCCTCAGTGATTGGGGAGAATATCCCAGACAGCTGCCCCAGGAGACTCCCAGGAGCTCTCCACCTCAGGTGGGCTTACTCCCAGGATGCTCACGTGCTCATAAGCTCCTTTGGTGCAAGGAGAGCCCCTCCAGCCCCAGCCCCAGCCCCAGTGCCTGTGATCTCTGGGCAAAGCAATCCTGTCCTGAACTACCAAAAGAAGTGCTTTCTTCTAGCATGCACAGATGTTTTAATTCATTAATGCATTAAACAAAGGGGTCCTGGACAGTTCTGGAAGGAATGGGGAGGGCTACTATTTTGATAACACGTGGAAAAAGGAGTCCAAAGACCTGGATTCAAGTCCCACCTCTGAGCCTTACTTAGCTGGGTGATACTGGGCAATCAGTCAGTCAGTGGATTCATCCAGAAGCATTTGTCAAGCCTCATTGCTTACAGTGTGCCAGGCACTGGGCAAAGTGCTGGGACACCAAGACCCAAGTGGACTGCTTCTGCCTGTCTTTGAGTTGTGAATATTGAGCCTGGAGAAGAGAAGGCTCGGGTGGCTGCCCTCAAGAAAGAGAGGGCTGTCCTATCACAGTAGCTTGGGTCTACTTGGCCCCACAGAGTAGAACTAGGAGAAGTAGAAGGACCAATTTAAATTTGTTCTCTGGAAAAATTTCCCAGGGCATAGAGCAGTCCTGTTAAAGAATGGCGTGGGCCATCTGGGGAGGAAGTGAGACCCTTTAATGGGGGAGAGGGGGTGGGATCCCTGACATGGTTTCTAGAGGGGATTCGGGGCATATCTGAGAGCTTAGCTAACTCTGGGATTTGGGGGTTCTAGGATTCCACCCACCACTGATAGTTGCAGAGTGGATAGAGCACCAGGCTTGGAATCCAAAGGACCTGGGTTCAAATCTGGCCCCAGACACTTCCTAGCTGCGTGATCCTGGGCAGGTCACTTATCCTTGTTTGCCTCGCCCTTGCCCTTCTGTCTTAGAGCTGTTACCAAGACAGAAAGTAAGGGTTTCAAGTTGGTGGTCTCTCCCTTCCTCAGATATTTGAAGAGAAGCATTTCTTTTGGCCTCCAGCATGTAATCCTCAATTGTTTGTGTGTTCAAGCTCCCATTCCCCTTCACAGAGGAACCTGGGCAGCCAGAGGGCAGGGTCTGGGTCATGTTCTCTCTTGAGACCTTTGTGTATCCTCTAGCAGCACCCAGTAGGGGCTTAATCAATGCTTGTTGAGTTGTTAACAAGAATAATGCTAATACTGGAGGGTTCTTTGTTGTTTCCAGCCTGGTCCCCGGAGTGGCAATTTGCTGCTTGCATGGGGAATCTCTTTTCTGAGATTCAGGTGAATCAATTGATCCACAAGCATTGATTAAGCACCTACTATGTGCCCAGCACTGGGGATGCCAAAGTGGAGGTGAAACCGTCTCTGCCCTACCAGAGGAGCTCAGCCTGCCCATGTTGGGAGCCATACAGAACAGGCTCAAAGAGAACGTGGCCTCTGCCCACATCTGCCCATTGAGGCGGCAGGACAAACCTGCAGCTCCCCCACAACTGACCCCAGGCTTTCTGTTTCTCGTGAAAAAGGTACCAGAATATCCAGCGCACCATCGCCACGGAGCGCTCCGAAGAGGACTCTGGCGGCCCAGCGGGGCCCGAGCAGGCTCTAGCTGGAGGAGGAGGTGGCGATGGAAGTGGCAGTGGAGGCGGAGGAGGGGGAAGTGACTCAGAGGCCGATGCTTCTCAGCCAAACCTAGGTGATGGAGGACCCTGAAGTGGCACCTGTGCCTGGGGTCTGCCGGGGTCTCCAGAAGCCCCCCTTAGCTCCCAGAGAGCAGCTGGCAGGAAAGAAAATGGAGCAGGGCTTGGGATGACTTTGCTGGGGGGGGTAATTTCCCCCAGGAGAAGCATCTTGAGGATTAGGCAGGTCCTCACAAACTAGAGAAGCTGCCTCAGGAGGCAGGCGTGGGGCCCCGCACCCTTGCTCTCTCCAGTCCTGATGGCTGGGGCCTCTGGGGATGGGGCGGCCACTAGCTCTAATGGAGGAGCCTGGGACAAAGCTTTGGCCTGCAGCTGGATTTAGGGCAATGCTGGCCTTGTACACCAGGGGGCTGCAGTCTGGGCTCAAGGATCCTGTGTTCATTGTACCTGGGAACATTTCTCATCTTGCCCAGATTACAAAGTCCAGAGCAAAAGATCCTAGCCTCGAAGTGGAAAGAGCCCTGTGTCTGTCTGGTCCAATCCCCCCATTTCCCAGGTGATGCCCAGGAAAGACGAGCATCTCTCCCAGGGCCACACGAGCAGAAAATGGTGGGACTGGAATCTCAAGCCAGGATTTAAACACCTAAGTCAGTTCTCTTTAGATGCTCGCACTGCCTCCCTTAGAGATAAAGAAGCACAGGAGAGAAAGGGAGCCACCAAGTTCAAAGGAGACTCAAATTCAAGCTCTGTTTCTGACACTTTCTTTGTAACCCTGGGCAAGTCATTCACCTCTCATTGCCCAGATGGTGATCTCATGGAGGGGGGGGGGAGAAGGAAGGTGAAGGGGAGGTGGGAAAGGAAGGGAGGAAGGGAGAAATGAAGGAAGGAAAGAATGGAGGAAGGAAAGAGGGAAAGAAGGAAGGAAGGAAGGAAGAACCGACACATTTTGACCCACATTTTTAGATGCCCTCCCCTCCAAGCAAACACTGCCCAGACCTGACCATAAGTTCCAGACATCCTTGTTTTCTGTACCTTTGTCCATCTTCTGGCTACAAGTGAGCCAGCTTGAGGGGCAGAGAAGAAGCAAGGTCCTATAAGCCAGTCTGATGAAAACTGGAAGAAGCCAGGTTGATGGAGGGAAGGCAGAGAGGCAGAAGCCCTCAGGCATTCAGCTGCCCCTTGCTTGAGAACCTTAACATTTAGCTCAAGAGCAAAGTCAGTGGGATGAGAATATACCAGTTAATTAATGTGAGGGCAGCAGCCTGGCCGGAGAGCCTGCTGTAGCCCTCATCATGTAGTGTGTAGCTCAGTTGGAAGAGGCGGCTCTCCGGATGGGTTCAGTTGCTTTGTTTTCCTTTTCCAGACTTGGGGAGAGAAGGGTCCCTTTCCCCTGGGAACTCTCAGAAAATCACTCTGTTGCTTCAGTGCCCAGCTGTCAAGTTCCTCACCAACCCCGAGTTCTTCACTGTGCTGCACGCCAACTATGTGAGTCCCCTGGATGCCCACACAGAGACAGACCCAGCTTGGTAACAAGACCAGGAGGGGTGGGAACTCTCGCTTGCTTGAGGATGATAACTCTTCATCTTGGCCAAGTGCAAAGGGCTGTTTGTTGTCCCGCTTTTCTCTCTGTCTGCCTCTTGAGGGCCTGAGTGAGGGGAGAGGCTGCGGGAGAGGAGGGAAGAGGACGGTATGGAGAGAGGAGAATGGACAAAACTGATGACAGATGGGACGTGAGGAGTGAAAAAGAGGGAAGAGTTGAGAGTGGCGAGAAGGCTGTGGGCTTGGGTGCCAGGAAGGCTGAGGAGGCCCTCCTCCACCAGGACGGGAAGGTCAGGAGAAGACATGATTATTATCATCCTTACCAGAGGGGTTGGGGCCTTTTCCAATGTCTCTGACTGGGTTCCTGTCATAGCGAAGGTGCAGAAAGAACTCTAGAACCTAAATAACCACCCAAAAGACCTCCCTTTTTATTTTTCAAAAGAAGGGCCCGAATGGGGCAACCAGTCACCAAAGGCAGCTTCACAGGTAACCCTGTGGCTGCCCAGAGCAGTCTGGGCTTACTGAAGCAGCAGCTTCTCCAGTGAAAGAGGCTGAGCCCAGGAGAGCTGGTCAGAGCAGGGGTCATCCCCCACCTAGAAAAGCTCTTCTGGGAGGAGTGGAGAAATGAGAAGAGGGAGAATGGCGGTCACCAAGCCTCTTTCTTTGTAAAGACGACTAAGTACCACTGCCAGACTTGGACTCAGGAAGACCAGAGTTCAAATCTAGCCTCAGGTACTTACTAGCTAGGTGATCTTGGGTGAGTCACTCACTTTCCATTTGTAAAATGGGGGCAATAATAGCACCTGCCTCTCAAGGCTGTTGTGAGGACCAAATGAGATCCCATTTGTAAAGGGCTTTGTGAACCTTGAAGGACTCCATCAGTACGGCTTGCCTTCTACTCAGCAGCTACTTAATCATTGTTTATTGACCTGAAAGAGCCACCTAAAAGAGCTTAGTGATGCACAGTTTCGGGGTGCCTGGAAGCCAGGCCAGGGAGTCCCCCCAGTTTGTCCTCCTGTACACAGCAGGACCTCAGTAAATGCTTATTGACTTAAATCGGGCCCCACGATCCCGTGCAGAGATGTATGCTCCAAAATGGAAAGCCCCAGAATTTAGGAAGAAATCCCTGCCGTGCTCCACCAGGACTGGCTCTTCCTGAGCTTAGCCAAACGGATCCCCCTGTCAACCCACAGAGGGTGCTCAGACCCTCCGTAACTGGGAAGGACCTGCCAAGGCTGATGCTCTTCTGGCCAAGCCTCGGAGAAGGCAGCAGAAGCTCCAGGCCTCGGGGAGAGCCTTTCTTTTAGAGTCACTGCTCTAATACTACCTAAGAAGGAGGCAGCTCGGGGAGAGCCAGAACTAGAGATAGGAGGTCTTGGGTTCAAATCCGACCTCAGACTCTTCCTCCTTGTATGACCCTGGGCAAGTCCCTTAACCCCCATTGCCTTCCCCTTACTGCTCTTCTGCCTTGGAACCAACATAGGGCGTTAATTCCAAGACAGAAGGGAAGGGGTTAACAATGATAATAATCCTGTCTCAGGATGAGCTTGTGGGAATGTGTAGACGAGCCTCCTCAAGCTGGTTCTTAGGCAAGGTTGGGCTGCAATTTGGATCTCTGGAGGGGATCTTCCCCGCGGAGGGGGCCCCAGACCCACTGAAGTCCCCTGGGGAAATCTGTGTGGACCTTCCCAAGCTTCCTTCCAAGGAATCTGAGGCTTTGGGAACCGGCCTTCCCTTTGGGAGGAGGCTGGTCTCTCGGCTCTACCTCGCAGCGTCTACACTCTCATCTTACAGAGGAAGCCGGGTCTGCCCCCAGACGTTGCCTCTTAGCTCCCCTCATGGGGGAAGCCGGGCCAGAGCATGTCCTCTCCGAAGGGGTTCCTTCGGATCCTGCCGGTGCCCCTCGCCGCCTTTGGCTGGGCTTCCTCAGCTGTAAAATGGGGGAGCTCCCCCCCCCACTCCTCACTTCTCAGACTTCCCCTCCCTTCGGCTGGCTCGAGGGGCCCCTCCATCCCTGCCCGCGAGCCCTGGGTTCGGGGGTGTCCGCGGGGATGCTGAGAGGCCCCTCTGCGGCCGTCTCCTCTCCTGCCGTCCCCAGAGTGCCTACCGCTCCTTCACCAATAGCACCTGCCTGAAGCACATGATCCTGAAGGTCCGCCGCGACGCTCGCAACTTCGAACGCTACCAGCACAACCGGGACCTGGTGAACTTCATCAACATGTTCGCAGACACCCGCCTCGAGCTCCCCAGGGGCTGGGAGATCAAAACGGACCAGCAGGGCAAGGTGAGGGGGGCAGTGCCAGGGCCTGGCGCTGCCACCGTGGGCGTTCCAAGCTTGCGGCGGGCGCTGGGGCGAGGTGGCAGCTTGCGAGAAGACGAGGGGGGGCTTAACAGTGCCCCCTCGGATCGGGCGCCAGGTTCCTTTCGCCCTGTGCCTGAGGGGCGACGCCAGGGTCAGCTCTGCCCAGTGGGCACCGCTGGCCATGAGGGTGTCCAGTCCTGGATTATCCGAGCGTTTGGCCGGGGCTCCTCCCGGGGTGCCTCCGGTGACAGGCTTAGCCCCAGGCTTCGTTCAGCTCCCGCCTCCATGAGAATTCGCCTTTCTGAGCCCCAACACAAACCATCTTCCTTATCGTTGCTTTGAGCTCCCCAAGCAGGGGTGGTCTAGACCCTGGAGCTTGGCGAGGGCCTTCACTCACCCCTTTTCAGGAGGTCCCAGGAGCTCCCACTCCCCAGCTGCTGATCCTTTACAAAAACTCATCAAGCCCATCCTTTCATTCGGGTCTCACAGCCCCCCTGGAGGTAGCTTCTAGTTTGGCAGATGAAGAGAAGTCGAGTGACGTGGCTAAGGTCACCCAGCTAGTAAGTGTTGGAGGTGGGATCCGAACCCAGATCTCCCTGATACCAAGCCCAGCGTGTTATCCTCTGGGCCACCCCTCCTCCCACTTGGTGAAGATGAAGTAGCAGAACTAAGAGTAAAGCTCTGAAGGACCTTCTATCTCCAAAGTTCTGGATTCAGGCTGGTGTGGGCTGGGTCGGCTTCTTTCCTCAGAGGGTGCCCAGGCTGGAGGGACCAGGGCCCCGATATATACTGGGGGGCTGGGGGGAGGCCAGCCTGGCACTGAAATTCTCCTAGGGATGCTCCTCAGAGGGGCCCGTGTTGCACAGGATTGCAGTGCCCATCGGGAACTTTTATTTAGCCTCTAGTAAGTCCCCCCCACCCACCCCCACTGAAATCATTTTTCTCTGAGCCAGTCACCAAATACAACTAAAGGGTCTCCTCCCCACCCCCCGCCCCCTCCTTAATTTGGGCAAAGACCTGAAACTCAGAGAGTGGGCCTGGGACAGCTGGGGGCCCCTGCCTGGCACAGCCCTCTCTGCTCTTGTGCTTCTTCTCTTCCAAATGCTGTTCAGTCGTTCAGCCATGTCCGACCCTGGGGCCCCCCATGGGCCCGTCTGTGGGCTTCTCCTGGCAGAGATGCTGGAGTGGGTTTTCCTTCTCTAGTGTGCCCCCACTTTACAGATGAGGAAGAGACAAGCCGAAGGCAGGCTGATTCTTTCCTTTCCCTACGGCAGTCCTTCTTTGTGGACCACAACAGCCGAGCGACCACCTTCATTGACCCCCGGATCCCTCTTCAAAACGGACGTCTTCCCAACCACCTGACGCACAGGCAGCATCTCCAACGACTGCGCAGCTACAGCGCTGGGGAGGTAAGCCCCCCCCCCATTCCTAGCAAGTGCAGGGTCTCAGGGCAGGCAGGTGGCCCAGTGGAAGGAGCACCAGGCCTGCGATCTGGAGGAGCAGGGTTCCAATCTGGCCTCAGACACTTCCTGGTCGTGTGACCCTGGGCAAGTTGCTTACCTTGGATTGCCCAGCCCTCCCGGCTCTTCTGTTTTAGAATTACCGCTGAGACAGTGAGTACAGGTTTAAGGAAAGGGGAATGCAATGCATGGCAGCCCTCTTCCTTCCCTAAGGGGACCCTGGTGGGCATCAGCTTGTACCATGCGACACTTGCCAATACCTAATCTGAGGAGCACTTGGGGTGTGCCAGGCACTGGCCTGGGCATTGGGAACACAAGAACACAAACGAACCAGTTCCTGCCCCCAGTGAGTTTACGTTCTAACAGAGGAGGCAAACTGATAGCAAAGCGCCTGGTTGGAGAAGGCATTAGAACTAGGGGCGCCGCGCGGGGCCAGGAAAGGCTCTGGAGGAGGCAGTGCTTCAGCGGGACCTCCAAGGACACAAGAGATTCGAAGAGATGCAGATGGGAAGGAAGTGCATTCCTGGGAGGGACCACAGCCCGTGAAAGGAGCAGGGACTGGAAGTGGCTGTTGTGTGTATTCGCTCTCTGATTTTCTTCCTGTATCCCCAAAAGGACTGACTTGCTCCTGGCCTCATAGTTTCTTCCTGCCCGGAGAAGGGGTTTCCCTGGCTTCCTACTTCCCCTCCCCTAGACTTGGGGGCCTTGGCTTCCCACTCTTGGGGACTACCTCCAGGCAGCTTCCACCCATTTCCCCCAAGAAGGCATGCCTTGTCCCCTTGTCCTCTGGGCTTTGAGGACCCTGTAGAGTTTGTGCCCCTTTTTTCCCTGCCCACAGCCTCAGGTTCAGTGTGTCCTTGAATCTCAGGCAGGAGAGGAAAGGTTAAAGAGGGCGTCATGAAAGAGGAAAAGGAATCACAGCTCCTTCTAGCCTAAAGGTCTATGAATGTAGGAGCTCTGCCAACCACGGGGGAATTCCCGGCATGAGTTACTCAGGGAAGGAGTAACGGGAAGCCAGTTTGCTCCCAAGACCATGACCTCCTCGCCTAATGAAGCTTAGAATCCTCGGCTGCTCATGGCCAAGACTTAGCTCTAGGCAAGTCACCATGTTTCCCCTACAGATAGCCTGGAACAGACCTCAAGTCACCCCTGGGGCTTGGGGAAGCCCTGCCCAAAGAGATAGACTCGAAAGCCCCAGAATCCCAAGGATGGCAACTCTGCCAGCTCAGTTCAGAGACCTGGCCCAAAGGGCTTGGCCAACTTTGGGCACATTCCTTTGCCCACAAAGGCTCCTGAAATCTATCTGTAGACTATCACATGGAAAGAGAAGTTACCCCCCAAAAACCACAGAATTTTTGAAAGAGAGCCCCTTTACTTGCTCAAATCCAAACCAGGTTCAGAAACTTGCAGAGTTCAAACCAGGAGGGCAATGAGGGGACTTTGCCCTGGATCAAACCTCTTGGGGGGCATCAAAAACGTGCAAGTGCCCAGCCTGAGCTGTTTCTGGGAAAGTGGAATAGCACAACTCAATACTCTCAAGGAAGTGGCAGAAAGACCCAAGTAGACAAATTAACTACCATAACCATAAATGTGAGTGAGATGGATTCACTCATAAAATAGAAGAGGATAGCAGAATGGATTACAAGTATGTTTATGTTGTTTATAAGAAACATATCTGAAACAAAAAGATACATAACAGTTTAAAATAAGAGGCTGGAGTAATTTATTATGGTTCAATTGAAATAAAAAACACAGAGGTAACAATCATGATCACAAATAAGCAATAACAAAAAAAATACTAATTAAAAGAGATAAAAAGGGAGCCTAAATTTTCCTGAAAAGTACCCTGGACAATGAATTAATATCAGTACTAAACATATTCACCAAATGGAATAGGCTATAAATTCTTAAAAGTTAAATGAATTAGAAGTGGAAATAGACAGCAAAAGTATAATAATGGAGGACTTCAATTTACCCCCTCTCAGACCTAGATAAATCTAACTAAAAAATAATCAAAAAATGAAATTTCAGAATAGAATTTTAGAAAAAGTTAAATATGATAGATCTCTAGGGAATATGGAATGGGAATAGAAGGGATTCTACCTATTTCTTGGAACCTTGACAAAAATACTGTGTGTTAGTGCATAAAAACCTTAGCAAAAATGGAGAAAATCAGAAATATTAAATGCATCCTTTACTAAACATAATGCAATAAAAATTATATTCAACATAGGGCATTTGAAACACAGATTTCAAATTAAATGGAAACTAAATTTAACCATGAAGGATGGGAGAGTCAAAAAACAAATCAGAAAAAATCAATAATTTCATGAAATCTAATGACAGCAATAAGACAACCTGCCGAATTTTTAGTATATGGAGCCATTACTTTTTTGACATTTATTTTTTAATTCAAAGATATTTTATGTTCCCAATTACATGTAATAATAATTTTCAGCATACATTTTCCAAAATTATAAAATCCAAATCATCTCTCTCCTTCCCTCCCATTCCATTCCCCCACTCAGAGAAGGTAAGCAATTTGATCTGGGCCATATATATTATCATGCAAAGCACACTTCCACATTGATCATTGTTGTCAAAGCACACTCATACACAACCAAAATCTCAAAATAAAAGTGTAAATGCAGGGGGCAGCTGGGTAGCTCAGTGGAGTGAGAGTCAGGCCTAGAGACGGGAGGTCCTAGGTTCAAACCCGGCCTCAGCCACTTCCCAGCTGTGTGACCCTGGGCAAGTCACTTGACCCCCATTGCCCACCCTTACCACTCTTCCACCTATGAGACAATACACCGAAGTACAAGGGTTAAAAAAAAAAAAAGTGTAAATACAGCGATGTGAAAGAAAGTATGCCCAAAGCATTACTTAATGGAAATTTTATATTTATAAATGCTTTCATCAATAAAGGAGAAAAGGCAGATTAACAAATTGGATATGCAACTAAAAAAACTAAAAAGCCAGCAAATGTTTCAAATTCTATTTAATCACCAAAAGGCAAGTCCTGTAAACCAAGGAAATATTAACAAAATTGAAAACAAAAAATTCCCATTGAATTCATCAACAAAGCCAGGGACTGAATTCTTGGAAAAAATAGAAAACAAAATAGATAAGCCATTAACTAACTTGTTTTTAAAAAAAGAAGAAAACCAATTACTGGAATCAAAATGAAATAATGAATTCACAACCAAGAAAGAGGAAACAAAAGAAATGATTAGCAATTATTTTACCTAATCGTATGGCAATGAAACTGATAATTTAAAGGAAATGTATGTATATTTGCAAAAATATAAGTTGTGCAAATTAAGAGCACAAAAAATAGATTATTACCCAACCTTAGAAAAAGAAATTGAACAAGTCACAAATCAACTTCTAAAAGAAAAAAAAAACCCAAGATGAGATGGATTTACAAGTGATTTCTATCAAATATTGAAGGAATAAATCATTCCAATACTACATAAACTGTTTGAAAAAATAGGAAAAAAAAGATCCTATTAAATTTCTTTCAAGACATAAGTATGGTCATATGCCCAAACCTGGGAGAGTCAAAACAGAGAGAGAAAAGTATGGACCCCTTCAAAGGCAGGATCTCACTTTTACTTTTAATTGTATCCCTAGAACTTAGCACCATACCTGGAATATAGTAAGCACTTAATAAATGCTTACTTGTTGATTGATTGATATTGATGAATATTAATGTAAAAATTCTAAACAAAATATTAACAAGGAGATTATAATAATATTTTACAAAGATTACACAGGAAGACCAGTCTGAATTTATACCAGGAATGCAGGTTCCATGAAACTATGAACATAACTGACTATAGTAATAAACAAAAATGATAGAAACCATAAAAGATTTCATAAAAAAAGATATAACTGAGAAAAACTCTTGACGAGATGCAATATCCTTAGCTGCTTTAAAAAACATTAAAAAAGCATAGAAATGAATAGAGCTTTTCTATTATTATATTATTATATCACAATATATAACATATAATTATAATATTATGGTATTCTGTTTCTATAAATACAAGCTAAGTTGTATTTATCTAAGACCAATTACATTATATCTAAGACCATTACATTGTCTGTCATGAGGATAAACTGGAGCCCTTTCCAGTAAGACCACGGGCAAAGCAGGGATGTTCATTATCATCATTATTATTCATACAGTGATAAAGATGCTAGCTAGCTTTATCAATAGGACAAGAAAAAGAAAGGGAATAAATGGGCATAGTCAAAGAAGAACTAAAACGATCTCTTTTTTTGCAAGCGATATGATGGCTTCCCTAGAGAAACCTTAAGTGTCAAATAAATAACTAATGGAAACAACTTCAGCAGAGTTGCAGAATATCAAATAATATCCACAAGTCATCAGTGTCTCTGGATATTATCAAGAAAATCCAACTGGAAGAGATGGAGAAATTCCATTTAAAGTAACTACAGGTGTATCAAATATTTCTATATCCACCTGCTATGACATACACAGTAATTATATGAACACAATTACAAAATATTCTGTACACAAATTGGATCTAAGTAACTGGAGAAATATTCATTGCTCATGGGCAGGCCAAACCAATATAATAAAAATGACAATACTGCCTAAACTAAGTTACTTATACAGGGCCAAGCAATCAAGCTACCCAAGGATTACTTTATAGAACATAATTCATCTGGAAGAACAAAAGATCAAGAATAAAAAAAAAAAGTGGGAAGGAAGCTGAGCTAGCAGTAGAAGATATCAACTATACTACAAAGCCATAATCATCAAAACAATTTTGTCCTATTTAAGAAAGAGAGAGGTTGATCAGTGGAACAGATTACGTCTACAACATACAGAAGCAAACAAACAGAGTAGCTGGTATTTGATAAACCCAAAGACTAGTGTAACAGTATCTCCCTATTCAACAAAAACTATGGGAAGAATTGGAAACTACTGGGAAAACTGACAGAAACTAGGTATAGACCAATGTCTCGCAACATATTGCCAAGAGAGGCTCCAACAGCTACACAATTTACACATCAAGAGTGACATAAGCAAATTAGAGGACCATGGAAGAAATTATGGGTCAGATCTGTGGATAGAGGAAGGATTTATGACCAACAGAGATAGAGTTTCACAGGAGGCAAAATGAACACTTTAATAACATAAAATTTAGATAATTTTGCATAACCAAAACAAGCAAGAAAATGTTGGCGGGGGGGGGGAGGACCTTTGCAGCGGGTTTCTCAGATAAAGATTACATCTCTAAGATATATGAGGATGTGAGGAAAATTTATTGGAATAAAAGCCATTCTTCAGACATCTCTGAGGTACCAGCTCATACCCATCAGATTGACAAAGTTGACTAAAAAAAGGAAAATGATAAATGCTGAAAGGGCTGTAGGAAAACGCATTCATAATGCACTTTGCTTAGAGCATATTAGTTGAATGTCCAATTCTGCTTTCTCTCTCTCCTTTATTGATGAAAATATTTAGAGATAGTCATTTTCCCATAAGTACTGCTTTGGCTGAATCCCAAAAACTTAGGTATGTTCTCTCATCCCAATGGTCCAGCCTTTCTGGAACACAGTTTGGAACTATGCACAGAAAGCTAATAATTGTGTAAATAGTGACCTAGTGATACTTCTACCCTAAAGATATCCAAGAAAGAGAGAAAAGACATATATATGCAAAAATACTTTAGCTCTTCTTTTTATGGTGGTGAAGAATTGGAATCTGTGGGATGCCCATCAATTGGGGAATAGATGAGTAAGTTAAAATATATGATCATGATGGAATACTATTATGTTGTATGAAATGATGCAAGGGATGGTTTCAGAGAAACTGGGGAAGGCTTATATGGACTGAAGCAAAATGAAGTGACTAGAACCAAGAGGACAATTAATGCAATGACAACAATACTGTAATGACAAACGCCTTTGTAAGACTTTGGATATCTGATCAACCCCATCATCAACCACAATTCCAAAGAACTCCAGATGAAATGTACTGCCCAACTCTAGAGAGAGAACTCGATGTACTTAGAATAAACATCGAAGTCCAATCGGTTTATGGACAGACCAAGGTGGACATTTGTTTTGTTTAACAATGAACATTTGTGTAGGTCTTGGTTTTCTTGCTTTCTTAATGGATGGGGAGGAGGGCAATAGAGGGAGAAAATCCAGAAGAGAAAATTAAAATTGATTTTTAAAAAGAAAGAATGAATGGATAGAAAAGAAGTGGTCCCACCTAATTCTTTCTATGAAATAAATATGATGTTGGTCCTTAATCCAGGGAGAATAAAAATAAGAAAGAAAACTATAGACATAGCCCTAAAGAATATGGATATAAAATTTTAAATAAAAAATTAGCAAAGAGACTATAGCAAAATATCACTTATATCAGAAAAGCAGGAAAACAATGAACATAATTGACCATATTAAGAACAAGAATAACAAAAATCCTATGATTATATGATGCTTTCATCCTTTTAGCATTCAATTTATAGGTTAATTAATAACCTGTTGAAAAGTACAGTACTACCCCTGACTTTCCTCATAGATTCATTTTTCCAAAACAGTCTCATAGTTTCATTTTAACACTTGTGTGAAGAGATCAGGGAGGCATGGACACAGAAAGCTGGCCTTGGAGTCAGGAAGACCCGAGTTCAAATTTTGTCTCTGATCTGTACTTGACTGTATTACCTTGGAAAAGTCAATGGGCCTCTCAGAGCCCTTACTATTCTCCAAGTTCACAGTTACAGATGGGTTATTGTTGTGGTTCAGTTATTTCAGTCTGTCCAACTCATCATGGCCCCATTTGGAATTTCTTGGCAAGAGATGGAAAGGTTTGCCATTTCCTTCTCCAAGTCATCTTACAGAGGGAGAAACAGCCAAAGGGGGTTAAGTGACTGGCCCAGGTCACACAGCTAATAAGAGTCTGAGGTCAGATTTGAACTCTTGAAGATGGGTCTTCCTATCTCCAGCCCAGCACACTCTCCACTCTGCCACCTGGCCTCCCAGACAGGTTGCCTACCTATAATAGTGAAAGGAGTTTCCACAGTGGAAGATCCCTAGCGGGTGGTAATCAGAGGGCTGGCAGGAAGAAGTGGTTGTTCATGATTTAACACGATGGCACCTGGAGCAGACCCGTCCTGACCAAACTCCAGACAGGGCTCGTGACTTCCTGAGGGCCTCCTTTCATACCGGCTCTGTGGGAGTGCTGAGACCTATTGAACCAGCATGACTTCAGCCATTCTTTCCACCCTGAAGAAGAGGATCAAAGAATTCCCTAGTGAGGAACCCCATCGTAGCCTGGTCACTGCGGTGCTCTCTTTTCCTTTTCCTTCTTCTTTTTCAACCAGGCATCAGAAGTCTCTCGGAATCGAGGTGCTTCCCTCCTGGCCAGACCAGGGCACAGCCTAGTGGCGGCCATCCGAAACCAACACCACCATGAGTCGTTACCTCTGGGTGAGTCCATCCTTCTGGGCCTCAGAGCATCACCTTGCCCTCTCCTCTGCCAAGAGCCTCTACATCCTGGGCTCTGGGGCTTTCTGCATCTCTCTCACCTCTTCTCCCCTCCCTCCTCACTTCAGACCGAGCCCAGCTGCCTTTCCACTCAATCATCCCAGATGAGGAGAGCTCGGAGCTCACAAAGCTGAGGTGACCCCTTGGGAAGCTTTTCAGAGCTCTTGGCCATCCCTTCATGGGCAGACTAACGGTCAGAGTGTGACTTGCCTGCAGGGAAGCCGTTTCTGAAATGATTGGCTCCAGAATCTTCCAAATTGGAAGATCCTAGATGGAGACCTGACAGACCTCTTGGGCAGCCCTTCATTTCTAAATGGGGAAACTGAGGGGGCAGCTGGGTAGCTCAGTGGATGGAGAGTCAGGCCTAGAGACGGGAGGTCCTGGGTTCAAATCCGGCCTCAGCCACTTCCCAGCTGTGTGACCCTGGGCAAGTCACTTGACCCCCATTGCCCACCCTTACCACTCTTTCACCAAGGAGCCAATACACAGAAGTTAAGGGTTTAAAAATAAAAAAATAAAAAATAAATGGGGAAACTGAGCCTCAAACTGGTTGAGAATCTTAGCCAAAGTCATTCAGATAATGACTGGCAGACCCAGAATTTGAACTTGGGAACTCGGAGGCCCAAACCAGCTCACCACACGACCCCCCCATCATTAGGGCTGTAGTAAGTCAAAGGTCTATTGTCTACGTAGAAGCAAAGTGCATTCTATGTAACCCACAGCCCATTGACTCTGCTTTGGCTCCTGGTCCTGGTGTGAGTTATTCCTCGGCTTAAAGGCCCAGAATTCACGTTGATTTAATTCGAGCTCAGATTGAGTTCTGTGCCCCATCTGGAAACAGAATTCTGGCCTGGCTAGATGAGAAGCCCCCCAACGTGGCCTGCATTACAGTGATGACGAGGCAATTTGCCCTCGAAACTCCTCCATAAATGCTAGTCTCGTGTCAAGCAGCAATTTTCCCATCATCTGCAAACAATATCTCTGGGCTACGGACCCAAGTGAGCGAGCATTCTGTGCTGTCTCTTCCAGCGTATAATGACAAGATTGTCGCGTTCCTCCGCCAGCCAAACATTTTTGAAATGCTGCAGGAGCGTCAGCCAAGCCTGGCCAGGAACCACACACTCAGGTAGGGGCCTGTTCCTTTGTCCCTGGAACTCCGTTTGTCCAGCTATTAACCCACAGAGCCAGAAGTGCCAGGAGAACAGGGCTTGCCGTGCCCAGTTAGGACAGCCGCCGTCGGCAGGATTCCCTTTTTGTTCATTTGGTTTTTATTTGTTTGGCTTCATCATTCTCCACCGTCTCCAAATACAAATGGAATGGCCGCCGAGGGTGGGTGGGCACCGCAGGAATCAGAGTGGGAAGGAACCGTAGATAATGTTGATCCCAAACCCTCGATGCACGCCCCAGCCCAGAGAGAAGGCCCACGGCCCAAGGTCACACAGCGACTAAAAATTCAGACCTCCTGGCCCCAGACCACTGCTGTGTGGTGTGTGCGAGTCACAGAGACAGAGACAAGGAGACAGATGGACAGACAAGACACAAAGAGGGAGAGAGGGGGGAGGGAAGAGAAGAGAGACAGACAGACAGAGAAGGGGAGACAGATAAGACACAAAGAGGGAGAGAGATTAAGTCTATTAACAGCAAAGGAAATTTCAGAGAAGAACTACCCATCTCTTCTACCATCCTTCCCAAGGCTGCCCTTACCCCAAGCCTTGTGCAGCCCAGAACTATCTGTGTATTAAAAATGGAACCCCATTAAAAAGCTGAGTTTGCTTGAGAGGCATAATGAGACTAGAGACTATAAGAAATCGTTGGCTAAATAATGACCAATCCCATGTACTCAGTATTAGATAAGATTTGTTAAACATAGACTAGCAGAGTAAATTCCTAATTTAGAATAGAAATATCTATGCCAAATATCATTTTCCTAAAGCTCAGGGCTAACCATGTTACCCCCCTCACTCAGTAAATTCCAGCGATTCTGCAGGGCCTCACGGCTCAAATGCAAAGTGCTCTGTTTGGCATTCAAAGCCCTCCATAAGTTGGCCCTTCCTGCCTTTCCAGTCGTCTCACACCTTTCTCCCCACCGAGTTTTTAGTCCAATGACGACTTCTTGGCAGTTCCCAGAGCAAGACCTGCCTTCTCTCAGCTCTGTCAATGGCTCGCACATAGTAGGTGCTTAATAAATGTTGATTGATTGATGGAGAATGAATATATAGAGAATGAAAGCAGAATTCTTCACACTAATTATTCCTGGTAAGAGAGTGGCAAGGGAACCTCATCTGCCACCTGTCGTGATTCCAGGAGGGCCAGCTTTAGTAGTAGGTTATGTGGACTTCCCAACTCCCAGCAAAAAGAAAAAGAAAATGAGCATAACACATGAGCATGTGCCCCTCCATGAGGGAGGCCCCCAGCTGTGGGAAGCCAATAGGAGAAACAGAGTCTTAAACAGATAAAAAGCTGAGACTCCTCTTTTGACCCCTTTTGTGATCCTTGTGATTTCTTGTTGAAAAGCATTATGGCCTTACTTAAGAGCTTTAGGTTCCTAGCGCGCCAGCATTTAAAAGGTTAACACTCTCCCCCTTTGGCCAGGAATGCAGCTGCCTGGTATAGCCAAGGCCAAAACCTTGGCAGGGACAATTCAACCCTGAGGAAAATATTCCCGACTTGGCTTTCTGATAAGAAGCCAGTCAAAATTCAGGCTTGGTCTTGGTCTGTTCTGAAGCCAATGAGACCTTTTGTGTTTTGATATGACATAATTTGTGACTTCTACGCATCTGCGAAGTTTCAGGGCGGGGATGTTCTTTTGTGTGAAATGAGTCTTGAAATATATATAATAAACCCCATGCTCCTGGAGCCAGAGCTGGAAGCATGAGCTAAAAGATGTTCAGTGTCCATTATTTCTTTATCAACTAAACTGTCCTTATCAGATTATCAGAGATGATAAAGAGATCTCGAGACCCAGCAATGGTCATTGGCATAAAATCACAGAGTGAGACAGAACTCACTAACGCCCAGAGCAGCCCATTCCTCTTAAGGACAGCTATAGATATGGAGAAGGGTTGTTTTCTTCTTAAATGGATCCTTGTCTAGCTGCCAGGCCCCCAAGGGTTACCTTCCATAGACTCTGCCTCACATCATGGTGCATCTAGATATAAAGAACAACTTCATAGCAGTGAGAGCTGTCCCAACATGGGATGGGCTCCTTCTAGCAACAGTGGGTTCCCCCTTCCTGAAAGTCTTCAAGAGGACACTGAATAACAAAAAGATATCAATAATCTGTCGGGCAGCTAAGTGGTGCAGTGGATAGAACACTGAGCCCAGAGTCAGGAAGATCTGTGTTCAAACCCAGCCTCAGACACTTATTAGCTGTGTTACCTTGGGCAAGTCACTTGATCTCATTTGCCTTCGTTTACTCATCTGTAAAATGAGCAGGAGAAGGAAATGGCAAATCACTCCAGTATCTTTGCCAAGAAAACCCCACAGGGGGTAGTGAAAAATCAGACACAACTAAACAACAACAACAACAATCTATATGTTTCTGTATCTATATCTATTTTAGGTAGAAGGCTGGATGACCACTTAGTAATGTCATAGAGCATATTTTTTGTTCTAGCACAGGTCACATTCAATGGCTCTGAAGTCCCTCTCAGATCAAGGATTCTGGAATCCTCTGTGGGCCTCAAGGGTGCCACAGAAGACTTCCTCACACTCTCACCCAGAGAACCAGATAACTTTTTTGAAGGATACCCCACATCTGGAGAATGTGGTCATTAGCTCCCCTTAAAAGCATAAAAGTTCAAAAGGCTTACAAGAGAAACAGAATATTGGGGAGCCCCCCTTTAGAAGCTTCGCTGGAGAATGTGGACATGGATGGGCTGAGCCAACACTTTTGAGAAGCAGTCCCAAAGCACAGAAAACTCCACTATCTTTCCCTGCCCCTCTGCACCAGAGGCATGTGCACTAGGACACAGAGAGCTCATCACTTCGTGCCATCGCTGCCTTCTATGGTCCCTCTGGTTCCCCATCTGTGTGGCACGGCTCAGCTCACAGGGACAGCAGCTACAGAGCAGACGCTCATGGTCCCTGCTCCCTAGCATGGTTAGCGCCCCTACTTTTCTTTACCTCCAATCCCCACCTTCTAAAGTCCTCAGCAGCCATCCCTGGTTGTCTCCTGGATGGGCTCTTGCCCAGACTGTCTTCCTACCTGTAGTTCTCCTGAACGGCCAGCAGATGGGGCCAGATCTCTGTCCCAGAAGATTAGCCATCTGTTCTGGCTCATGCCCTGTATTGGTGCATGATGTTTGCTGCCCAAATCATGCCCTCAGACCTACCTGGAGCTTTCTAGAAGAAAACAAAAAGCCTTAGCATCGGGGGGAACCTCAGAGGGAGGGGCGGGGGATAGAAATAATGAACTCGGAGCCACCGGATCAGAATTGAATCCTGGCTCTTGCCCTCACTGCCCAAATGACCCAAAGGAGACCCCTCACCCTTTGGGCCCCAGTTCTTATCTATAGAAGGAAAGACTGGACGAAATGGGCTCTAGAGCCCGAACCCTCCCATCTCAAATGTCATTTCATGTCTGCCTTTCTGAGGAACAAAAGGGCTTTGCCTGTTTCTAAAGGACTTTAAGAAGCTTCAGTGGACGTGCTGGGCAGCGTTCTAGTTAGCCCAGGACCTCGGCGGCCAACAACAGGCAGCTTCTTACTTTAAAACCATCTTCTGTATCTCCCCCCACTTCTTTGCTGAGGTGTGCCAGCAGGGAAGAGCTGTCTGTGGTGGAGTCTGGGATTGGGAACCCTGAACGGAACGTCAGGCTCTTTCCTTAGATCGCTTCCCTTTCCTGAAGTGCATCTCCTGATCTTTGTTCTTCTCCTTTATCTGTCGACAATAACACGTGCTTCTTTTGGGCCTGTCTCTCTCCAAATGCATGTTGTCTCCCTCCATAGTTTACCCTTCAAAGAACATTTTAAAATCACTTTTCGAGGGAGCAGCTGGGTAGCTCAGTGGATGGAGAGGCAGGTCTAGAGACGGGAGGTCCTGGGTTCAAATCTGACCTCAGACACTTCCCAGCTGTGTGACTCTGGGCAAGTCACTTGACCATCACTGCCCACCCTGACCAGTCTTCCACCAAGGAGCCAATACACAGAGGTTAAGGGTTAAAAAAAAAAAAATCACTTTCCGTGTCCCAAATGCTGAGGAAAAAAGAACGACCAGAGCGTGCTCCTACCCTTCGGGAGCTCATGTCCTAAAGGAAGTCTTGTAAGGAGGACGCGGAAGTGAGAGAGAAATCGAGATGGCTAGACAGGCGATAGGAAGAGAGAAGATGGACGTAGAGGAAGAGAGATGGCCAGATGGCCAGATGGATGGCCAGATAAGGGAATGGGTAGCTTCTATGGCTACAAACACGCATACGCATACATTTTAGAGAGCGAGAAAGACATGCAGAAGGTATAAAGATTAAAAACATGAAGAAAATCTTTTCAAAATGGATTTCTCTTATGATGGGCGACTAGAAGGTCCCTAAACCCTTGGAGGTTGGTCAACATAGAGTTAAGTGAAAAGCGCGTTGGGCGGGAGGCTAGGGATTATTCACCTGCACTGGGAGGAAGGAGCAGGAGGAGAGATCCGAGAGGGGGGACTCATTCACTCGGATTCTTTCCCGTCTCTGATGCTCAGGGAGAAGATCCATTACATCCGCACAGAGGGCACTCACGGGCTTGAGAAACTGTCCTGTGATGCGGATCTCGTCATTCTGCTAAGGTAAGGCTTTGCGGATCCCAAGCCAGAACCAACAGATCCACAGGATGGGGCCCTCCCCTCTGGCCAGGAGCATGGGATGGGGGTGGAGAGTGGAGGCCAGCCCAGGCCATTCCCTTTCTCTGTTTGGAGCTTTCTCCAAAGCCAGCGTTCAGGGATTACATCTGGTGGGAATTTTGTGGGAGCTTTAATTAGTGCTTAGCTTTCCAGAGGCTTTGAGGTCCTGGCCGGGAAGATTTAGAAATACCTGCTTTGATCAGATGGAGCTAATTAGGGCCTTTGCCTCATTATCCCAATCGGTGCCCTCTGGCCCTGACCTGTCCTTGCTTTGCAGCCTCTTTGAAGAAGAGATCATGTCCTACGTCCCCCTGCAGGCCGCCTTCCACCCTGGCTACAGCTTCTCCCCCCGGTGTTCCCCCTGCTCGTCACCTCAGAACTCTCCAGGTGAGCTTCGGAGCTTCGTCCCACCTGCGACGCGGCGCCTTTCTAGAAATTCGCCAAAGCTGCGGCCAAACGAATGCATGACAAGCAATGGGTTTTCTGCTTGTTCTTTCTGGGTCCAAAGGCATGACGTGTCGGTGTCTGAAAGAGTCACGTCCATTGTGATCACACACACACACACACACACACACACACACACACACACACACACACCCCTCCTGATGAGCCCAAGTTCCCTGAATAGAGTCAAACCGAGAAGGGTGATGGTTGCTCTGTCCTTTGCCCTGGTCAGACCCTGCCTGGAGGGTCGAGGCCAGCTTCTGTTGTCTCTTTTGAGGAAAAACATTGTCAAGTTGAATCCAACCAGGATGGTGAAGGGACTCCTAACCCTGCCACCAAAACAGAGATTCATTGAAGAAACTGAGGCAAGGTGAGCATTGGGAAGGAAAGACTCAGGTGACCCATGATGGGGGTCCTCAAATGTCTGCTGAGTTGTCATAATGACGCAAGATCAGATACATTTGACTTGGCCCCAGAGGGTCAACGAGGGGCTGTGGGGCAGGGTTCAAGGGCAAACATCCTTCTGGACAACTAAAGCTACCCTCAGAGAATGCTAGGCTGCTTCTGGAGCTCACAGGTTCTTCAGGCAATGAATCGATGAGCCCCCGTGTCAATATTCATTAAGCAAGTAGTATGTACTAGTCACAGGCAGGTGAAGGAAACAACCCCCCTTTGTAAGGAGCTTATCTCTAAGTATATACAGAAGAAAGAGGAAGATGGCAGATCCGCAATAGTTTGAGAGGGAGACCATGTGCTTGAGGAGAGCAGGAAAGGCTTCATGTGGAGGGTTAGAAGATTAAAAAAATACAAACATCTCATTCGAGCCTTCCACCCACCCTGTCAGAGAGGCACTACAGGTATTTGGGGCCCATTTGTAGAGAAGGATCCTGGGACAGAGAATCTGAGTGATTTGCCTCTGGTGGTACCAGTGCCAGAGGCAAAATGGATTCTCTGGGCAGGGACCCTAAACACCAATTCTGATTTGCAACGTAGACTCCCATGAGATGTTTGATGGGAACGGGGAGGGGGTGGAAGAGTGGGTGTCCCCAGAGGGTCTGCCAGGTTGACTTGTTTTAGCAGGCTATATGTTTATAAGGTGCCATTGCTTCGAGATCCTTCCCCCCTGTATTTTGTGGGTGCTAGCTCCATTCTCACACAAAGTTGGGATTCTGATTTCAGAGTTCCATTATGGACATCTCAAGTTCAAGATGACGGTGGTGGGGACAGCTGGGTAGCTCAGTGGATTGAGAGCCAGGCCTAGAGATGGGAGGTCCTGGGTTCAAATCTGACCTCAGACACTTCTCAGCTGTGTGACCCTGGGCAAGTCACTTGACCCCCATTGCCTACCCTTACCACTCTTCTGCCTTGGAACCAATACACAGTATTGACTCTAAGATGGAAGGTAAGGGTTTAAGAAAAAAAAAAGATGGCACTGGGACATTTGGCTTGAACCATCCAAAAGGTGATTGATCATGAGGAACTCAAGTTCAGAATACCTAGATATCTGGATATGTAGATCTTGGATTCATCCACATACAGATGATAATGAAACCCATGAGAGAGGATGAGGTCACCATATGAGTGAGTGGAAAGAGGATTAGGGGCCTAGGACAGAGTCTTGGGCCACACCCATAATTGAGAGGTTTTATATGTATGATTAGCCAGCAAAGGAGATGATGAAGGAGCAGTTAAACATAGGAGGGAAAATGGGAGAAAGTTGTGTGACAAAAAGTCAGAGGAGAGAACATCTAAGAGAAGGTGGTCAGAAATGTCAAATGCAGCAGATGAGTTGAGCAGGATGAGGACTGAGAAAAGGTTCTTCGATTCCATAAGTGATGAGCCTAGAAACCAGGCCGTGAATGGCTGAGGTCCAAAAGGACCAAGATGACAGGAGGAGGGACAGCTTTTTCTAGGAGTTTGGTTGAGAAAGAGTAAAGAGATAATGGATGCCAGGTTGAGGGTCCAGAAAAAATGGTTGAAGGATAAAGAAGGGTTGGATATGTCTGAAGACAGTGAGAAAGGAATCCAGGGAGAAGCTGAAGAGAAGACAGAGACAGAGAAAGAAAACTTAACAATAGAACATTCTCAGGTTGAGTAGATTGTCTCAGCAATATTCTCCTGATCTTTCTGTGTAGTAACCCCATCACAAGTGAAAATAAAGTTAGTCTGGTCTGAACTGTTCCTGAGAGAGGCTCCATGGTAGACCCTGCTTCTAATCTTTCTAGATGCTCCCTAACCCTGTTTTGCAATTTGACAAGAATGAAAGTCAGGCTCTCTGATGGTTTCCATTCCAGGCTCCATTCTTTGTGACTTTACAAGCCTTCCGTTGCCTTCTCTGATGGCCTCTATTCTCAGACAGGGAGGAGCTCAGCAGTCATAACCATTAGCTCCAGACAGTATGGCTGGGCTTCATGCCTTGCTGGGGCTAAGGGAGCCTCCTTTCCTGAGCCCTATTACTCAGGCTGGAGGTGAAAGAAGGAGGGCTGAGTGATTAGACCCTTCTCCTTCCAAAGGGCTACACGGTAACTTAGCGTCACTTGATCATAGCCGACAATGACGACTGAGTCACGGTGCTTCTTAGGTGTCATCATCTAAGGATCAGGCTAGGTAACCCTGAGCACTTGTGAGAAGGTGCTTACCTTGTCAGAAGAGGTGAGATGCCAGATGAGAATTTTTCAACCACAGCAACTCACCAAATCTGACAACATCACAGACCCCTGAAGAGGTAGATTTTACCAAAGTACTTGCTCCAAAAAGAAATTGTCACTGAGTCATTTTTAAAGCCAAAGATAGCGGATTAAAAGCATATTGAACAACACTGCAGAATACTGATGCTCGGTGAATGTTTACTGAATCAATGAATGGGCAAGCGAATAAGTGAGGGAATGAATCTGAGGGTTGAAAAGGAGAGTTGGTTTTGAAAGATTTGCCCAGGAATGAGACTTACCCTGTTTTCTTTGCGTAGCTCACTAAAACTGGTAGGATTTGTACTGTTTTCCTCTTTCTGTTGAATTTTTAAAGAAAAGCTGTGTCTCTTCATATCGCCATCATTTCTTTCTTTAATCTTTTTTAACCTTTTATTTATTTGTATTTTGTTTTTGAGTTCCTAATTCTCTTCCTTCAGTCTCTCCTGCACCCATTGAGAAGGCAAGCAATATATTATCAATTATGCATGGGGAACCATGAAAAGAACATATTTCCATTTTAGCCACGAAGCAAGAAAAGTGAAAATTTTATTCTTAAATTATACTCACAGTTCATCAGTTCTCTCTGGAGGTGGAGAGCATTTTTTTCATCCTAAATCCTTTGGGAATTGTCTTGGATTATTGAATAGATCAGAGCAGCCAAGTCTTTCACAGTTGATCATCATTACGATGTTGTTACTATGTACAATGTTCTCCTGGTTCTGCTCACTTTCTTTGCATCAGTTCATATAAATCTTCCTAAGGTTTTCTGAATCTATCCTACTTGTCATTTCTTAATATCTTCATTTCTGAAGTACTCCTTCCCCTCTCTCCTTGACAAGGAATATGAGGTTCCATCACCACAGTCTACCTCTTCTGCAGAGAAGAGAGGGCAATGCTTTTTCTTACCTCTTTCCCAGAGCCAAGCTCAGAATTTCTAATTATGTGTCACTTCTTTTCAGAGTTTTTTTTTTTCTTTCTGGTTATACTCCTTTGATCACTGGGTATATTTTTTCCCTAGTTCTCCTTAACCAAGTGGCTAGACCTAGGTTCAGGAAGACTTGAGTTCAAGTCCAACCTCAAACACTTACTAGCTATATAATCCTGAGATGAGATAATATTCCTAAAGAAATATGCGAAAATTAAAGTTCTGTATAATTACTTGCTATTCTTCTTCTTCTCATGATCTATGAATACTCCATATTTGTCATTTCTTTCTTTCCTTTAGACTTGAGGGTAAACACTGTAATTACAAAGTACTCTAAGAACTTCAGAAAAATGTTCCTGGATGTTTCTCCCCTGTTGTAATTCATTTTTCTATTTTACCAAAATGGCCTTGACTATTCGCTAGGAGTGGGTGAGTGGTTCATATTGGCTTATCAGCTTGTAGTAATTATGTATAATGAAGAAAGTCACAGAATCACAGGATTTCAGCGTTAGACAGGACCTCATGAGGCCTCCAAGTACAATCCACACCCCAGAGGAATGCACACTACAACATATCCAATCCATGGCCATCTAGCCTCTAGCCAAAGACATCCAAGGAAGAGGGAGCCTATTCCTTCCCAAGGCAGCCTATTCCACTCTAATGCTCAAAGTTGGGAAGACGGGCCTCTTTGTGGCATCTACCCATTTCTTCTGATTCAGCCCTCTGGGGTCCAGCAGACTAATGACTCTCCCTCAGGCAAACCTTCAAATACTTTAAATTAGCTTTTCTGTTCCCACTGAAATACTCGCTTCCATCCAATTGCCCAGGTGGCAGCGATCAAACTTCCCTCTTTTCTGCAGAGAGGGGAGGACGGTTGGAGTGAAACGATGCCCATCCTAGCAAACATCGCCACTGTCTTAGTTGGTTTGGCCTGACTGGCTTTCTTTATTGGAGAGAGACTACAGAAGATGATTATGTCTCTAAGAAAAAATTGCCTCACAGCATTTTAAAACCTTTTTTCCTCAAAAAATATAATTTAAGGTTTTCTGTTTTTCTCCCATAGGCTTGCAGAGAGCCAGCGTGAGAGCTCCCTCGCCATACAGAAGAGACTTTGAAGCCAAGCTCAGAAATTTCTACCGAAAACTTGAAGCCAAAGGATTTGGTCAGGGTCCAGGGAAAATAAAGTGAGTGTCAGAACACCAGCCATTGGATGCAGAAGGAAGACACGTCAGGCCTTGCTCATGATTTGATTTTCAACTCAATAAACATTTGTTAAGTGCCTACTATGTGCCTGGCACTGTAATAAATGCTCAGGATACAAATGAGAAAAGGAGAGTCCCTGCCCTTGAGGAGCTTACAACCCAAAGGGGAGAGACAACCCACCAAAAGGAGCCTGGAAAGCGAGGGGTGGGTGCAGTGAGCACCAGAGTTCCTTTTCTGTCCTCTCCTCTAGAAAGAAAGGCATTGGGAGGAAGTGGTCAGGCTAGGCTGGAGTTAAGCAGCCTGGTGGTGAGGTCAGAGATGAGCATTTCCAGAGAGAGAGAGAGAGAGAGAGAGAGAGGCAGGGGGAGCTGGGAGCCAGGGAGTCTCTCTTGTTCCTTGGAATTGAAACCAGAGAGAGCAGCAGGTACAAAGTAGGCATCAACAGGTCTTGACCATCAGATAAAGCCTGTACCCTGGCACCCAAGAACTCAATTTGGCCCCCTACCCCCATTTCTATGCCCCCACCCCCATGATCCCACTGTCATGACATCTTCAGGTAAGATATATTATTCGTTTGTTTTTAAACTCTTCCCATCTGTCTTGGAATCAACACTGTATATTGTTTCCAAGGCAGAAGAGAGGTAAGAGCTGGGCAGTGGGAGTTAAGTGACTTGTCCAGGGTCACACAGCTAGGACGTTTTTGAGGCCAGGACCCTGGACCTCCTGTCTCCAGGACTGGCCCTCTATCCACTGAGCCACCCAGCTGCCCCAGATAAGATATACTATGGTTCCAATGGAATGTAAACTCTGTGAGAGCAAAGACTGTTTTAATTCTGTCCTTTTATCCCCAGTGTTTACTCTAGTCCCGTACTGAATGACTACTGATTGATTGTGATAGTACAGGCATGCGCATGGACAGATGGACAGGTAGAGATCCAAGAGTCTCTACTCTAATGAAAGGAGAATTATCAAACACTGACTTCCTGGAGACCCTTCTAAGAAAAAGGAAGCTTCCACAATTGCAAGGAAGTCTTGGGCTCATTCTTGAAGCAAATTCAATCCAAACCAGTAACCCAAGAAGCATTTCCTGAGCACCCACTATGTGCAAGGCTCTTAGCTAGCCTTCAAAGGCCCAAAGATAAAAGGACAAACAGCCCTGCTCTCGAGGGGCTTCGCCGTCCTGGGCGAGCCCAGCTCATAATGTTTCTTCTTCCATCTGTCAGGTAGTTAAGTCTGAAAGGCCCCCCACACATTCACAGACTCGCCACTGGATGGAATTTGGTGCTGGCCAGGCCCTCGGGCAGTCCAAGGGAAGCCAAAGGAATGGCTCTCACCATAATGGGAAGCATCCGGTCCCTGAAGGAATGATCTCCCAGGAGGTCCCAAGGACCTCGTTCCCTCCAGCCCAATCATTCCTCTTGCCTTGCTCCTCGTGGCCAACGCAGGAGCCTGGTCTACAGCCCTTGATTCGAGGGCACAGGGAGGGAGCAGGGAGTGAACGTGGAAGTGTGGACGCTCTTCTCCGAGTGGTGTCCTGCCTTCCAACGAATGGCTCCTCCACGCTGCTTCTCTCTCTGTTCCAGGCTCATCATACGGCGAGACCACCTGCTCGAAGGAACCTTCAACCAAGTGATGGCCTATTCGCGTAAAGAGCTCCAGCGGAACAAGCTCTACATCACGTTCGTTGGAGAGGAGGGGTACGGTACCAGCCGCTTTGTCCTGAACCCCAGCATGGGAGGGAGAACAGGCCCGGGGCTGCCAGCTCCCTTGTCCTCAGGAGAACAGACAGTTAAGGTGGGAAGAGTTCAGGGTAGCTCTGAGGCTGTGCCCAAACTTGGGGAACAGGACTTTGAGGGTTGGTTGGTTTGTCTAGCGCAGATGTACTTGGGGTTCTTCAAGCCTAAGTCAACTGAGGTAGGTCCTGCCAAGCTGAAAAGGCATCCACGACATCAGGACTGTCCAGAAGTGACCGAGCTCAGGCCAGAAGGTTCACCCCAACGAGGCTGGCCGTCAGGTGCTCGGAGAAGGCAAGGCTACCGTCTCCATTGGAAAGGGAGTGCCCACACGGAGGAGACCCATTCTTTGGGTGTGGGGGGGTTCTCTTCAATGACCGGGCTTTAATGGCTGAGGGGCAATGCCTTAAGCAGTTCTAGTGCCTTCCTCTCCCTGTCTGGTGAAGGCGAATCTGCCTATGATGGAGCCCCGCCTCAGACGCTAAGGCCAGATGCATCATTCCACACTAGGGCTTGCCTCAAAAATCAGGAAAAACAAAGTGAGAGGAACGCCAGGACTTGGGAAGCTCGGCTTCCGGTGTAGTCCCGGGAACGAGCCTGCCTCTGCTTCCATTCCAGCCTGGACTACAGCGGACCCTCGCGAGAGTTCTTCTTCCTTCTGTCTCAGGAGCTCTTCAACCCCTATTATGGCCTCTTCGAGTATTCTGCTAATGACACGTACACAGTCCAGATCAGCCCCATGTCTGCCTTTGTGGAAAACCACCTCGAATGGTACGGTCTTCCTCTTGCTTCCCTTTTGGGGTTCGCAGGGCCTCGGGGTGGGGAGAAGGGGGTGAGACACCCGGGCAAAGGCTGCTGGAAGGGCGCGCAGTAATGGTGGACTCGCTGCGACAGGATGGAAGGGGCTTCCCTCCTGCTTTGATGTCTCTGGTAGAGACTGTCAAGTGCTTCACTGGGGAACTTCTTCCGGGTATGGCCTGGGCTAGGTGGTCACCGAGACCTCCTCTGACTCACAAACTCGGGGATCTCCATCTTTTTGAGGAGGCGGGCTCTGCGGAGCAGTAACACGCGGACAGCCAGCGCTAGATACGGTGTAAACGAGGCAGGAGCTTTGAGGGAACCAGAAAAGGCTGTTTGTTACATACACTATAAAACACACACAATGACAAGCCCAAGGCCCAGGGTTCCAGGTGAAGATCTGGCGGGTGGGGGAGCTGGCAGAGTCCCTCCCTGCGGTGCTCTTATCCCGCTTCCTTTATTGCCCAGGCGGGTTTTGTAGCCAAGTGCCCTGTGACCAAGTAGTCTGGTGTTTCAGCTGCTGAGGATGAAGGCTGATTTCCACTGAGGACCAGCACGCCCTCCCTTCTCTTTTAGACATAGTTCAAATCTGGCCTCATTCATGTCTTTGCTGGGTGACCCTGGGCAAGTCACTTAACCCCAGTGGACTGGCCCTTAGCACTCTTCTGCCTTGGTACTGGTACCTAGTATCCATTCTAAGACAAAAGGTAAGAGCTTGTTTGTTTTATAAAAGAGACGGCTGATTTCTTAGACTTTTCCAAAGGTTTTCTGAGAGAACCAGGGGGCTCCGGACAGACAAGGAGAAGCTCTAATGCCCTGTTTTAAAGTGATGGGAGACCCCAGCGGAAAGCACCGAGAAGGTGCCTCACAGGGGCTTCTTTCTGGGAGCAAAGGCCTCCCAGCAGGGAGCTACAGATGGTGACTCCACGGAGAAAAGAACTTCCCAGCCAACAACAGGGGAATCAGACAGGACCGCCGAAGTCAGTGTCGGGAATCGTTTCCTCCTCTTGTCCCAGGGGCCAACCGAAGGCTCCACAAGAGCCCAATGTGTGGGAATGAGAAGGTCTTTGGGGAAGGCTGTGGCTTTGGCCCCCCAAACACGGCTCATGTTCTCAGATTGCTTTGGGATCCGTGAGTGGACGAGCCGTCCAGAGCAGGACCAGAGAAAAGCCACCCTCTTGTGTCAGTGGTGGGTAGCATGCGAGCGGGCAGAGACTGGCCCCTTCTTGTTAAACTACTAACGCTGGGGCCAGCTCTAAACTTGGGGCCCTTCGATCTCAGGCCTTCCAGCTAGCTTGAATGCCAGGACTTGCTTAGCTGGAGAGAAAACCTGTCTGAATGGAGGTGAGCACGGCCAGGTGGCCCAGATGCGGGTGTCTCCCACCCCCTCCCCACATAGCTCTTGCGATGGTAACAGGAGCAGATAAAAGGCCCTCCTTGGCCTGGAGCCATGCTGGGGAGCCTGTGGCACGCGTGCAGGCTCATGCTGGGGGGGGGGGGCTGCTCCCCTGCCCTCGCCACGCACACCTGAGGACACTGTCCCATCACCCACCTCTGCCCAGCAGCCCAATGGGAGCGCGTCCTCCCTCCCCTATCTGGGGTAAGGCCGGGGCTCACACAGATGTGAGGGTGCCGTCCAGAGCCGCTTGGTCTCTAAAAGGTTCGCCGTCACTGTACTGGAGGCTCATTATGGATCCCTCAGTCTTGGACTTGTGGATCGGAGCAGGTACCGGGGATGGGAGAGAGACCCAGGCCCAGCGCGCTGAGCTGAAAAGGCAGCACCAGCCTTGCTCTGCTTCGGGGCGCTCTGAAGGGCATCCTCATAGCTTGCCTGAATTCCCCCCATCAGGATCCCTGCCGGAGGAGAACAGGGATCCTCGAGGCGTGTGCATTCGGACTCTTTCTAGAGGGTTCTTCCGCCCTGCTGGCTTTTTTATCTTGTGGGAGCACATCGATAAGCTCTGCACAAAAGGGGGGGGGGCTCCAGCCTCCCCACCCTCCTCTCCAGCTGGTCAGCAGAAGGCCACAGGGGGCTGGGGCCAGGCTCGCCCCTCTCATGGCCACACGGCCAAGCTGGGAAGGCAGGTCTCACCACAAACAGGACTTCTGTTTGCCACCCCCAAGGCTGGCAGGAAGGGAACAGCTCTTCTGGCCTCAGCACCACTGGGGAGAGGGAGAAGCAGGTCCAAGGCCAGGGGGCAGCCTCAGCTCAGCAAAGGGGCTTATCCTAGGCACTGGGGGATGAAGCCAGCAGACTTATCCCGGGGCTGCCATTCGAAGGAGACATGCCCCAAGCCCGAGGTCAGCTTCCCAAGCCAGTGGCTCCAGTGGCTCCGAGGGCCTCGAGGGGGTGGGTGGGGACAGCCCAGAGAACTTTGTCAGAGAAAATACCAAGAATGTCGTAAGGCCTGCACGGCTGGAATGTAAGCTTGTCACAGCCCAGTGGCTGCTCGCCAGGAGGCAGGGTTAGCCTGTTGGCTGAGGAAGGTCCTCGGGGCAGCCAAGTACAGGGGGGGGGGGGGGGAGGGGTTGTCTTGGGGCCACAAGGAAATCCTGAACTTCTCCCAACAGACACTTTATGAATCTAAAGGACCACAGGTGGGAGCTAGAAGGGACCTTCAAAGCCAGAGCGTTCAGCTTTCTCGTTTTACAGATAAGGAAACTGAGGCTCAGAGAATTTCCATCAGGTCAGTCATGTGTCTGAGATGGGGCTGGAACCCAGCTCTTCCTCACACAAAATCCTATGCTCTGTGGACAACGCTAGAGGCGTCAAACGCAAACCCTATGGACCACTTTGGGGCCACGATACCCCCAAGAGCAGTACAACCAAACAAAAATGCAGCTGGGGGATATTGAGCAAAATAAACAAAACCAAAATAAGCCTAGAGAATCTGACATCGCGAAACCACGGCAACAATCAGCCCATCGGCAGGGGTCCTTCTGTACCGGTTAGCGACCCCCAAGCTCTGCCTCCATGTTGCCTCCCACGCCACATGGGTCTGCCTCTCAGAGGATTCAGGGGTCGGGATCTCAGCCCCTAAAATGGGAGCTGATTCAGGGAGGAGACGTTGTTAGCATTAACCCTGGGCCATCTGAACTGAGACTTTTTCAGCTTTGGTCTGAGATACCATAGAGTGTCAGGGAGTCTAACGGTAGGGTTTGGCCTGAAGAAAAGGAGACGCCCCTCCCCTCCTTCCCTACCCCCTGTGACCTGGCGGGAGCCTTGGGTATTTGAAGGGCTGTCAGATGGAAGAGGGACCCGCCTCTTCTGCTTGGCCCCACAGGGCAGGAGCAGGAGTGATAAGGAGAACTTTCAGAGCAGGAGATTTGGGGCTTTGATATGAGGGAGCTGACCCAGGAGCTTAGCTGGTGGGCTTTTTCTCCTCAGAGACCTTCAGTCAAAGGCTGGATGAGCCCAGTATGGGCAGAGAGGATTCTTACTGGGATGAGGGTCGGAACCAATGGCAGACGAGATTCCCTCCCATTCTGAGATTCTGTGGTTCTGTGACTAGATGAAATGCTGGCAAGACAGTTTGCTGCTCTGCGCCTCAGTTTCCTCATCTGCTATGCACGCTGCTGCCTTCCTATTTCAAAGATGATCAGAAAAGGGGAATTCATTCATGGCCACGTCAGCATTGTCTAAGCCATCGTATCATTCCTTGGGGAGGACATTTCCTTGCTAGACCACATACGTTCTTCCTCAAAGGAAAATGGCCTTTGCCCAGTGAGATGTCACGGCGCCCTTATCAAGTGGGGTTTCTCCGGGAATAGAATAAGCTCCACTAAGAGCCCTCCCAGGCCCTACATTCTTATTTCCGGCTCTTCTGCTGCTGCTGCCAGTAAGTGGCAACATCTAGGAGAGGAATCCCCGTTTTCTCCTTCAAGCCCCAGACGGCCTTTCAAGATTCTTTGTACAGCAGGCTCTCCCCATCCTGGCTGAACGTACCAAAGCAAAGAGCAGTCCCATGGCCAATGGAGGCCAAAAGAAGAATGCAAGATGGCGGACCCTGAGGAGATTCTCGAGACTCTGCAGGGGTGCCAGGAATTCCGAGGCGGAGGGGACGAGGCCGTGTGATCTTCGGAGGGGGCCAGAAGCCTGGGTCTGGGTGACCGGACAGGAGGGAACGCATGTAAGAGGCATTGCAGAGCTAGAGCTGGCGAGTGTGGGCAACCAGTATGTGCAGCGAAGGGCAGGTGAGCCTAGGACGATGCCGAGGCTGCGACTCGGGTAATGGAGCCGTTGGCAGGATCTCTTGTAGAAGTAAGAAGTCCAGAAGAAGAGCCAGTTTTAAGGGAAAGTTCTAGTTTGGACATTTGATCGGACATCCCGATGGGAATGGCCAAGAGGCATCCCCAACGGCCTGTATCGATTTTATAAGTAAGCAAATGGAAGCTGACGAGGTCACTACGTGAGAGTCTAGAGAGAAAAAGAGAAGATCCCTGCAGGACCTGGGGGGCAGCTGAGGAGACCCAGAGGAGGAGGAGGAGGAGGAGAGAGCAACGTCCCCGAATCTCAGAGGAGAGAGTGATCGACAGCATCATCAAATACTGCAGAGGCCAAGATGGGGCAGAACGTGGAAAAGACCATTCGGTTCAGCAGTGAAAGGATCGCCGATAACTTGGGAGTGAAGCCTCAGACGAAGGACAAGGTCAGAAACCAGTTTGCTGAGGGTTTAACAAAGAACAAGGAACAGGAGTGCAGGCACCAGCGGCCAAGGCAGCTTTCTCAAGACCTTTAGCTAAGAGAAGGAAGAGAGATGGGCGCAATCATTAGTGAAAGGGTGGGATGTACTGAGCGTTGGGGTTTAAGATGGAGGAGAATCAAGTGTGTTTATCAGCATCAAGGAAGGAGCCAGAAGATTTAGTTCAGAGAGGAGTGCCGAGACGGGAGTCGGTACAGCTTTTATCTTTCGAGCTATGGGGAAGAGAACGAGAGAAAGTCGAACACTGGCTGGAAACAGCTGCAGAGAGAGCCTTCCTGAATGCCGTGCTCCTTCCCTACATTCCCTGATCTTGGCCTTCTTAGCCCTCATCCTGGCTTTGGTCCGATAAATGACTAAACCGTCCAAGCAGGAGTGGATTGTCCACTGAGTCCTCCTCACTTCAGTGTCAGAGTCAGGGTGGAGCAAGGAGGATGTCCCAGTGAATGAGGGAGCTCCCAGGAGACACGAGCCAGGGCTGATGCTACCATGCCAGGATCTTGACATCTCCATCCCCAGAGCAACGTTGCTCCTTCTGCGCTTCAGAGGTGGCCGTGTCATCTAATGCAGCATCTCCCTTGAGCCTCGGCTGCTTCATGAAGAAACCAGAAGGGCCGGACCTCACCTTCCAACCTGAAATGAACCCCAAGATCCTTAGTAACAGTGACTGGCACTTCTAGAGCGAGTGCCTTCGTGTTGACAAAGCGCGTCGCAGGGTTAGCTCATTGGATACTCACAGCAAGCTGAGAGGTAGGAGCTGTTATTACCACCCCATTTTACAGATGAAGAAACCTAAGAAAAAGTCGAGTGATTTGCCAAGGATCACATGCACTGAGGTCTTCCTGGCTCCAGGTCCAACTCTGTACTCGCAGGGCCGCCTGGACACCTCCCTGACCACTGGAAACACCACCCCTTGCAAGCATTTCTCGTTTTTTTCTCTTCATTCGCATAAGAGTTTGCAGGTATTGGAGCCAACCGTGATTCCATCAATATTTGACTTTCTTCAAAGCCAATTTGGCTCGCCTGATGTATGGTTTGACATCAAAATCTGGTTTCCTTCTCGGTTCAGTAAAAAGTGAACATCCGGACTCAGGTGAGGCTTTGGCTCGCCAATCAGTTTTAGGCCTTAGGGTTTATGGGGGTCCCAATCGTAGCTGTTTATCTTCTGGTGCTTACCAATGGCATCTCTGTGCTTGCAATGCAGCTAGGTGGCCCAGTGGAGAGAGCCAGCCTCAGACACTTTCTCCCTATGGGACCCTGGTCCTGTTTGCCTCAGTTTCCATATCTGTAAAATGGCAGACTTCTCCAGTATCTTTGCAAAGGCAAAAATGGTTTTCTGTGAGTTTTTTGTCTGTCGTCATTGGGGTTTTTTAAAGGATTCCCAGGCCTTTGGCTGGCGCTTAGGGATGCCGGTGGGAACTGGTACCATCTGGACAGTTTCCATCAAAAATTCCCCTCAGGGCCGCCAGGTCATGGCACTTCCCAGGGAGATGCCTTTGGTGCTGGAGCTGACCATCAATGCCAGCTCTTTATCAGAGGGACTGGTTAGAGAAAGTCTGGTGGAAGGTGGGAATATTCCTCCTGAGTTCCCTCTTAGATGAATTCACTTTTACAGTGGAGCCTTCTGGGAATTCTGTGGGCCTGCTCTGGGGGTCTCTGGCTGCACTGTTAGTGTCCCATAGCACAAGAGGGGAGCCCATTCGGCAGAAGACAACGCATGGCCAGCAGGCTCAGCACCTTATCTGGCCAGGATGGGCTTCCTGCGGGTCTAGAATCTCAAGTATGTGCCCCAAGGGATGCGAGTCACCCCAGGGAGGGTGTATGGAGTCAGAGGAGGCTGGGAGGACAGGCCAAAGGGAAGAGAGAGCAGAGACATGAAAGCTCAGTCTCTTGAACTAGGAAAAAGGTTCTCCGTCATGACTATGATCACGATTGGCAGGTTGATGGGAAAGGCGCTGGGATCAGGGAGAATCGGGTTCAGATCCTGGCCTTGATACTTGCTGGGAGGCCTGGACAAGGCAGTGTGGTTCAGTAGATGGGGCTTTGAATGTGGCATCAGTGAATCTTGAGTGGAATCTCAGCCCTGCCTTTTTACCTCTGTGGAATGGAAGGATGCCAATTCCTCGAGGCCAGAGACGGTTGTTTCCCCAGCCTGGTACCTGGCTGGTTCATTGATTACTGACTTGCAATTTGGGGCAAATCCCATACCGTCTTTGGGCCTCAGATCCCTCGGCTGGAAACTTAGAGGACCCAAGGAGATGTCCTGAGGAATCCTTTCTGACTCCCAAGTCCCCCTGTTAGCTCTCTAGGATGCACCCACCAAGTCACTATTGCCTTTTGGTGGAGCCCCTTCCTAGGCGTTTCTGGCTCTGACAAAATCCTGGGTGCCTCCTGAGGTTCCTGGGTTGGGGTTCTGGGTTGCTGATGCCTCTTGTCTCGATACCCCTTTCTTGTATTCTTTTCACCTTCAGTCCCCTCCTGGGACGTGCGTAAGACAGGCTGAGCTGTCGCTTGGTGCTTCCTGGTGAGTTCAACATTCCTCCAGGAAGGGTTCCCTTCGTGCTCTCTAGGAGTGAGACTGCCGAGTGGGCTTCATCCCAGAAAGCCTCACCTTGGAAGAATGAGAGGACGAGCCCCGGCCGGCTGGCCGGCCTCGATTAACCTTGGTTGCTCTGGATGGAGCCACCATTATTAGACTCCTAAATTTTGCCTGGGGCTGATTCTTCTTCATTTCTCCAGGCCCTAAAATGGCAGACGCTCTCTTCAGATGGAGGAGCCCAGCCTAGGTACTCATTGCACAAAAGAGAGAAACAAATTTGGAGTCAAGAAGGCCTGGCTTCAAATCTTGCCTCAGCTATTTACCAGGCATGGGGAGTTTAAGGCAAGTCTTGGTCTCTCTCTCGGCTTCAATCTCCTCATCTGTAAAATGGAAAAGTTTAACCAGATGATGCCAAAGATCTAGTTCTAATGAAATGATCCTAGGAACTTAAATTCCTTGAGGCTGTTTCCTCATCTGTTAAATGGGGTTAATGATCATCTGAATCTGGATTTGAATTCAGGTCTTCCTGATTCTAGGTCCAGTCCCTTCCCACTCTGAGACTGCAAGACTGTTGTGAAAGCAGCCACATAAAAGAGACAAAACCAGAGTTATCTTTGGAAACCCTTTTGGCTGGAGGCTCCCAAGTGGTTCTGTGTGTTCAAATAACTGGGCTGGAAAAGGCAAATTCTTTGTAATTCATCAGAGAGGAGAGGAAAGGAGAGGAGAGGATAGGAAAGGAGAGGAGAGGAGGGGATGGGAGGGGAGGGGAGGAGGGGAGAGGAGAGGAGAGGAAAGGAGAGGAGGGGAGGTGAGG
>NC_058130.1:4588420-4654593 GCF_016433145.1 Gracilinanus agilis | reverse complement strand
TCCTCCTCCTCCTCCTCCTCCTCCTCCTCCTCCTCCTCGTCCTCCTCCTCCTCCTCCTCCTCCTCCTCCTCCTCCTCCTCCTTTTCCCTGGAGGAGCAGCCTTGGGGACCTTTCTTCTAGACCTGGCAGTGTCCTCTATGAAAGTGCTTGGTTGGCGGGTAGTTGGAGGTGGGAGGAGGGAGCCCTGTGGAGTCGCACGTGCTGGCCGCCCTGTCCGTGTAGAAGGGAACGTCTCCAAAGGGCACAGTTTAGACCAGTCAGGGTGTCCGGAAATCCTTTCTGAAGATGTGGGGTTTGCCCTTTGGGAGTCCATCGTGAGTGGCGCCTGAAAGCCAGGCCTGCCCACAGGACCTCGTGCCCCTCGCTCTGCCCCTGGCTCCAAGAGGGCTCACCCCAGAACTCAGCCCACTGAGGGATGGCCTTGGGGAGCGGGAGGTGGGTCCGATGGGGCCGGGAGCACGTTTCTAGCTACGAGTAAGAGCCGTCCATCCCAAGTGAGAAGGTGACTCTTACAGCCTCGAGGGCAGTGCCAAGGGATGCCCACAGTAGGGGCTGAAGGGCTTTGACCGTTTGAACTTGTGATGGAAAATGAAATTTAGTGTGGCCGTGGGCTCAGAGAGGATCAGAGGGTGGCCTTCAGTGGCACAAATAGGGAGGGAGAGTCAAAACTAGCGTGAAAGCACCCTCAGAGGAGCTGTGTAACTCGGGATCTTAGAAATCATGTCCCAGAGTCACTTGACCTCAGAGCAGCTGGGTGGCTCAGTGGATAGAGAGCCAATCCTAGAGATGGGAGGTTCTGGGTTCCAATCTCCCTCAGACACTTCCCAGCTGTGTGACCCTGGACAAGTCACTTGACCCCCATTGCCTAGCCCTTACCACTCTTCTGCCTTGGAGCCAATATACAGTACTGACTCTTAGTCGGAAGGTGAGGGGTTAAAAAAAAAAGGGTCACAATCTCGGGGCAGCTGGGTGGCTCAGGGGATAGGGAGCCATGCCTGCAGGCAGGAAGTCCTGGGTTCAATTTTAACTGCAAGACCCTGAGCAAGTCACTTGGCCCCCATTGCCTAGCCCTTACGGCTCTTCTGCCTCGCGGCCAATAGCAAGTCTGGCCTCCAAGATGGAAGGGAAGGCTTGTTTTCTTTTTGAATTCACTCCATGGGAAGGAAGGCAGGAATGAGGGAACTTTCACTGCCTCCATTCTGCTGCCCTGCCTGCCTCCCCCAGGCCCAGCTTGGCAGTCAGCCGGTCCCCAGCAGGGTGTGAGGGAAGGGAAGAGCACGTCCCGCCCCCCCCCCCCAGCTCCTCCACTCTGGACCCCGAGGGCTTCCCAGCGTGGAGATGCCACTCTGGCTCTCGGGGGTCCCGCAGGTGGCGGAGGAGGGCCCTCGGGAGCTGGCACTCCCTGGCCGCCATGCTGGGGGCGGGCAGACGAGCGGGGCCGTCGGAAGGGCCAGCCGACGTTGCTCACGCTGACTCTTTCCTTCACTGGATGGTGCAGTTTAGACGCAGCTCGTCACCCTCCAGAGTAAACACGAGGGGAACGAGAATGGACGGGAGGCTGAGGGAGGCCGAGGGGCGCCCCCAGTGGGCTCCCAGCTTCTTTTCAAGATGGCGGGTGGACGAGGGCATCTCTTGGGCGCTCGCCCGGAGGGTACAGAGGAGAGTCGGAAGCACGGCCTGCCCTCCTCCCCACGCAGACAGCCTGGTGCCAACACAGTATAGGACGCGTCGGGGGGCGCCCAGGGACGAGGCGGATTCCTGCAGACTCAGCCCTTTGGGCCGTGTGTCGGGCTCTGTGTTTCAGGTTGTGGACTCAAGGCTTGTCTCCGTCTTTGATGCCAGGGAATTGGAGCTGGTGATCGCCGGCACGGCAGAGATAGACCTGAATGACTGGCGCAACAACACAGAGTACCGAGGAGGTAAGGGAGCGAGCGGGCAGCCGGGGCTGGCACCAGGGCTGGCACGGAGCCGCTGCAAACGGTCTCAAGAGAGCCGATTGTTCAATGTATTTACATCCGGGGAACAGGCGCGGCCGGGCTTGATTCATGCTTTTGTGGATTGTATAGACTTGAGAAAGTGATGGAGAGAACGATCGGAATGAAGGCCGGCCTGAAAGCGTCGTGTGCGGGCAGTTTTTTCCTTTTTTTGGAGAGCCACTTGTTAAACATTTACCAGCAAACCCTTGGCTGGCCCCCACCATAAGCTCTCTGCACTTAGTACTTTAGCGTCATCGCTTTTCACAGGGAAGCATGAATAGTTGGGACCTAAGGAGACAGCATGAGGCCTTGGAATTTGGCAGCCAGAGATCTGTGTTCAAGTCCTGACTGCCAGTTACCACTTTGTGTAATCTTAGGCAAGTCCCTGACTTGCCCTCCCTAGACTGACTTTCTCATCAATAATATGAGGAATCTGGACTGAGGAGTTAGCCAGGCAGCACAATGATTCATCCTACAGGTGAGAAAACCAGTCCAGAAAAGGGAAATCAGGGACTTGTAGCCAGGAAATCCTGAGTGCAAATCCAGCCTCAAATATTTCCTAGTGAGCATAAGTGAGTTCCTTATTTTCTCTCTGCCTCCATTTCCTCAAGTGTAAAATGGAAACAATACTAAGAGCACCTGCCTTCCGGGTAGTCACGGGATCAAATGAGAGAATACCTGTAAAGCGCTTTGCAAACCAGAAAGCCCCGTGTAAATGCTGCTGATGCGATGCTGGTGATGCCACTCCCTTCTAACACCCTTCCCAGCTCTAAACCGACCATCCCAATTCCCCGGGATTCCGTGGCTGAGCTTTCCCCCTCCCGACAATCTGACTAGAACGTACAGGGAGAAGCCGCCCCCTCCGAAGGGCTACGTCCATGCGCAGGGGAGGGAGACCCTCCTGGTTTATCTCGTGAAAACGTCTACGGCTTCTCCAAAACCCTGAGTGAGGCCAGCACCCCCCCCCCGATAACTGGACCAGACCCGTGGGCAGCTCCAGCAGCACTTACTGGCCTTTGGGGACTCTGCGAGCTGGACTTTAGGCCAGATAGATGAAGTGTGTCTGGCTGAGCCCAACCAACCTGTGTTTGTGTTCCAGTGACACGGCGTGTTAGACCCTGGGCTCACCCGCTGGGCATCAGGGCTCCTCTGGGGCAAAAGAGGGACAGGGACAGGGCTGCGCGGCGCATTGGGCTGTGCTGCCGTGTGTCCGGCACAGATATTCTCTCTCCCTCTGTCTCTCTCTCTCTCTGTCTCTGTCTGTCTCTCCATCTCTCTATTTCTGTGTCTCTCTCTCTCCCTCTCCGTCTCTCTGTCTCTGTCTTTCTCTCTCCGTCTCTCTCTCTCTCCATCTCTGTCTCTCTGTCTCTGTCTCTCTGTCTCTCTCTCTGTCTCTCTCTGTCTCTCTCTCTCTCTCTCTCTCTCTCTCTCTCTCTCTCTCTCTCTCTCTCTCTCTCTCTCTCTCTCTCTCCGTCTCTGTGTCTCACTCTCTTTACCTCCCCTTCAAATTCAGGTTACCACGATGGGCACATTGTAATCAGGTGGTTCTGGGCAGCAGTGGAGAGATTCAACAATGAGCAAAGACTAAGATTACTTCAGTTTGTTACTGGAACCTCGAGTGTCCCCTATGAAGGCTTTGCCGCCCTCCGCGGGAGCAACGGGCTGCGTCGTTTCTGTATAGAAAAATGGGGCAAAATAACTTCCCTTCCCAGGTAAGAAGTCATCCTCTAAGTGGTGGGAAAGGGAGGGAGGGAGGGAGGGAGGAAAGAAGGAAGGAAGGAAATAAGGAAGGGAGGGAGGGAGGGAGGACAGACTCCTGGATACCAGAATCTATAGCTATTTGGTTTTTTCGTTTCCTCGAACACACATCATTCTAAAGACTTGTGCGTCAATAGACCTGATCTCTCTGAGGCCTGCTTTGGAGGATGGGGTAGCTGGGACAGGGCAGAAGAGGATTCTGTCCCCCTCTCCAAAGGTCACGGGATAAGGGAGGGGGCCCCAAGGACCCTCGGAATGCCCCTCGGTGCTGCCCACAGTGAGACCCCAGGCCCTCCGAAGCATTGGGACTTTGCCTTGAGATGTGAGCGCGTCTGGGCAGTTGGGGGGTTCTAAGGGTAACTGAGTCACAAGCACGAGAATGTCAAGTTGGGGAAGATCAAGTCACTCGTCGCCTTCCAGAGCCAAACAGAAACGCTTGCAGGCTCTCCCCCTGGAGACTCCCCACGTTCATGGGGCCTTTTTAGAGCCAATAACGGAGGCCGGCAGTTCCGTTTTGCGCCCGGATCCGGAGCTGTGCCCTGCTCTAGAACGCGGACATCATGGACGTAGGCGTGCACGTCTATGCATCCGGCACATTCTATGATGGAAATAAATTGAATGAAAATATTTATTGTCCATCCAACACGGGGACCAGAATGGGGCTGTGAGGACGCCCTGGGCATGCCCAGAAGCCTCGCAGGGCCCCGCGAATGGCCAGACTGAGCCAGCCGAGGCTCCTCGCCTCGTCGGCGGCTGTGACGGCCCTTCGAGTGGGGAAGTCGGGGAGCGGCTCCTTAAAGGCCAGAGTGCGGCCAACGCCCAGCCAGACTCCAGGCTCGGCCTTAAACTTCTCTAATCCTTTGATGCGTGCCCAGCCGGACTCAGTGGGCCCTCGGTGGCGGCAGGCGCTCGACTCTCGGAAGGGATTCAGAACGACGCGAGCTGGGACGCTGAGGAGATTCGGGGCCAGAAGGGTCCATCCAGGCCAGCAGGTTCAGGCCAGCGTCCCCAGGGGCAGCTGCTGACAGAATGCCCGGGCAGAGCACTCGACCTGGGGCCGGGGACACCCGAGTTCAACTCCAGCCTCAGACCGTGAGCGAGCCGCTTCCCACGTTTACTCAGCTGGCAAACAGGAATAATCAGAGCATCATCTGTGTTGTGAGGCCCAAATGAGACGGCCTTGATCGGAGGGCTCAGCACGGCGCCCGGCGCTCCCTTTCTCCTCCCTCCTCGCTATCTTCCTCCGGCCTTCCCTGGGAAACTCCCCCAAGAGCTCCCGGCCATGTGCAAAGGCCTGTCAGTGAGGCCCCCCAAACCTCAAGCTCTGGACCTGCCGCGGTGCAGGAGGCCTCCGAGGACATCACGGGCGTCTCTGCTCAGCGTCACCCCGACACGCCGAGGCCCCGAGACCCTCCGGTGCTGCCTGCTCTGTCCGAGCAGGTCCTGCCGCTGCCCAGCCTGTGCCAAGGCCAGCACGCAGCCCCTCCCCCACGGTCATCTTTGCCTCCTGACCTTGACCCTCTGGGCCCATCTGAGCAGTGGCCCCAGCGGGCCCTTCCACCAGCGTGTCTTCCGGGAAAAGTCCCTCCCGGCAAGCCCGCAGGCCAAGCGGATGGAGGCTGACCCGGCGCTGGGGAAAGCCATTCCGTGGGAAGAGCCCGTGGCTAAACCCAGAAACGGCGACACTCACACTCACACTCACACACACAGCCACACTCACAAATACAAATACTCTCCCTCTCACTCACACACACACACACACACATACACACATACACTTATACTCACACACACATACACACTCATATACACTCACACTCACCTATATACTTATACTCACACTCATACACAGCCATACACACATACACTCACTCACTCATACTCACACACACATATACTCACACTCATGCATTTACTTATACTCACACTCACACATACTCTCATACACACACACACTCATAAACACAGATACTCCCCCTCACACTCACACAGCTTGTTCCCACAGTTCCCATGACTCAGTGGTGGAAGGGCCAGTGTTTTCCCTTTCCATGATGGCTCCTCCCGGACCAGTCCTCGTTTTCCCTTTTCTGTCCCCCCCGCCCCACTCTGGGCAGCCCAGGGGACGGCCTCTCCTGTTCCCAGGCTGTTCCCCAGCAGCCCCTCGATGGAGTGGGGTCAGATGCTGCTGCTAGTTGCCCCACCCCCACGGTTCCCCGGAGACCTCCATGACTGAAGAAGCCCTTCACCCAGAGGGAGGCTGTGTGGCCTCATTTTTCAGCATCCAGAGCAAGGCCATAGGACAGATTTGGGAGAAAACTGAAATGAAGGGAAGCAAGCCAAGGGGAATTGAGCCTTTTCTAAAGCGCTGCCGCCTTACCAAGGTGTGCCAGCGGGGCATGCCTGGGCACCCTCGCCCAGAGTGGTTTCATGTTCACTCAGAATCTTGGGAATCACAGCTGGATCTTGGCCTCCTTTGAGGACGGGGCTGAGGGATGCTAGTAAACGGGGCGATTAAGAGACTTCCAAAGGAGCGGCGACACCCCCACCATTGAGGCCCCCCCCCCCCGTGCCCCCAGGATCAGGGTCTGTTTCTGTTCTGAGTAAACTGAGAGCCAGGCTGGACCAAGCCAGACTTCATGGGGATGAACCAAAGGAAAGGCAGGAAGGCCAGAGCAGAGGCTCGGAGGGGAGCCGTGAACGTGGCTGCAAGGATGGGGTTTTCTTGGGCCCTGCAGACAGCACGGTTTGCCTTGGGGTGGGGGCGAGTGTGTGCGGGAGATCTCCTTCATTAGACCATGAGCCCCTTGAGAGCTGGGACAAAATTAGCCTTTCTTGCATCTCTAGTCCTCTGCACAGGGCACAGAACACAGTCGGTGCTTACTAAATGCTTATTGATCGGGTGGCAGTACTTGTATTCCCTGTGGCTGTCTGTGTCGGGGAAGAGGGAGTAAGAGGAGAGAAGGCCATCCTTCGTGTCTTGGGGCCATTCCCATAGAGCTTTGCTTCCTTACTGCCGGGTTACCACTCACCCACCCTTGTGCCCAGGATGGTGGTTTTGCCGCCTTCTCAGAAGACCCGAGTCCGAGAAGATCATATTTGTAAGGCACTGAGCGCCACGCAGGCACACAGCAGGTGCTTAATGAATGCTCGTTCCCTCCCTCAGCCGTGTGATGTTTCCGAGGGCTACTGAGGTCCGGTCTGCCCAGACTGCGGACTTGTTTCCCGTGAGCTGTGCCTCTGTGGCCGCTCGATTGTTCAGCACTGAAATAGAGCCCTTTCCGTAGCCCCCTCCCATGGGGCTTCGGGGCATCCGAGAGGCAGGTGGGGGCCAGAGGCCGGCCTTAAAGGCACCAGACCCGTGTCAGACACTGGAGAGGCAGATGGGTCCTTCTCTGGGCCCCGTCGTCTCGCGTGGCCTCGAAGGTCATCCAGCCCTGAGTGTGGGTCCTGCGGCCCGGCAAGACCTTCGGAGAAGGACAACCTGAAGCTCCATCGCGAGTCTGTCTGGATTTCCTTGTTGGGCGTCTCTGGGGCTCGGGGCCTTCGCGCTGGACCCCGTAAAGGCCTGGAGTTCCTGGTCTTGGTGAGACGTTCCGGGGACAGGGAGGGGGCGCTGGAAGGCCTCGGCCCTTCGGGTTGGTTTTGTCAGGTTTGATGTAGAGGTGCGCGGCGTGACGCGGTAGAGAGCAGACGTGATCACAGCCGTCTCGTTCCCTGCTTGCTCGGCTCGCTTCTGCACTGGGTCGCAGTCGCCGGGGTTGGGCCAGCCTGGCCCGAAAGGCCTCTCCATGGCCGCCCTGATTCGGGCCTGAGAGCGAACTTCTCGCTGACTCTTTCTCCCTTCTCTCCCCCCTTCCAGGGCACACACGTGTTTCAACCGCTTGGACCTTCCCCCGTACCCTTCGTACTCCATGTTGTATGAGAAGCTGCTGACGGCCGTGGAGGAGACGAGCACCTTCGGGCTGGAGTGAGGCGGGAAGCGCTGGACGGGCCGCCTGCCGGCCGCCGGCCTCCCCCTCGCGCCCCTCCTCCCGCCGCGCGGGCCTCTCACGATTTTGTTTTCAGGCCAAATCGGGATTGACAAAAGCTGTGCATGAACAACTAACTGCCTTCTTGTCCGACGTCCCCCTCAGGCTTCCGTGTTCTCCGGGTTCTCGACGGCCTGCTAGCTCGTATGCAATATTTACCCGCCTCCCCGTCAGGTCTGTGTCTCTGCATACCTCCATTACGGACGATGGAATGCCAACGCCACTCGCGCTACACTCGACCAAATGTTAGCCATGTTTACCTTCGTCCAGACCGACCAGAGGCAGCTGCCGCCCCCGGGCAGGCTCCTCTCCTGGCCATCCGCTCCCCCGGCAGCCTCCGTCCATCCAGGAGACGCCTCTTGGCAAAAGCGACACTTTTGTACGTGGACCTCGTGGCCCGGCTGTGTGGCATCCACCCCTTCCCTTCGCTGGAACCCTCCCAAACACATGGTGCAAATAAGACATTTTCGAACCAACAACTCATGTTGTGTGATGCGATGCGGAGCATCCCCGCGGCGGGGGCGACAGTGGTTTGCCAGCGACCCCCAGAACTCGCACTCCCGGCCGGTTAGCAGGAGAGGGATCCGGAGGGAGACGGCCGGCTACGTGAAAAGCACAAACGTGCACACGCCCGTGAGGGGGGCTTCCCGACGGAGCACGAAGCGGGAGGCTCCGACCTCCGTCCCCAGCCTCCGCGAAGATGCGATGAGGACGATGGGAAGACGAACGTCTCACCCTCGTTTCCGTACCTTCCGGTCCCGCCGGCGGCTTTCGTGATTGTCCAGGGCTAGTGCTTCTCCCTAACTGGACAGTGTGGAGACAGTCCCATCGTTTCCTCCCCGGCGTGTGTTCCTTCTCTGACAGGCTCCCTTTTCTGTGTCATGGGGGGGGGGGGGGGTCTTTTCTCATCAAGTGCAAATATCCGGCCTGTGCGCGTTGCATCTCCCGAGGAGCAGACCCCAGGCAGGCAAATGGGCAGAGAATGGTGCTACCGCTTAGGTGTGGAGGGGAGCAGAGCCCCTCTTCTGAGCCCCTGGAGGGAATCTCAGTGTCCGGTGGCGGGGGAAGTTAGCCCAAAATGAACAGGAAGTTCTCCTTTCGGCATTTCATCAGAAGAGAGATCAGGAAGGTCTTTTGTTCCGCAAGTCATTGGCGAGGCCCAAAGGGAGTCGAGCTTCTCGGTGACGGTGACGGGGAGCTCTGGGGAGGGCCCGTTCGGAAACTTTTCCGAGCAAAGCCACCCCTCGGGGTTGTTTACGAGTCTTCTTACCCCTCGTTAGTCCATCGTTCCTGAAATGTAGCCTAACTGAAAGTGTTTCCCTTCCCTGGAAAAGGCCACCCACCAACCCCCTGAAACGCCACCTGGCTGCTCTCTCACTGTAACTGCAACTCTTGCCATTGTCCAACCCTAACTCTAACTGAAGAAACAAACGGGAGGCAGCAAGGGCTCGCCTCAAAAAGTGACCCCGATCATCAGCAAACGCCCCAATTCTGCCCCCAAAGGCCACGTCCTGTGGAGGTGGACGGCTGCCTGGAGTCGCTCCCCAGTGCCCAGCCCGCCTGACACCCAGTGGGCGTTTTTCCATCAGAACGTGCACGATAGACAAAGCTTGCCACGACTTGTCCCGAGCGGATGTACTTGTAGGAGGGGGAAAGGCCACACCGTGGTGGCCGGCCGAGGATTTCAGGGAAGCCGAAAGTCCAGCAGACTCTCGAGAGCTCAGCATCCGAAACGTCACAAAGAAGCCCACAGCCAGGTTTGCTTTGACCGAGGCAGGCCAAGGGTGAGAAAGAGGCCGTTCTAGGAATCGTCTGGGCTTCAGGCTGCCCGAACGGAGGGCGCTGTGTGGGAAGGACCACAGTGGACGTCTGGGAACCTCAGCAAGCACTCCAATTCATTCGCCCATTCCACTGGGACTTACTGAGCAGAGGCCCTGGGAAGGATACACGAGGGCACAAGACCTCACCTGCCCTCGGGGGCTCCCAGGCAAGCTGACAAGCCAAGGGGAGCCTCGGCCTCCCACGCAGAGAGTGAGTGAGGGGTGGCCTCGGGAGACCTGGAGCACAAATGTGCTGCAGGCCCCGGAGCTCTCCTTTTCCTCGGGTGGGAACTGCCGTGTGGGATCCATCCCCTGCCCCTGATGGGCAGCTTCTCTAGGGAGAACACCTTTCCTTCCACCCCGGATCATAGAGTAAGAGCTGGAAGGGACCTTACGGGACACCCGGGGTCACAGTCTCGTTTTACACCTGAAAAAACGGAAGCCCAGAGAGAAGGTGGCTTCCCTGAGGTGACACAGATAAGAAGCAGCAGACGTGGAACCTGAACCCAAGTCCTTTGGCAAGAGATCTCCTTCCTCTTCCCGCTCAGGAAGCTTAGCCTAAGTGACTCAGGGACCGCTCCCCAGACGGTCCCCTCTGACTTGAAGAGGATACTTGAGAAAATCCTTTGAAGAGAGGAAGAGTAAGGGGAGGGGGTCCCCCGGGGCCACTTTCTCTTGCCCCCCCCATTTAGCTAACGCAACCATGGGACAAGAAGGAGAATCTCAGCCAGGAGGGGAGGAAGGCCCCTGAACGCAATTGTTTGCTACTGGTCAGCTTGCCCCAAACGAGTGGCCCCAGGAGCAAATCCGATTCCGTTACCTCTAAAGTTAGGTGTCTTCTAAGCAAACGGCCCACTAATTGGTTTCAGTTTGACCAAAGACCCGAACCTCATCCATCTAAAACTAAGAGGGACCTCAGAGCTCATCATGGCCTCTCCCTTCACTTTACAGAGGAGGAAACCAAGGCCGAGGGAAGGGGAAAGCCTTGCCCAAGCCCTCCTTGGGGAACAGGTGGGCGAGGGAGTAGATCCAGGACTAGAACTGTGGTCCAGGTGGACCAAAGCCAGCACTCTCTCCATCGCAACATCCCGCCTTTCCCATCAGCAAAGGAATCCGTAATCAATAGAGATGGAAAAGAAAATGAAGAAAGGCTAAATGAAGTAAAACAAATCCCCTCCCCCTCCTTGAGGATGCCAAGGATTTATCAGTATTGGAACTTTCTGATTTGTTTCAAATTATTATTTGTAATGAAGGGAACCTGGGATTTGTGGAGCTGTTGTCCAATTTCCTCTTCTAGCCTCGGCCAATGGGCCAGCCCAACACCATCTGAATCCCAATGGTGCCAAAGGGACCCAGGAATTCTGGGTCTCCCATAGGGCCACCATCATCTTTCTCCTTTCCTCACTGGCTTAGGGACAATATGCGAATCAGGACGTCGTTGCCCAGGTCCACCTCAGCTTCAACTTAGTTCAAAAGTCCAAGGAGGAGGGCTTCCTAGCCCTGCTGCCCCCAAAGGAAACTACCCGAGAACGGAAGGGAGACCCCGGGGAAAGGGCCTTTCCTTTCCCTGATTCTCTTTCCCCAGCATTCATTTTATCAGCTTCTCTGGTCTCCCATGAAATGAGTCATTTGCACACCCAGGATGTCTCTGCTCAGAGCCCCACCTCCTTCCCCCTCAGTGCTTGTTTAGAGGTTGCCTTTTCTCCAAAGAGGATGGACTCGGACCTGGCCAGATGCTCGTAGGAGGGAGGCTTTCCGACTCCAAGGCCAGCCCCTCTCCCGACTGGCACCACCTGAATATTCATAGGAATCCATAGTCAAGTAGAGATCCTGGAAAGGTGCATCTGACAGACGGAGGACATGTTCCAGCCAAACTGTAGAATGATTTCGGAAAGACCAAGAAAAGTCCCCAGCTCGAACTCATCCAGAGTATCTTTAGCAAAAGACCATGCGGGATGGTGGTAGGACACCAGAATCTGGAGTCCAAAGACCCGAGTTCAAATCCCAGCTGTTATCGGAGACCTGCATGACTTTGGACAAGTCCACCTGTCTCTGCAGGCCTCCTTTTCCTCGTCGGTAAAAATCAAGACATTGAACTGAACCGTTTCAGAGATCCTTTCATTTCTAAATCAGTGAGTTTGCAGAGTCGCCCTTTCTCCTGAATACTACGACGAGCTGGGCGGCGATGCAGAATCGAACTCTATTTTTGTGGATTCCCAGCAGTTCCGATAGAGAAGTCTCGGTCATTTTTTCCAGTGTGGCCCTTCCCCCTCCCCCTCCCCACCAGCCGTTCCCCGTGACCATTTCCAGGCAAGAGGAAACACTTTCAGAGGAGGCCCAACGGGCCTTTCTAGATCAAAGATGCTCCTGGATTGGGCCTCGTCCGCTCCGGGAGCTTCTGAAAGGCTCGCAATGTGGAATCGGAGAAATCCGAGAGAAATGGCCGTTTTCTTGTCTGTGCATACTGTAGTCCCTCCGTCTCCCTAGAAGTTAGGTGCGTGTAGATAGTGTACAGGTAGAGTAGCGAGGGGGCCCCTGGCCCCACTCCCCGAAACGTCGACTCGGCTTTTGTTTAAAAAAGAAAAAGAAAAAAAGCTTCCTCTGGCCAATGGCAGGAAAGGGCCTTGTTCTGGGGCTGACTCTGATGACACTCAGGCTTTGCCTTCTCTCCACTCATATCACCGTAAAGGAATGTCAATAAAACCTCTTTGTTATGGCACCTGGTGTAGACTCCTGCTTGGGAACAGAAAGGGCCCCGGGTGGGTGGCCTTTGGGGGGTTGGCCCCATGCCCAGAGGGGCCCACGGGCGCTTTTCCTGTGGGGGTCACTGTGCCCCAAGCTGGCACGAGGGCTCCCTCCTCCACTCGCCGCCCAGCTGCGGCTCTGGCTCTTGGCCCACGTCCTCTCTGCTAGCTGCCTCTCCACTCACCCACTCACCCACCCACCAGTTCCTGCCTCTCGCTGTGACTCGAGCCTCCTTCCCTTCAGATCTGTGGCTGGCGAGAGATGAGGGCCAGAGCCCACGCGGGTGAGCTCACGCCCCTCGGCTGCCTTCGGCCAGAAGTAGAGGCTGTTCTGGGTGCTGAGCAGACTCGGGCAAAGTGGAATATTCCCTGCCCTCAAGGAGTTTGCCTGGCAGGAATGGACTTTCCCCCTCGTGTCCCCGGAATCAAACACAGCGCCTAGCCCGTGGGAAGGGCTCACTGTTTGCTGACCGACTGACAGACCTCAGCGAGAGGAACGAACATCAGTATGTGTAGAAACAAAATGAATTTGGGGTCATTTGAAGGGCAAAGGTGTGGAGCTCACGAGGGATCCCAGGGAGAGGCTGCTGCGGGGCTCGGGGGGCAGAGCCCCAGCCTGGAACCGGAACGTCCGGCATCGTCATCATTCAGTCGTGGCCGGCTCTCTCGGCACAGACGCTGGGATGGTCTGCCATTTCCTTTTCCAGCGAGGAAATGGAGACGGAAAGGTTCGGTGACTTGCTCGGGGTCACACAGCTAGCAGGTGTGTCTGAGGCTGGGATTCAAGCTTAGGCCTTCCTGACTGAGGCCAACGCTCTGTTTGCCTCGATCCACCGGAGAAGGACATGGCAGAGCGCCCCGGATCTTTGCCAAGAAAGCCCCAGAGGAGTCCACAATAAATGGCTCAACGGCCACAATAAAAACGTGGATGAGGCTCCGTTTTCACTCGGGGAAAGGGAGAGAAGGACCGTTAATCGTGGGGCTTGTATTCAGGTAATCACCGCCTTCCTGCTCATGTAATGGACATATTTGGCCTTTTTCAGCAGGACGCTCAGAGCTTTCGCCTCGACCTTTTATCACGAAGCATAGACACATCGTCAGGCACAGCCAGAAAAGCCATCCGATTCCAATGTTGTCAACGGCAAGGCAAGCCCCAGGCTTGACCTCGGGCCCCCGTCTCCAAAGAGTCCCCTCAGGAGGCTGGAATGTGTGGCCCACACGGGCTTGGCCAGAGCCCTGGCCTCCTCTCTGGCCTCCCGTTGGACCAGCTTCCTTGGGATCGGGGGAGGAGGTGCAGGAAAGGCCATTTGGAGAGACCCCCAGCCTGGGGGAAGCACGCTGGACTTCTTGTCCCATTTCCACTAATCTAGGGGTGACCTTTCACAAGTCACTTCCTGTCTCTGAGTTCCTCATCTGCAAAATAAGGATTTGGAGTAAATTCTGGCTCAGGACTTTACTGGGCTGCCTCGTGACACTGTGAGGCCAGCCTGCCCTGTGGATGAGCTCTACAGCCCATACTTTAGACGGTGATCTGCCAAGACCAGCTCAGGGATGGGCCTCGCAGGTCACCGAGCCAGGGCCAGAGGCAGGGGGTGGGACACAGGAGGGCCGTCCCGACAGCTTCTTAGAGCGGAGCTGGAGTTCATTGGGTTGGGTCCACGGTTTATAGGGTAAACGATGCAGGGAAGAGAACTGGGCAGTCTTCATCCAGAAACGACGACGGGCCTCACAGGCTCAGGACAATGGCCGTGGGGCTACGTCAGCGATCAAAGACAAGAGTTTTCTATGTATGGTCGCTCAGCTGGCCGACGCCCTAGCAAGGCTCCTGATGAAGTTCTTGCCCGGGCGGTTTTCTGGCAGAACATCCGATAACTCAGAAGAATAGGTTGGGTCCAAGCGAAGGGGGAACACGACGTGTCTTACTGCTGCTAAGCTAATGGCTTCCCCAGAGGCCTTGCGTTCTGGAATACGCTGGGTTTATTTCCACAGCCTTCCTGAGTGGAAAGCCCCCGACGTCCTGGCTACCCAGAAGGGTTATGTCCTTCCTGGGCTGCATTCTCTCTACTGGGGGCTACAGCAATCCCTCCCACTGTAATGGGACATGGTTAGAGAATTGTAAGTCGTCCCCCTCTTTCTTACTGGTTGGGGCCTTGGCTAGGGCTGGTGCTGCATTTCTGATTTCTTCATTGCCAGGTCAATGGAGAATTTCATTGACTTAAAGAATCTACATTGTGACCATCAGTCCTTATCCCAAAGGCACAGGGCACAGGGCACAGGGCCAGGCAAAAACATTATGGGTCCATGGATGGAAGATGCAATAGACCAGGTAAGGGAAAGATGTAAGTATACTTTGAAAAAGGAAGGAAGGAAGGAAGGAAGGAAGGAAGGAAGGAAGGAAGGAAGGAAGGAAGGAAGATGATGGAAAGTATATTTACTGTTTTGGTATACATGGTTACATCCATATGACATGAGGAGGTAAGAGGACAGAACCAGGGTGAATTACAGAATTTCAAGGCTGGAAGAGAATGAGACAGCAAGCTAGTCCACCTGAAAAGATTTCCATCAGGAATTACTCAGCTTCTGCTTGAAGATCTCCAATGAAAGAAAACCTTCCCACTCCCTTCAAAGGCAGCCCATTCCACTTTTGGACAGCTCTAATTGTAGGAAGCTTTTCCTGACCTCAAGTTTAAATTTGCTGCCTTGCAACATTCACTTATTTGTTCCAGTTCTGCTCCCTGGGACCAAGAACAAGTTGAATTTCTGTTCCACATGACAGCCCTTCAGTGTCTTGGACCCTTCTATTATGTCTAATCCCCCAGCCCCCAAGGGTGCTCTCTCTTCTCCTCAGCAGTCCAATCTCCAAAGCTCCTTCACCAATGTTCCTCCTATAACCTACCTTCTAGGACTTTCACTTCTGAAGGGTTATTGGATCACTGAGGCTCTGTAACTTTCTGAGGCTGTTCCTACAGAGCACATGAGTCCTTATCCTGAAGTCTACAAATGGGTGTGTTTGTTTGTTTCAAATATTTTGATAACTGTATTTTAATATAATGAATTTCTTTTATAATCCTCTGCGTTTTATTTTATGTGTTTAAAAACATGATTCTGAGAAGGATCCATAGATTTCACCAGATGGTCCAAGTGGTCCAAGTCACAAGAAAAGAAGAAGAACCCTAATCTGGAGGGTGGGGCCATGCCCTACAGAGAAAAAGCAAGTTGCTATGCTCTATGAAAGGATGATGAAATGACAAAGGTACTACACTACCAAGAAATACTTTGCTAAAGACTAGTCAGAAGAAAAAGTAACCAATCATATTAGTTGGTGGCTACTTGATAGGAGTCTCCAGGGAAACCTGACTTTTCCCCCCTACCTTCTTGAGAATGAGCAAACAGACACCATTTTGGCTAACTGAGAGAGCCAGCACCTTAGATATATTATTCATACAATGAAAGTCCATTAATTGACTACTGAGCCAGAAAAGCTGATGCCATATGTGGCAGAAGAAGAGAGCTTCCAATGGGTAGTTTTGCTTGACTGTCAGTGACAAGACCTGATCTCAGCAAAGGATGGAGAAGAATGGCTCTTTTCCTGGCATAATGGTAAGGGCCACCACTCACTGTGTGGAGCAGGGACTCAACTAGCACAGCCTGAACAAGGGCCTCTCGCTGTTCTTGCCTCTCTCGTATGTTTTCTAGTTTAGCATACATAGTACTTTGTGAATGTGGGGAAATGTAGAGAAACCACAAATTTGGCATCTCCCACCAGCAAGGCAGTTGTGAGGTTCCTTGGAGTGGTAGTGGCTAATGTCAGGGAGGATTATGACATCAGGTTGTCCCAGCGCTTCAAGGAGAGAGGCAACCAGAAAGACAGTCCAGGTTGGCAAGCCGTGTGATAGGACAATATCATCTCAGGAGGAGAAATGTGGAATGGCTGGCTAATTAGCAGGATTACCAAACTGTGTTAAGCCTTAATGAGGCTTATCTCATAGCCTTCCAGCCACAGTGGCTAGATGTCAGCTACTAAATTCTGTTTTCATCATTCTGTAATGTATGCTATGATCCTCACGCACAGCATTCCTTTTTCTGTGTGGGAATAAAGACTTACTCTATTCGTGACTCATGCTTATATTTAAGGTCTTCTTTTTTTATTGACCTACTTCCTAACAAGCTTCTTGGACTTTCAAGCCTATACCTGGGCCTGAAATTTTCAAAATTGGCAACTTTCTCCAGGACACTGAGCCACTTGAAAATAGAGAATTTATTCCTTCTATTAAAAAGTCAGTTTTCCCCAGAGCAATGAACTCAGACAAACCATACCAGCTAGCTAAAGGCCGAGGAGTCCTGCAGGTCTTTAGACCTGGAGCCTCAAAAGTTGCTTCCCAACAACTTCCAAGATGTTGCTGCCTTCCCAGATGTGTGCCCAGGACAAATTCCTGAGACTTGCCAAACCATTCTGATCATTTCTCCAGAGACAAATGATGGTCTAATCAATAGGAAACTAAAACCCATCTCTGATAATGATAAAGTCCTGCATTAGAAACTGAAGAACTTAGATGCAGAGACATGTAAGATGAGAACTATCACTGCTGGAAAGTGAGTTTAAGAATAGAAACATAGATATGGGAAGTCAAGAAGTGGAGAAAGAATAGTATTTGGATGACCAAAGAAAGCAAAGGCAGGCACTTGATCAGGGATGGAGTGCATCCAGCGAAGATTATGCTGAAGACTTGCGGATCTTACTTTGACAGCTTTCAACTAAAAATGAACAAGGAGAGAGAAAACTGTCCACAAACACCCATGAAGCCAGAGAGCCCAGAGCATGATGGGCATGGCACAGGAAGAATGTCAAGGAAGAAGCCTACTAGTTTACTGGAGATGATATTTAAGATAGGAGACGGCAATAACACGTATGGCCTCTGATGACTTTGTGCGATGCATGCCCGCAGTGGGAATAGACGGGTGAACTCGAGATGCTAACGTAAGGAAATAAATATAACTTGAGCAGTATCGTGGAAATGTGGTGGGACACGACTCCTGACTAGGCGATGTCGGTAAAGAGAAATGCTTTATTCAAAAGGAATGCATTAGAGATCAAAGGGGGCTGTAGAGTCAAATGGCATATCAAGAAGTGTGCTCTCATGAGGAACTCCAGAAACAAGATTGGGGGAAGCCTAGCGGGGACTATTCAAGAAGAAGTGGGGACTAATCGAGAAAGAAGACAATGTACTATGTGGCAAGCACAGACAGCTCAGTGGATGGAGAAATTCTGCTGAAAATAGCTGACATTTATGCAGGTCCTTCAAGCTTACAAAGTACTTACATTTGTTAGCTTGCTGGAACCTCACAAAATGCCTGTGAGTCAGGCACCCCAGCTACTTTTTTCTTTATAAATATTTCAACCCAGATCATCTTGACTCAAGCCCAGTGAAGTGTTGGATCAGAGTTGAGAATGTCCACATTTCATTTTTGACACTTACTCTAAGATGGAAGATAAAGATTTAAAAAAAGAATCAATACTATGTATTGGTTCAAGGTAGAAGAGCAGTAAGGGCTGGGCGATAGTATCAAGTGACTTGCCCAAGGTCACACAGTTAGGAAGTATCTAAAGCCAAATTTGAACCCAGGACCTCCTGTTTCTCAGTTTGACTCTATCAAATGAGCTACCTAGCTTCCTCCTAGAAGAGATACTTTGGGATACATCCTAAAGCATTAATTAGAGAATAATAAAGAGATTCCCGAGCAACAGTGTGTGTCCAGTTGAGCCTGGATAGCATTAATGTGTAGTGGACCAGCTAACATGGTGGAGGACTTTATCCAGCAGCTTTCGGTTCATGTTTATCAAGACATGAACAGCCACAAGACATGTGGGTTGGGAATCTGGGGTAAACAACAGTGTTGAGTCAACCTGGTGAAATATGAGATCAAGGCAACCAATGGAGAAAAGCAAACCCAGACCAAGGAGTGTGTTGGCAAAGCAGGCAGGTGTGATGGGAGTGGGAGCCACAGAGAACACTCACTGGTGGAAGGACAGGTGTGTGTGATCTGAGAGTTTTCAGAGCCCTGAAACATGGAGGAGAGTGAGAGATCCACAGGATGATTATCCCCGTGTGTGAGGTTGAAGTCAGAGGTGGAGGTTCTGAGAGCTGAAAAGAGACCAATAGATACTTCCTTCCCTTCCTCTCACCCCACCAATCACCTTAAGTTGATTTCTAAAATTTTGTGAATATAAACTCCCTGAGGAGGGACTATTTCAATATCCATGTGTATACATTGTCTTTGTGTCCTCGGTGTCTGGAACATTGCCTGGCACACAGTAGGGCATTCCTAAAGGCTTGGTTGATGGGTGAGAGGTGAAGGAGTTGAAGAAGAAATCCTGTACAGGTGAATCCCCAAATTAAAATCCCCAAAGATGAGGGCAGGAGTTAGGAAGGAGAGGAAGCCTGTGGTCCAAGTGCTGAATTCCTTTCGGAAAGAAGAACATTCTAGGGACCAGCCCATGATGCCAGCATCTAGATGGGTCAATGTAGATGGTTAGAATGAACCTCCAAAGAGGAGGAGAGGCTACCAGGCAAGGACGGGAGAGGGTGGGCTCCAGGTGGCTGTGGGTACATCTCACATTGGTTGTGCAACATAACCATGTCATTTCAGTAATTGAACTGCACTGAACACCAGCTTCTCAGAGCAAAAGAAGAGGTCCCAGACTGATCTGAGAATCCTCAGCCCTGTGTGTGTGTGTGTGTGTGTGTGTGTGTGTGTGTGTGTGTGTGTGTAAGCCAGTTGAGGCACGCTGGACCTGCCTTGTCTCTTAGGTTTGGGCTCCCAACGTGGCATCCTCAGGGCTCCACCAGGGAACAGAAAACTCTTGCCGAAGGTTGATTGGTTAATTATGCTCTAGTCATCTAAATGGTAAATGGGGGAGTCAGACATTATGAAGTAATTACATGTCTAGTCCTGGCACGACACAGATAAAAACTAGGCTGTCTTTCTAAATTGGTGGCAAGCTACAAAATGCAAGTGAAGATGAAAGCACTGTCTGCCCTGAGAAATGGCAGCCTTGCCTCTGTCCTCCCTGGGCTAGATCGTGGGGGAGAGGAACACGTCCCAATCATTTGAAATGGGCTGGAATAACCTAGACAAGCTCTCCCATGGCTGGCTCTATCGTGGCCTGAACATTTCTAAAGAAAAATGCTTCTTATCCTTCATCATTCCCATACCACACACACACACACACACACACACACACACACACACACAATGGGATAATGGATGGAGGTTCTTCTCATGCTCATTCAAAGCCCATAGAGGCTCAGTGACTTGCCCAAGGTCACACAGGACTCTAAGTGCCAGAGATCTGGGGCTTGACTCTTTAAATAGATAATATGAGTTTGTTTCTTTGTGCCACCTCCCTTCTCTCCCCACCTTCTTGTTCCTGGACAAGATACACCCTCTCTGGGCCTCAGTTTCTTCATTTGTAAAAGGAGGGGTTAGGTTAGTTGACCTCTTTGATCTGTTCTAACACTAGATTCATGATCCCATGATCCTTTGCTGCAGGACTTGCAGGTGTGTGGAGTATCTTTTGAGAATAATCCAGCAACACTCAGTCAAATTCACCAAAACGAGCTTACTTTTTGACCTCAGAGATTTCCTGTTTGAAATATAACCTGAACGTGTTACTGGAAACCAAAAGGGGAAATTTCTGGGCAAAGGTTATCGTCACAGAATAAAAAAGAAAACAACAGAGCAAACAAACAGAGGTGGCACACACCAAGGCAAAGGGGAACGAGAAGGACTGAGCCTTTAGTTTCTTGGTGAGGATTTGGAGGGAGTGGCCGACATTCTTGTAAAGCTTGATGTGTTGAAATTAATTGAATCCATACATTTACTACCCAAGATGAGCTGTTTGTATTAAAGTTCAAAGTTAAGAAAACCTTTTTTGAGCATCCAGATACAACTCTCTCCAGCCAAAAGAAGAGCAAAAGGCACGGGGCACCATCTAAGAAGAGCCATGGACGGGTGTGGCCAACAAGGAGTGTGCACAGAGAAAAAGAGACGGAAGCAATCCCCGTGGCCTCAGACCCTGGAGAATCCCCAGGAGTGGATTCACAAGCAGAGCGAGCTCCAGCCTAGCACAAAGAGGAGATTATGGCTCCACTGACATCTCTAAGACAGGAAGGCCATGACTCATGTTCGGCATGTTGAAATGTCAGGGCAGCCTGCCCTGCTCAAAAGGTAAAAGATGAAATAAGAGAGTCAGGACCCGACATCTGCTGTGAATGGATGCTCTTCCTCTCCTCTTTGTGCCAAGGGCACCCAGGCTCCCTCCACCTAGGTTTGGTATCACACAGCCAGAGCTCAGACCCTGCCATTATGGCCAAGACAACGAGCACTTAGTAGGGACTTTTTCTGTACCAGGCACTGGGCTAAGCCAAAGGCACTCAATTCGTGCCATCAAAAGAACATGCCGACATTCTTAGGCTAGCTGGAGAATTCATGGAGCCCAACTCATCCCCACAAGCAGCCGCCTGCTCCCATCGCTTTCCAACAGGGACCACCTGGATTCTCCCAAGATCCTCCATTTGACTCCCTTTCTCCCTGGGGTGACTCGACCGCAGGGACACCAAGAGGGAACTGGCCAGACAGACCTTGTTTGGGGTGGTTTTTAACCCATTCAAACATACAATTCTGACCAAAATAATGTTGTGGCCACTTATTTCTGTTTGTTTCGGGCTTGGCTCACAGAACCCTTATTTCTTCACTTCCTCCTGGCTTCCTGAGCTTCCCCTGCTTTCCTTTCTTGGGCTACTTCCCTCATGCCAATGGCTCCCATTTCCTTCCCTTCCTTGACCCAATCTGCAGTCGCTTGGATACTTCCTGCCACAGTTCCTGGGTGCTTCTTGTTCTGGGAGGGGTTGGGAGCCACCGGCAAGCAGCCCCGGACTTCAAGAATCTCTGCCAACCTGTCTGCAAGGCTCGTCTCGGCAGCCTCCTGGATCCCCCTCCATGTCCTCCATCTTTAAGCTGAGCTGCGGCCCAGACAGTCTCTCCTCTCTGATGACTCTGAATTATGGCTCTTGGGGCACAAAGATCAAAGCGTCTTGCCAATCCCTCTGAACCTAGCCTGGGGAAGAAACTTTGCCCACATCGGCCTCGGAGGCAGGGAGGCGAGTTACCGAAGCACTGCAGCGTGGGAATGGCTGATGTCTGGGCACTGGACCTCTCAGGACAGGCTGGCCCCCAAACCCCTGTCTAGACTGATGGGCTCATTGTCCATGCCAGTAACAGTGAACCCCTCCTGCACCTTACTGGGCCTCACGGCCCCAGCTGCCCGTCCAGGGACACTCTGTTTACTTCTTATGATGTCATCCTACAAGTGGACAAGCACAAGGATCACGCCCAGCTGATTGCCAGGGGCAGGGCACCCCTATTTCAGCTAGAACTTCCTCCTTCCTTCTCCAAAGCCTGACCTCATCCACGTAGTCCAGCGAGGCCTCCCTCCACCCCTGCCTGAGAGTTAGCACTGTCCGGCGTCAGATGCCAAACATGTTCCCGAATTCTCTTTGGCCTTCCTCAGCTTCTCTCCTTCACCCTGAAAGCCAAGCCGGCCTCCTAGCTCTTTCCCTCCTGGGCGTCCCAGCTCCCACCTGATGTCTTTGCACAGAAGTCACGGGGGTCTGCCCTGCTGGGGTCACACGGGCCTGTATTCTGGATGCCAGGAGGCCCCAGAAACCCCAGGGTGTGCCCTTCTCCCTGGGCAGCTGCCAGCCCTGAGGGAGGCTGTTGTTCTCCGTCTGGGCACAGGTGTCTTGTCCCCAGCCCTGGCCCAGTGCATGCTCTAAGGGGAGCAGGAAAGGGAGCCTGCTGCCATCGAGTGCAGCCGATTGGGATCCGATCCACACATCCCTCAGCACCCTCCGTCTCCGCTCTCTCGTCCTATAGATCGATCCATAGCTCAGACGTGCCAGGGCTCCCTTCCCTCCTGTACACGTGCTCAGACCGGAAATGGCAAAGAGGCCAGTGGAAGGGAGATGTCCGAGAAAGAGTCCTTCCCCCCAAAGAGAGCTGCCCCAAAGCTTCCTGGGGAGGCAGGAGCGAGCGTTGTCACGGTGGGGGTTCCGTTCATGTGTGAGTCTGACTAGCTGGCCACTGAGGCCCCCTGAAACTCCCCGTTGGGTGGCAGTCACACCTCTCCACTTGCCACATTATCTGACGTGAACTGAGTATGATACACAAGGTACAATTCCCAAAGCTGGGGGCCTCCTCCTTGGGGAGGGGCTTCAGATCCCCCCCACCCCCCCACCCCCATCTGCCCCAGATGCTGCTTCGTGCCACCCCTCCTCAGAGGACCTGAGGTCTGAGATCTGCTCAAGAAGAAACCTTTGTAAACACGTGTGACCGTAGTGGCTTACTGAGGAGACTGCCTCGCTGGGCCACGTCCGGGCCACGTCCGGGCCACTGGGCTAAATTCTGGGGGCCATATGTTGGGAACAACACCGAAAAGTCGGACAACATCTAGAAGTCAACGGGAATGTGGGAGGCCTGGGAAGGAACCGCATGACTGGGGATGGTTGGAGAAGAGAAGATTGAAAGGACGTAGGAAGGTTTGAACTCGTGCTGCTCGTCTGCAGGGGCAGCACTAACTATACGCAGCACTGTTGGGGCTGGGGAGGGGGCACCGAGGGAGGGAGAAGGAAGCTGGGTGGGGAAAGATGTCATTCAGGGCTGAGGCCAGGATGAACTTCCCAACAGCGGCAGCTCCTCCAAAGGGAGCCGTGCGCCATCTCTGAGCGGAGTGGCTTACTTCGTACTGGAGGTCTTCAAACAAAGCCTGGATGGCTATCTGGGTGGGGGCTGCTCTGGGGAGGCCGAGAGTCCTTTTTCACAGTGGTTGTTTCTAGCCACTGGACTTCTGTGGCCGCCTACAAAATCCTGGGTTCTTCCAGAGGATTGCTTGACGTGGCTTCCATTTATTGCCCCACAGAAGCGGCTCTTTTCCTACAAGCTTTGTGCCCATGGAAGGAGAGAGGGAAATGCTTAGTTGCTAATGACATATTTATTCCCTTAGAGGTGCCATTCCATTCCCTTTGCCAAAGGATCAAAGAGCTGGTTCAGTGGGTAACTGGCGATCAAGCCCTGGAAAGTCTGCTCTTTGGAAGGCTGTTCTTTGCGGAGGGCAGGGGAGGAATAGCTAATATCTATGATCACTCCGGCCTGCCACCTCGTCCCAGGGAGGTCTGTGGGGCCCCGGGAGCTCGCCTCCCTTCCTTCCATTCTCAGGCTTGCCACTGCGGCGGGTCCTGGCACCTGTGTCCCGCGGGCCCTCCTGCCATCGGGCTCTGCGCAGGATCCTCTTCCCGGTCCTTTGTGCCCTGGTTGGAGACTAGAAATAGGGGAAGGGAGAAAGAAAGGGAAAGATGGATAGATAGAGAGAGAGATGGCTGAACGGATGGCTGGATGGATGGATGGAGAGACACAGAGAGAGATACTTAGATAGATAGCCAGATACGTAGATAGCCAGCCAGACAGCCAGACAGACAGCCAGACAGACAGCCAGACAGACGGCCAGATAGACAGACAGATAGCCAGACAGACAGAAAGACAGACAGATAGACAGACAGATAGACAGCCAGACAGCCAGACAGATGGATATATAGACAGACAGATAGAGGGATGGATGGATGGTTGAGTAGGTAATTGGGCGGGTGGCTCTCTCCGGACTTCTTACGTCTCTGATAAATGAACAAGTGTTTAGCCAGCAGTAGTGTTGCAGGCCCTTGATGGAGGGCCCAGAGACTGTCCTTTCAGTGTAAGGGTACGGAGTCTTCTTCCTGGAAGGGCCGGCCCGGCCTCTCATCACGAAGCCCCGTCCTTCAGGGCAGCATGGCCCCCCACAATGGCAGCGGATTGCAGATCTGGGGCGCAGACGAGGACAGCCTGGGAGGGCGGCCCCGGTCCCTAATGTTCTGGCCTCAGTTTCCTCATCTGTAAAACACTAGATGGCCCAGGAGGTCTTCTTCAGGGCCCTTTTCCTGCCCCGGCAGAAGATCAAGGGCGGCAGGCTTGCACCCGGGGTCCTCCCGGCCCCGCCCAGTTCTCCCGCGTCTCGCCGTCCAGGGATGCTTCCAGGGATGGGCTCGGCTCGGCTCCTGAGCGCAGTCTCCTGCGGCTCTGGCTCCCTACCGTACGGTGGCGCTGCGGCTTGCCCTTTGCTGGCATTAACCCTTGAGAGACGCGCGCTCCCCGCCCCTCCCCTCCCCTGCCCTCCCCGCCCCTTCTCTCCCTTTCCTCCCTCGGGGCGGAGCTTTTAAAGGCAAGGCGGGGTTTGAAGGGGCGGGGCGGTTCAGGCGCGCAGGCGCGCAGGCGCGGAGGCTCTTTCCGAGGCACAGGCAGTGCGCGGGCCGGGCTCGCTCAGAGTGCACTCGGAGAGGCTGTTGGCGGTAGTCCCGCGAGAGCCGGATCTCTGCAGCCGGGCCGGGGCCATGATCCCCCCGGAGGAGGCAGCGGCGGCGGCTGCTAGAGCCCCTGAGCGGGCGCGGGGTCGGGGAGTGCGGGGCCTCCTGCGGGACATCCGCACCCCGGTGCGCCGGGAGCCCTTCCAGGAGCGCTACGGGCTGAGCCCAGGCCGCGAGCTGGGCAGGTGAGCTGGGACACCACGAGGGGCGCCTCTTCTCCTCTAGCCCCGGGGGGACCCCGGTGTGGGCGGGCGGGGGCTGAGGGACCCCTGGAAGCCCCTTCGGAGCTCCCCCCGCAGGGTGGAGGGGCTGGGCAGGCGGCGCCCCGGGGAGACGGCGGGCAGGGCTGGGACTGCCTGGCCTCTGGGGGGGAGGGGGCTCCTGCCCGCCGCCCGCCGCCCGTGCCCGGCAGCGCTGCTCCGAGGGACCACTGCGTCCTGTTGGCTTTGAAAGCGCCCCCACTCTTCCTCCCTGAGAAATGGGGACTAGCCTAAGGAGCCCAGCCAAGGCCACCCCTCTGACCGCACAGTGGGTGCCCGCGGGCGGCGGCTAGGCGTCGTGCCTCCCCCCACATAGGGTCAGACTGCGCTGTTCCTGCCTGCACGGGGCAAGTGAGCCTGGGGGGGTCCCAGGTGGGCACCGAGGGAGGAGGGAGGAGGGAGCTGGTAGGGGAGACTCAGGACCAGGCAGGGCCCCAGCACCCACTTGGGGTGTGTCAGGCCCCGTGTAGGGGGCTGGTGACCCAAGCACAGAGCGGCAAGCCCATGTAGAGCCCACACCCGCCCAGGCACCAAAGCCCTTCCCCCAAAGGTAGCCCCAATGGGCAGGGAGGGGCAAGAGTACCCCATTGGAGGGGGAGTCCCCACACCCCCATATTCCAGAATGGAGTTCTGAGTTCTAAGAGAAGTTGTCTTGTGAGAGTGAGCCCTGGTGCGCTTCCATGGGGCACCCCTGAAAACCTCAGTTTCCAGGTCACTGGAGCTTTACACAGTCATTTTAGCGGCAAAGCCTGGGTAGGGCAGGGGGGCAGCCTCCAGTCCCATCAGATGGGGGCGGCACTCGGACAACCCCAAGCGAGGGTGATGGATGCCCGGCAGTATTTCTATTTTAGCCAGCATCCTCAGATGGAGTTTGGCTGCCTTCCCTCGCTTGAGGGTGGGAATCTGGTCCTTTCTAAAGGAAATCTCTGGAGCATCTAGTCTGAGGCGGAGGCCTCCTCTCGGAAGGGACTGCACCCACGGTCAATGGTGCCTTGGGGTCCGCCAAGTGTGGCTCTTTTGCTTTTATTCCAGAGGCAAATTTGCAGTGGTGAGGAAATGTGTCAAGAAAGATTCCGGAAAGGAATTTGCAGCCAAATTCATGAGAAAAAGAAGAAAAGGCCAAGAGTGCCGGATGGAAATCATTCACGAGATCGCCGTCCTCGAGCTGGCCCAGGGCAACCAGCGGGTCATCGACTTACACGAAGTCTACGAAACGCCGTCTGAAATGATCTTGGTTCTGGAATAGTAAGTGCCCTTCCCGCATCGCGTCTCGGGGTCCCCTTCCCTCTGACTTCCCTTTCCCCTTCGAAGTCTTTCTCCTCAGTAGCGCGGCAGACTTTGTTCTAGGTATTCTGCACAAGCCGAGGGATTCTCAGAGCCCACAGGAGAAGTCCTCACACCTTGGGTGCAAGGCTGGCAGGGATGAACAGGACAGAGGAGGGCAGCAGCCCCAGGCTCGGCGGCCCCTTTCCCTTCTGGAAGGTTCTCTGCCCCCGTCTTCAAGCTCAAAGACACATCTCGTCCCAGTGCAGAAGAGGAGGATGGGAGAGACAACGGACTAACAGGAAAACCAGAAGCTCAGAATTTGAGAGTTAGACGGGGCCACCGACCTCCTGGTCCAGCCCAAGAACCAGAGGAATCTCCAGCCTTGGCCCAAAGCCCTCCAGAAAGGGGGAGCCACCCCTCTGGAGACCATCCATCTCACACTGGGACAGCTCTTATTGTTAGGAAGTTTTTCTTGTAGGACGAGTCTAAATCTTCCTCTGCTGCCTGCCCCAGGAGGCAGAACAAGTGTGTCCCCTTCCCACACAACGGCCCCCCTCCTCAGAGGATGGCCAGCCTGGGCCTTCCTGAGAGCTCTGCAGTTTCCAGGGTGCCCAGAGCTGAACACGGTCCTCTGCTGGGTCCAGACGGTGCGCCTGGCCCTCCTAACGCAGGCCATGAGAAACCCCTTCTTTGATCTATTTGGCCCATCGGAATTTCAGCTTGTTCGAGTCGGCCCATTGCCCTGAGAGCTGTTCTCTCTCCCAGCTCCATGTCAGCTGCGCTCTGGTGAGCTCACCACCTCTAGCTTTGTCTGAGGCCTTAAACTGCCTTAAACAGCCAGATGCAGGGCGGATAAGTTGTGGGGCTGAGTGACCCTGTCCAGGATCAGCTCGAGACAGCTTCGTCTGGGTTTTGTGGAAGTAGTGAGCTGTCTGTGCAGAACAAGAATCCAGAGTGAAGAGGGACTCGCGTGAAAGGTCTTTGAGAAAGAAGCCAGGCCAGGAGCGGTTCCGAAACACGATGGGCCAACAGGACCTTCTCCTTGCCCAATGAGTCACGAAATAGCCCCAGGTTCCGGCCGGTCCTCCCTCTTCCTCTGATGCTGTCTCCAACCTCCATTCAAGGCAGGGATGCTTCACCTCAAGGAGGCTGAGCTCCAGGCACCGAGTCAGGAAAAGACATCCGGCTTCTAAGCAGCCCCCACCTGGCACCCCTTCAGGGCTATCACTTCAGTTCCTCTAACTTGACTGACGTTTCTTTTAGTCTTTGCAAACCAGCATTCTGAGAGGAAGGCCTTAGTGTCTGTGTCTGTCTGTCTGTCTGTCTCTCTCTCCTTCTCCCTCCCTCCCACCCTCTTGCTCTCTCTCCGTCTCTCTCTTTGTCTCTGGCTTTCTCTCTCTGTCTCCATCCGTCTCTGTCTGTCTGTCTGTCTCTTGGTCTCCGCCTGTCTCTGTCTCCTCCTCTCACTGCCGCTTTCTTGATTTGGGTGTCTGGCATTAGCTCTGATGAGTGGGTCATTCTCCCCGTGGCCCTCGCTTCTCCTGAGCGGAGGCTCCCTCTCTTTTCTCTCCGGTTTGGGCGTGGGAAGCTCCCTGTTCTTCCTTCTCTCCAGCCTGGCCCCGACCTCCTTTTCCAGGCCTCTACAGACCCGGCAGTCCAGCCTCGCCGGCCTCTTTCCCAGGCTGAGTTCATCTCCCGACTCCCCCAGTTCTGTCCCCTTCCCTAGAGAGCAGCCCGGACGACGGCTCTGGGCTGTGGCACGTCGTCTCCCCCTGCCCCCAGAGGGCCCCCAGAAGGCAGGAGCTGCTTTTCTGGTGTCTTTTTAAAGCCTCCCCTTCCATCGTAGCACCATGACTGTGTATAGAGCGGTATTTGGGTGAAGTGACTTGCCTAGAGTCACCCAACTAGGAAGTGTCTGAGGCGAGGGTTGAAGCCAGGACCTCTAGGCCTGACTCTCCATCCACTGAGCCCTCTAGCTGCCTGAGGGCTCACCATGGCAGCAGGAACAGGACAAGGCCTGAGCCCCCTTTGGACGCCAGGCTGGCGGTCAGCCTCTCGGCACACCACAGGGAGCTTCTTTTGGGGGCCGAGAAAGCGAGAGAAGGCTGTCCACGGGCTTTGGGCCAGCGCAGGCCGCTGACCGCTCGGCTTTAGTGGGAAAAGCAGCCAAAGGCAGATTTCTCAGAGCCGCCAATGCTGTCTCTCCCCAGCGCGGCCGGAGGCGAGATCTTTGACCAGTGCGTGGCCGACAGGGAGGACGCCTTTAAGGAGAGGGACGTGCAGAGGCTCATGAGGCAGATCGTGGAGGGGGTCTCCTTCCTCCACGCACACAGCGTGGTCCACCTCGACCTGAAGGTAAGGCCCCGAGGCTCGGGCCGGGCAGGGCCCAGGGGGACCGTTACCGGGGGCCCCCCTCCCTCCTGACCCTCAACAGCTGGCTCTGACTCTCGCAGCCAGGCTCTTCTCTCCGGATCCCCGAGCCCTGCAGCCTTCTCTCAGGCCTCGTTTCCCTGAGCCTCTCGAGCCCTGGACGCTGCGGATGGCTCTCCTCCCTTCTGACCACCTCTTCTGGGCCTCCAGATCACCCCTTCTGGCCCCCGAGCACTCCAGGCTCTGCCCCCTCCTCTCTTCTCCCTCTTGACCCCCCACTTGGGGGTCTCCTCTGCTCCCCAGAATCCATGCTGCCTCCACACGACCGGAGCGTGTTTTGTGACACTTCGGGGTTTTCTCTTTGTAGCCCCAGAACATCCTCCTGACGAGCGAGTCCCCCCTGGGCGACATCAAGATCGTCGACTTCGGCCTCTCGAGGATGGTGGAGAGCCACGAGGAGCTCCGCGAGATCATGGGGACCCCCGAGTATGTGGGTAAGGCCCAGGTGCCGCCCCCACCCCACAGACGGGAAAAGTGAGGCCCACTGGGTGCCTGGTGCCAGGCATGCAAGGTGCCCCCCCCAAGCAGCAGAGGGCAGTGATCAGCAGGGCCGGACACTCTGTGGTCGAGGCTGGGCATTTGGGGCCCGGGGGCCCGTGGCAGTGGAGAGCTCAGCCCCCCCTTGTAGCTGGAGCCCCAGCAGGTGGCTGGGGCTTGGGAGGGGGCCGGGGGAAGGCGAGGCGAGGAAGGACGAGCCTCTGGGGAGCGGGGGGCTCAGAGAGGGGCCTCCCATGGTGGGAGCTGCCTGTGGGCCAGGGTGGAGGCCCGTGAGACCGTCGGGCCCTCGGCGTCTGGGAGCGGAAGCTGAGTCAGGGCTGGCCTCGTCTGGGCACTTGGGGCAGACCCAGAACGGGAGGTGGGGAGATCCGGGGCAGAAGAGGCCCCAAGGGGCACCCAGAGCGCAGCAGCCCGAAGTCCAAGGGGCTTCTCCTGACTTGAAAGGGGGGTTCGGGGTTCACGGCCCAGGAGCTGGGAGAGCTCGAGGTGACGGTGAGGCCCCAGTCCGGCCCCGGGGCCAGCTCTAGCAGGCCTGAGAATCTGGGGAGCGGGCATCTTGGGCCCAGGGCCGTGGGGTGACCCCTCTGAGGCTTTGTTTCTTCGGGGTCCTGTGGGCTCTAGTCCTCCGGCCCTCCTCGAGGGGGCTTCGGCCTCAGCACGTGGCAGAGCCGGGCACGGCACAGATGCTTCGGGAACATCGTCCGCCCGCGCGGGCCCTCCAGGGCAGGAGCTTCCCCATCTGGGGACAGAAGGAGCCCCTCCGCCGCCTGGATCCGGGCTGGTCGGAACACGGCACCAGAATCGGTCCGCCCCGGCCTCGAGCGGCCTGGGCCAGTGGCAGGATTGGCAGGGGGCGGCGGCGTTGCCTCTAAGAAGCCCTCTGTGCTTTCTCCGCAGCTCCCGAGATCCTCAGCTACGACCCGATCAGCACGGCGACGGACATGTGGTGAGCGCCGCCCCGGGTCGCGGAGCCCCTGGTCTGGGTGTGGGTGTGGGCCGGGCGGCGCCGGGCCTCACCCTGTCGTGTCTCCCTCTCGTGCTCAGGAGCGTCGGGGTGCTGGCCTACGTCATGCTCACAGGCATCTCCCCCTTCCTGGGCGACGACAAGCAGGAAACCTTCCTGAACATCTCCCAGATGAACGTCAGCTACTCCGAGGAGGAGCTGGACGCCGTGTCCGAGGCGGCCGTGGACTTCATCAAAGCGCTGCTAGTGAAGAGGCCCGAGTAAGTGCCCGGCAGGGAGGGGGCAGGGCGCCTCGTGTCCTAGCGGGGGGCAGTGTAGACGGGCCGGGATCCCTGCATGCACACACTCTGCCCCGGGTCATGCTTTGTCGTGGCTTCCCACAGGGATCGGGCCACGGCCGAGGAGTGTCTGAGACATCCGTGGCTGACCCTAGGCGAAGGCCCAGAACCTCCCTTCCGGGTCAAGAGTCTGATAGAAGAGGCCGGAGGCCTCCAGGAGGAGGAGGACAGCGCGGGGCCCGAAACGCCGGCAGAGGCCGAGAAGGCCCACCAGGACGAGCTCATCGTGGTGGCTTCCTACACGCTGGGCCCGTGCCCCAAGGCCATCTCCAAACGGTTCCGCTTCGAGGAGCCGCTGCTGCCCGAGATGCCCGGGGAGCTTGTGTACTGAGCGCGGTGCCCGGCTGATGCCAGGCTCCTTTTGAACACTCGTATTATTTATAGCCGCGTGGCCGCACGTCCAGACGTCTCCTGGGCCCGAAGGACCCGAGTGAGCCTGAGGTGACTGGCGAGGCCGAGCTGGGGGGGAGGGGCTGAGCAGCGCACGCCGTCCCTCCTCCAGAAACCTCATTTATGAGAAGTGCCAACCGCAGCCCAGGGTCTGCCTTTGACCCGCGGGCACCGCTTCGGGCATCGCATCCGCCGTGGCGCCAGACTTGACTGGCTCCGTTTCAGTTTAGACCTTTTTAGGATTTAATTTAATTTAATTGAAAGGCACAAGATGTTTCTAAGAACTAGAATGGCAGCCGGGGGGTCTGATGGGTGCATTTTTGTTGGGGGGGTTCCCCAACTTGTTTTCTCCAGTGAGACTCTCGGCCTTGTCCTTCCCTGTGGGGATTGTCAGTGATAATCCCGGGGTTTTCCCCTACGACCCTTCTTACTCCCAACCAATAAGAAAAACAAGGTGGAGCCGGTGTTCCCCCTTTTAGTATCACCCCGGGTTTAGAGATAGTCTCCGTGTTCTCCAGGGAGATGGATGGGGTTGGCTTGGGGCAGTCCTGGGTCCTCCCCTTCCCCTCCCCCAGGTGACTTCTCCCAGGTGTCCATGTGATCTGGCCCAGACGGTGCAGTGGTCAGGGAAAAGGCCCTGCGGAGGTTTTCTGAGCAAGGGAGAAGAGGGGACGAGGGGGTGGCCCCCCACTCCTCCCTAGTCACAGAAGGAGAACCTGGTTCCCATGGAGGCAGCTTTCCTCCAAAGGACTTTTTCTGAAGATCCCAACTCTTTAAATTGTCAATTGATTAAAGCCTTAAAACTGGATGAGAACTGCTAAAGGGCCCTTGTGAAATCGCCCGTCCTCTCAGAGCTGCTTGGCCGGAGGCTCTCACCCAGCTGACCACCCGAAGCGGTTGCCCTGGGCTTCGTTTCCACTCAAGCTTCTTGGGTCTCGGCCTCCCCTGAGGGAGGAAGTAGGGGCTGGGGACCACCTGGGCCTGGCCAGCAGTGAGCTTTACACCATTGGAGTGAGCCTGGCTTTCCCACAGGACTTTGAGGGCACCTGCGTGCAGGTCTCGAATGTCTGATGTTGGAAAGACTGTCTCTGGGTGCCCTCGGAGCCACCCCCAGCCCCAGGTCCTCCCCCGCCATCTGGGTTCCCATTGTTACAAAAACAAACCGAAGCGCAGTTAACAAATTTGCTCCCAGACCTCCTTAATGGCTCTTAAACAGGCCGCTTTGCCATTTGAAATGGTCGCGTTTTCATTCACGTTTTGTGCCTTAAAGTTTGGGTTTGTGCGTATTTTTGAGTCATTCGTAATTTGTATCTAGTTATTCAAGTTTATTGGTTTGTAAGTTAAAACAGTATGAAAAGTCTTTCTATGACAGACCAACTAAAATAAATATTTCTGTCCGTACCGGATGGCGAGGAGACTGGCCGCCTTCACCGCGCACGTCTGAAATCATGGATGAGAGCATCCGAGGAACCTGCCTGGGAGCTGTTACCACGGTGGTTTGGGTGGACATTCCAGTTCATTTCCTCACTTGCATGTCACAGTAATGGTGCTCCCATAGGCCCTGCCTGTGCCAAGGATGCCCTCAGGGAGCTCCCGCTTGGAGTTTTCAGGCAGTAGCCAGGCTGCCCATTTGGTAGAGGTTGGACTGGCGGCTCGAGGGGTCCCCAGAATAACAGCCGTTATTCTGCCTGGGACTTGGCTTTTTTCAGTCCCTTCCTGGTAACCCAACGCGATACATTCTTCCCCTGGGGAGGGAAGGGCCCCAAGAATTGTCGGAGATCCAGCCCAGGGTGGAACTGGGGAACTGACTGCTGATTGCCTTGCATGATCGAAGGGAGGATGAAATGGGAGACCTGGGTAGCCCCTAGACTAGCAGGGAAGATTCCCTTGTGGGGAGAATGAGCATCCCTGACAGGAAGCAGGATCTGCCTCCCAAGTCGTGCCTTCAAGGACCAGGGTTGCAGTTGGGGAACTTGTTTGGCAAGGGGTGATGTGCGATGGGGCAGAGGAACAACAGGAAAGTCGAGTCAGTGTGTGAGTGTAGCACTCACAGGGGCTCGCCGTGGAGAAAGGAGGTCAGAGCTAAAGCAGGCGCAATGGGTCGGAGAAGGAGAACTGGACGGCATCGTGAGGTTGGGCTCCATTTAGGAGGGACCCAGAGAGGGAAGATCAGACTTGGAGGAAGGACCAAGCTCTGGAGCGGGTCCTTGGAGATGAGGGCACAAGGAGGGGGGGGGGGGTGGGGCGCGTCTGACACATCCCAGGCAGGGGGGAAGACATTGTGCTGCCAGATGCCAGGCTCTAAGGAAAAAGAGGGAGCAGCTAGCAGAAATCTCGCCTGGTTGATCAACGTGGATGGAGGCAGCAGGGAGAGCCCACTGACGGCGGCAGGGAGTAGAGGGGAGGAGGGCGAGCGATGAGGGGGGAGAAGGGCATGCATTATCAGGAAGGACTAGAGATCCACCAGGAAAGAGCTTCTAGTCTAGGACAAAACAACTAGTACACAGATAGTGAATATAAGGAGTAGCTGGGTGCTAAGGGGCTGGAGAGCAAGGCCTGTAGAGGGGAGGTTCTGTGTTCAGATTCTGCCTCTGAGACTTCCTAGATGTGTGACCCTAAGCAAGTCACTTAACCCCCATTGCGCAGCCCTTGGTGCTCTTCTGCCTCGGAACCGATCCCTAGCACTGATTCTAAGACAAGGGAAGGGGTTCAAAAATGGCTCCAAGGAAGTTTGGGGAAGACGATGCTGACAACTGGGCAGTCAAGGCAGCTGGATTCCTCGAGGCAGGCCAGAGTCTGGGCGGGAGGAACACTGAGCCGGCTGCCCCGTAGCTAATAGATGCCGAATGTGACATTCCTGCAGCTCTCAGACATCCAGTGTGGCCACAGAAATAAATGCTCAATAGATGTTCTCATGCAAACAGGTGGCAAACCCCGGGGCACTGGCTGAGGAGACCCCGAGGACCTCTCGCCAGGCAGCTTATTGGGCTCCAGGCCGCTGCTTTGCCCCGCAAGGCTCTCCCTGTATCTTCTTCCCCCAAAGAGTCCAGCGTCAGAAAGCAAGAGGATTCGAGGAGAGGCCTGAGCGCCTGCACGGAAGGGCAGGAAGGAAAGAGAAGAGATTTCTGTTCATTAAAGAAAGCAGAAGAATTTCACGTGAGGAATGAGGAGACAAAGGAACCTGCCACAGGAAGGAAGGCGCAGCACAGTGGGGAGACGTGGGTTGGCGGAGGGAAGCCAGGGGCCTGCCACGAGGGAGTGAGGAGCCCCTGATGGGGAGGGAAGGGTCAGGGGGAACTTCTGTTAAAGGTGGGAATGAGGAAAGCAGTCACATGGACCCGAAAGCCCTTGAAGGCAACAGTGTTCAACCAGAGGCCCCTAAAGTCTGATTCCCTGTGAACGGCTGACCTGGACGCATTCTATGTGAGCGGGGTCTCCCAGGCTCCTTCATTCTAACAAGGGTGGCCCTATTGTTGTGGTAGCATGTCAAAAGGAAGGGGGACTTCGAATCCCAGAAGGACTTAACCAAGGTGAAGCTTTGAGCCCAACGTCTGGAGGAACCACCACTAGGAAGAGAAGAGATGGTGAGGAGAATGAGGAGAATTCCTCGGCCCCAAATGCCACTGGGTCAGGCCCTGCCCGAGAGCCACGTGCCCTCAAAGGGGTCTTACACCAGTCAAGTGGGGAGAGTGCCTCTCGGTTCAGTTCCAAAAGCTTGATTTCCACAGAGTGAGACCAAGTGGCCACAGACGTCCAGAGAATGCTCCCCACTGACTTGGGGCTGCAATGCCCTCCCTGTCTGGCTGGGCCAAGCTCTCAGGGGCTGAACCATCCAGCGGGATGCTCGTGGGATGTAGCCAGTCAGCCGTGGTGCTCCTGGTTGAGAGATGGCCAAATGGCCTTCTCTGTGACCATCACTCCCTAGGTGTGGGCCTCCTGCTTCCGAAACCAGCCCACGTCCCATGTGGACACCTGCGCCGTTCTCACTTCTGTCAGGGAGGCTGCTGACACCACCCTCACTGCCATCCTCAGCGACTCACCACACTCACTTGAAAGCGACCCCTTTTTTCATCACCAACTGGACCGTGAAGCTTTTGGTTCTAACCCTGGATCGGCAAACAGGGCAAGTTAGGAAGTAACTGAGGTCAGACTTGAACCCAGGTCTTTCTGTCTCCAGGCCCAGCACTAACCATTGAGCTACCCAGCTGTCCCTTGTACTGGATAGTTTTAAAACCTCTAGTTCATCTTTTCCTTTTCTCACCATGATTTGCCTATTTATCAAGCTTGTGAAAACATTAAGGAGTTGGTTTCTAGGAGCCCCAGAAGGCCAATGTAACGTTTGGACTTCTTCTATGTATTTCCCCACATCACAAAATCTCAGAACTGGAATGCAATACCACACAAGTGAGTCAACATTGCCAGGGAACAGGATACAGAGACAAAGGACTGTTCCTGCCCTTAAGGAGCTCCCATTCTCCTGGGGAATCCAGAGGTGATCGTGTCCTGACAAGGGACCTGGGAGAGCCCCAGTGGTGAGGATGAGGAGCTGAATGTTGAGAGAGCATCAGGGAGAGCATCCAGCACTGGGGCTCCAGGGAAGGACACTCAGCCTCGAGAAATACATAGAAAGGGTCTGGGGTGGAGGCACAGGAAGCCACCCTGGGAATAATTTTTTTTAATTTTTTTTGTTTTATTTTTATTTTAATAACAAATTTACACATCAGTTTTCCAAATTTATAGGATCCATGTTGTCTCCCTCTCTTCTTCCCTCCCCCCTCCTAGCATCGACAAGCAGTTCAGTCTGGGTTATCTATGTATGATCACTATTTTGTTCATTTTTCTAAGTGAATAATCTTATATAACCAAACCCATGAACATAGACCCAAATAAACAAGTGAAAAATCATATAGTTTCTTCTGCATTTCTGCTCCCACAGTTCTTTCTCTGGATATGGATACATTCTTTCTCCTAAGTCCCTTGAGATTGTCCTGAATCATTGCATTACTGCTGGTAGCAAAGTCAGTTACATTCGATGGTGCTACAATGTATCCGTCTCTGTGTACAATATTCTCCTGGTTCTGCTCCTTTCACTCTGCATCCATTCCTGGAGGTCTTTCCAGTTCACATGGAATTCCTCCAGTTCATTATTCTTTTCAGCACAATAGTATTCCATCACCATCAGATACCACAATGTGTTCAGCCATTCCCCAATCGAGGGACAGTCCCTCATTTTCTAGTTTTTTTGCCACCACAAAGAGAGTGGCTATGAATATCTTTGTACAAACAGGCTCTTGTCCAATTTTTTTAAAATCTCTTTGGGATACAAACCTAGTAGCTAGATCAAAGGGCAGGCATTCTTTTAAAACCCTTTGGGCATAATTCCAAATTGCCTTCCCAAGTGTTTGGATCAATTCACAACTCCACCAAGAATGCATTAGTGTCCCAATTTTGCCTCATCCCCTCCAACATTTATTATTTTCCTTTACTGTCATATTAGCCAATCTGATAGGCGTGAGTTCGTTCTTTTATTTTTTTAAAAGAGGAATATGTATCTTAGCTTCCAGGGAATGGGGGCCCCTGAAAGATCCTTCTTTAAGGGAATGATCCAAGCAGCAATTTGGAAACAGCAGCCTGGCAGCTGTATGGAAAATGGGCCAGAGCTAAGTGCTTTTATGAACCTCATTTTACAGGCAATGAAAGTGAGGTAGACAGAGTTCACTGCTCAGGGCTCACACATCTATTAAAGTGTCTGAGGCCGGCTTTGAACTCAGGTCTTCCTAACCTCCATCCAATACAATGAGTCATTATAACTAGCCCTTACATAGACCCTTAATTTGATTCCATTCCAGTGATGGGCAAACTATTCCCCATGGGCCAGATCCAGGTCAAACTATTCCAGCATCTTCACCAAGATAACTCCAAATTTGAAGGAGCCAAGTGGCTCAGGGGATTTCACATAGCTGTGTGACCCTGAGCAAGTCCTAACCCCCATTGCCTAAACCTTGTCAATCTTCTGCCCTGGAACCAAGACACAGTATTGATTCTAAGACAGGAAGGAAGGGCTTGAACAAAGTCAGATGGAGAAAGAAGAATCAGACCAACTCAACAGGAATAACAACAGTGAATAACCTGGGCCGTGTCCCTCAGAAGGGAGGGACCTGTTTGTCCCTGGGATTCCGTGTTCTGTTTACCCACCATCCACGGGCACAGGGAAGCCCAGGGACATCCCAGGGGAAGCTGCACCTGGGCTCAGGTAGGCGACTCTGTCCTGTAACAGAACCTCGTGGGCTGGGGAGAGAGAAAAGTCAGGGTGCCTGACTATTTGTACCCAAGCTCGCCTATCCTATAGCAACCCGAGCACCCACATCCCTCCCCCACAGAGCATGAGTCATATCACAGAGGAGGAAGGAATGCTGTGATTAAGAGCAGCATCTAAAGGGAGATTAGGGGAGAAGGCTTGGCTAGCCAAGCAGGGAGCTCCTGGTTGAGTCATTTCCTCCCCTTTCCCCTGATCCTTGGACTGCAAAACTAGGTGGGTACAGAAGTCCTGCCCACATCCAGCCCAGTTGCCCATCTCCAAGATTCTTGGCTCTTGCGGCTCCCTGAAGCCCTTCAGCCCACCCTGATGAGCTTGATGGGACTCCGGCTCTGGTCTACCTTCTCCACGTCCCTGAAAGGACTTCACTACATAGAAGGAGCGAGCGTGTGATCCCACTGATGACCCAGCTGCAAAGGGAACAGTGTAGACGCCAACCTAACGTGTGCCCAGGGTCCATGAATCCACAGACAGATCTCAGACCATCTGGCCACGGACGGAGAGAAAGCGGCGTTTTTGTGCTCACGGCTCTAACTAAAAGGTCTGAAACCCAGGCCAGACCTCGATAGAGTTCATGCTGGTACCTAAAGAAAGCCATATTTCAGATGGTTTAGCCCTTGCAGGTTTGCGGAGCAGAGCGTGTGTGTGTGTGTGTGTGTGTGTGTGTGTGTGTGTGTGTGTGTGTGTGTGTGTGTGCGTGTGCGCTCACACTCACTCTCACACTCATACTCTCTCTCTCTCTCTCTCTCTCTCTCTCTCTCTCTCTCTCTCTCTCTCTCTCTCTCACACACACACACACACACACATCACCTCTCCCCACCCCCACCCATATAATTTTACTTGTTATATTGAAGAAGGTCCCTTAGCCTGTTGAAGAACAGAAGTTAAGGACGTCTTCAGGGGTATGGATGAGTGAAAAATATGGGCCAGCCATGGGACAGGGGGAGAAGGAGCCAATGGGCAGCCTCACAGGGCTGCTGGGTGGTGGTCCATGACTGATTCATTTGAACAGCTTCCTCTTCTGCCCTCCCCACTCTCCCGGGGCTTCCTGTGCCCCCTCATGCTTCTGGGCCCGCACAGCTCCCACTTCCCAAAGTTCTCAGCCCAGAACTGATGTTGATCCTCATTCACCCTGGGAGAAAACTGCTGGCCCTGCAGGGCCTTCCTCCAGCCCATGGGCTGAATCTCTGGTCAGCCCCTGGGGTCCTCCCCTCCCCTCTGGCTCCCATCAATGGCCCTGGATCTCTCAAGAGCCAGCTTCGACCTTGCCTGCAGCAACCTGATGCTTATTTAGGCCTCCTCCATCATGCCCCTGTGCCATCCCTCCCGAGAGGGAATTCCGGCCTGCCTAGAACCTTCAGCTACCTAGAACTGGTGGTGCTTCCTCACAGGGCTTCGAGGATCCAAGAACAAATGATGAAAAAGCAAAGGCCCTTCGGGATTTCTCCGGGAGCCCCCAGGCTGTGGCCCAAGATGGGGACAGACTGTCCTATGAGGGCTGCTGGGTGCCCGAGAGAGCACAGGCAGCGCCCGGCCCGTCTCCGAGGAAAGGAGGGAGGGGCCTCCCACAGTTTAGTCACGTTAGACTCCAGGCCTCCCTCTACTTCCCTTGTTCTCTCTCTGCCAGAGCGACAACACGGAGCCAACGGCTAGAGCAGGGAAGGTTTTAGAATCCGGAAGGCCCTTTGCTTTGGCCGCGTTAACTCACCCGAAAGCAGAGGCTCTTAACCTCGGGGGGCCGAGAGCTGCTTGACGGAAACACGATGGCCATCTTGTTTCCACGTAAGGGGCTTCCCTGCGAATCCTCAGGATTTGATCATAGACGTCATGCCGTGGATTTCACCAGGTGGCTAACAGAGCCTTTGGCACGAGCAGAGCCCGGAACTCCCACCAGGAGAGAATTTGTTTTCAAGTTCTGCCAGCATATCAAATCTGTTAGGAATGGGAAACTGGCATCCCTGCCATCCCGGGCCCCGCGGTGGAGTTCTGTGGCAGAGTTCCTGTCCTCGTCGCAGCCGGCACTCTCTCACCCAAACACGAGGGGCCAAGCCCAGCCACGTCACGCCATGGCATTGGGGTGTATTCTAAGCCGTGGCAGACTCGGAGCCGTTCTCCCTGGCTCTTCATCTCCCATCCACCTCTTAAGCAAGTGGCTTCCATTCCACGGCCTTGGTGAAACCTGGAGACAGATGTGGGCAGAGACAAGGGTAGCCCCAGAGCCAGCCAGAGCCCTGGTGGAAAGAGTCGCTCCTGCCATGCCGGTGGCAGCAGCCTTTTGGGGAGAAACAAGAAGGACGCCTCTGGGTCTGCCCCCAGCTTCCTGGCATGGCCGTGTTGAAAGGCCGGCCCTCAGCCCTTCCACGAGGCTCCTGAGAGAGCCCGAGAGGAGCTCCCATTGGCCGACCGGAGCGGCGGGATTAGGACGGAGCCTCCCCTGAGCCCGGGCCCTCCGCCAGCTAGACATCTAGCCCAGCGGAGGGCTCGGGACTCGACCCCGGGAGACCACCTGAAGGGAGTGCCAAGGACAGAGGCAGGACAAGGGCTGCCCTCGAGTTCACTCCTTCTGGCTCCTCCGCCCAGCACCAGGCTGAGGGCTCCCTGCCGGAGTCACGCTGTACCTCCAAACCTTGTAATGTGGCAGGCTGAGGCCCGAGGCTGGGCCGAGAGAAATCGATGCGGTTGTGAAGACAGAAGACCAGCAAGGACTGTCGAGGCTGCTTTCCTAGAGGAGATCCTCCGTCCTCCCCCACACTGAGGAGCAGACGGCGGGGGGTTTCCCATCAGCCAGCAGCAAACATGTGTCTTGGGGCTGCCCGAGTCACAGGGAAGCGGCGGGCTGGGCCCCCACGCCAGACCTCTCCCCGAAGCCTCCTGGAGGGAAGGTGGCCAGGAACGGCCTTCCTCGGCCCCCAGCCCTCTCTCTAGCTGCCTCCTCCTCACCGGCTGTCAGGAGGCCTCTGCATCACCCAGCAGCTTCCATCGTGAGCTTCTGGGGGAGACCAGAAAAGGCTGCGGCAAGAGACAGGCGAAGAGTAAGGAAGCGAAGACAAGAAAGCCCCTCGGCTCGAGCCCCTCCACCCACCCTGCCTCCTCCGTGATGGCCCCCTAGGGTGTCCCTCCAATGGGATGGAGGGGATGAGGGCGGCCCCAGAGCTCCGGCCTCTTCAGGCTTCCTCTGGGGAGCTCACACGCACTGCCGGCCATCTGCCCAGGTTGGGGGCGCCCCGATGGAAGGTCTTCCAGGAGTCCTTTCCTTCGAGCCGCCAGCGTCTGGGCCGTGGGAAGCACCCGGGACGTGTCTGCCAACGCACGAGCCTGGTGGCCCCTCGGACGGGAGACGAGGAAGGTCCCAGGCAGGGTTCGACTTGAATTCTGGAGAGGGTCGAACGACAATGAGCCAGAGAAACACGCGGGAAGGTTCGGCCGTGATGGCGCAGCCATCGTGAAGGGTCCCGGGAGCCCGCCCCGAGGGGGGCCGCTTTCCGGCTCAGAGCGCGACGCTGCGAGGAGAGCGCTGAATCCCTGCAGCCAGAGGAGCTCCCAGGGGTTAGGGCTGTGACTGTAACAAAGTAGACCTTACAGATAATCCCACTGGGCAGGCCCAAGTTAAGTTAAGTGACTTACCCAGGGTCACAGATGTAGTAAATGCCTAAGGCAGGATTCGAACTCAGGACTACCTGGTCCCAAGGTCAGGCTACTATCCACTGTGCTCCTGGCTGCCCAGAGACATTTCTCCATGAGCATTTATCGCGCCTGGATTTCCTCCCTGACAGAGTCGCCTCGGGAGGTCAGGGAGCCCCACTCCCCTCTCTTTGCTCTGAATGACATCCCGCTGGCCATCTCTGTGTGGCTGGCAGCATTCAGGACAGGCCCCACTGCCCGCAGCAGGGTAGCCCTGGGCCCCCGAGGTAGGAGGTGCAGCCAGACTAGCCCTGGAGCCCAGGACCAGAGAGCTCTCCTCCACGCAGAGAACCTCTCCCTTTGGTTCTGGGGCAGCCCAGCAGGCGCCCCGGAGCCCTTGGACATGCCGCCTCCTAAAAGCCGTGGCATCAGACTCCCTGATGGGCATTACCGGGTTGGCATGCAAGAAACCCGGGTCATTGGCAGCATCTGTGTTGTCTGAAATGCCCAGGATGCTGTTCCCCCTCCCCAGAGCCCCAGAGGAGGAGCAGGGTGGGAACGGGCGTCCCTCACAAGAATGCCTCCTGGGTCACCCTTGGCAGCTCCAGCCCGGTCAGTCATCATCGCATCCAGGGCACCGCCCGGCAGATGGCCTGGGCCCCTCCCTGCAATCGCTCCTTAGAGCCCAGGAAAAGCAGCTGTTTTCTCCAGCCTCCATCACTGCTCTCCCTCCCCTCCCTCCACTGCCCAAACGGACCTTCAGGCCTTCTGGACCAGTCTGGTCTCAGGGAGCCAGTTACAAAGCTGGAGACACTCAGGACCGGCCCTGATGTCACCCTTCAAGACATTATCTCTCCATTCTCAGAACCACCATGGTACCATTTAACAGATGAGGAAACTGAGGCTCACACAGAAAAACAGGGTCACCCAGCTAGTGTCCTAGGCAGGACTTCGATCCAGGTGTTCCTGATGTCCTCAAGCCTGTCCCTAACCCATCATCCCAAGAGCAAGGCAGAACGCACACAGCCCAGAGTCAGGGAGCATCTCATCTCCCCAGAAAAAAGTCCATCCAGCAACATCCCTTTGGAAGGCTGGAGGCTGGGGTAGGTCCAGCCCTCTCTCTATTCCATGGAAACTTAGTTGAGGCTGAAAGGGAGAGCAGGTGGAGTCAGTTATCCAGACACTGAGTGGCAGGGCTGGGATTTGAACCCAGATCCTTGGACTCCAGAGCCATTGGTCTAGCAGCTGACCAACTGCTTCCAGCAAGGAACTTGATTCAATCCAACAAGCATTTATTAGTCACCTGCTGTGTGCCCCACACTATGATGAGTTCATGAATCTACAAAGATAAGACAAAAGCATCTCTTCCCACAAATTATTCCAGGGGTGGATGATGTGTAAACAAATGCATTCAGGAATGACAGAGCTAAGACATTTGTGGTTATTTTCTTGGGGGGGGGCAGGTTAGGGGATGTGGTTAAGCCCCAGTCCTGAAAAGGACAAGGCAAGAAGTGTGGCCCAGGCCTGAGGTCCTCCAGGTGTGGTCTGAGGCTGGCTGGAGGCCTCTGGCCTGGAACACGACTCACCACGTGAGGAGCAGCTTGTTCTTGGAAAGAGAATTGTCCTTATTTTTGTCACTTGTAAGGACCGAAAGAAAGAATGAGGCGTTGTTGAATGACTTTTACCTCGATGGTCCAGTTTCTTCTTTTTTGAATGGTGGCCAGCTGAAGGGGTGGCCTTGGTGGCTGGGGTTCCCTCTCCAGAGAAGCCCATGGTGGCCAGGCACTGCTAAGCTTCCCTTTCTGTTGGTTGGCATTAGGGAAAAGAGTGTCCAGAGTCCCCCGAGGCATCTGCCTTTCCCCAGTGGAACCCTTCCAAGTGTGCCCCATCTCGTGACTGGGGATGCCGGTGCACTTGCACTTTGCCCACAATGAATCACTGGGCATGTGAGGCGTTATCACCAGCCCTATCAAAGAGGCCTGGCAGAGGCCGGCCTCAGACAAAACTTGACGAAGCTGCAGCTGTTGGGCACCGGAGGGATCTCCCGAGTCTTTCCCAACACCTGGGCCATCTGTCTGATCTCTCCACAAAGGATCCTCCCAGGAGCCCAGGGCAGAATCGGCTACGCCTCGAGGGCAGCCATGCAGGAAACCAAGAGAAAATCAGATTTACTTTTGACTTCCACACAGGGCTCTCTTCTTGGGGTGAGGAAGGGTGCGAGATCAGAGAGAAAGACTGAGAAGGACCAAAATGGCAGCCACGGCCAAGGTCTCGCTCAGGGAATCCCGTCGCTCTTCTCACGGCCCGTCCACTCGACCGATGGGACCTGGGAAGGACAGCCGGGGCGTCCGCCAGCGGTCCTTGGGTCATACAAACAAGGGGTGGGTCTTTCGGAGATGTTGCACGGATGGATGGAGGTAAGTCCAGATGCTGCCGCCCCAAGATAATAAGGAGACACGGAGCCAATTTCCTTTGTGCTCGTGCCGAGTTTCCCACCAGGCCGGCTCCAACAGGGACCTCCGCTCCTAGGAAGAGGGCGCCAGTGCCGGAACATGCTCGGGGGGCCATCCTTCCCAAGCCCTGCACTTTGAAGATGGGGAAACTGAGGCCCAAGGAGACCAGAGATTTGTTCCAGATCATACGGTAGATTCAAAATTGCCTCGATGCCCTTTAGAAGTCTGTGTGGTACGAAAATGAGCAAAGACAAGACCGCCCGGTGCCAGGCTAGAGAGGGCCACCTCGGACTCGATGCAGAAGCTTCATCCGAGCAGTCCCGTCATCACTGTCCCTCCCATGGAAATCACTGGGAATCCCAACCCCATTTGTCGAGCGAATGGTGAAGACGGTCATCGGGGTGGCTCTGAAAGCTTTCTGTCCGCCGGCCACAAGCAGACCCTTGAGCTCACTGGCTGGCCGCCCAGTCCGGCCACACCGCTGGCGGCGAGGCCGGCCCTCCCCGCTGCTCCTCTCCCTGTTTTCCAGGGCTCCAGTCCAGTGTGATGGCCTTGACAATGACAGCATTAAGGCCTGAGATCATCCAGTGCCACGGCCTGCCTCCGGCTCCGGCCAGTGGAGGAACACTTGACTTCCTGTTTCCCAGTTATTCATTGAGCTCTCCGGGCAGGCTCCCACCCTTTTAATTGGCTCCTTTGTCTTCTTGCCAGCAGCCACTCGCTTCCCCCACAGAAACCTTTCCCAGAGATGGCTGGCCTTTGTTCCTGAGAGCTTTCCTTCCAAGGCCAAGGAGACGAGGCAGCCCCAGACAGCCCCCGTCCAGCCTGGCAGCCCGTGTTCTCTGACCATCGTGCCGAGGCCACAGAGCCGAGGGTGCCGGGGGGCAGCACCCCAAACACGACCACCAGCCAACCACGCGGCTGCCCTTTCCCCTCCCTCAGGCTGTGGAGGGGCCGTTTGTCCCCCACCTTCTCCCATCATGCTGTGCTGTCACCCCCTTTGGGTGCTTCAAAGCAAAGAAGGAATGAGCTGTGCTGCGGGAAGTGGCCCTTGGGTGCATTGTGTGTCAGGTGGGCGGCCCTCCTGGAGGTGGCCCGACAGGCCGGCGATGGCACCAGGGGCCGAACCGGCAGCCAAAGGGGAGCCGTGTCGGGCCATCTGGAGAAGGAGGGGACGAGCCTCCGGCCCCTTCGAAAGGCTTCCTCGGGGTGTCGGGACAGGCCCTGCTTGGTCTTCGATCGTCACCCGGATGCCCCCTTTTCGGAGATCAAAAGCTCCGTTTCTGGCCCCTCACGCAGCTCGTGCTGGCCCACTCGTGGAGGAAGAGCGGGCCGTCCCCTTGCACAGCTGCCCCTGCCCGTGCTCTCGGCCCCGGGCCTCCCCGGCTCCTCCCGGCTCCTTCTTCAGACGCTCCCGAGGGCTTCCCCCACCCAGCCTCGCTCTTGCCTTCCCTCGGCTCCTCGACGCCTCTCCTTTGCCGCCAAACCTGGGGAAAGGCTCCCCGGCCTGCGTTCCCCTCCCGCAGCAGTCTGGCTTCTGAGGGCGCCCCTCCCGGGCTGCCGCTGACCTCCCGATCCCGCCCGGGTCTCTGTTCAGACTTCCTCCTCCTGGCTCTTCCCTCGGCCTGCAGAGCCCCGAAGTCTTCCTCCCTCCTCTGACTTCTTCTCCGTTCCCCAACCACGGCTTTCCCAGTTCTTCCCTCAGCAGCCTCACCTCCTCCCATGGGGCAAAGCCGACGTCCGGGCGGCTGCGTCCAAATTCAGCCCCTGCCTGGCCTCTCCCGCAAGCCTCAGGCCTGCGTTTCCAGCGAAGGGAAGAACCTCTCCATCCGGCGGTCTGCCGGCACCGCGGAGGAGCCCACCATGGCCCAGACCGACCTTACGGTCTTCCCGTAAGAGCCTTCGGAGGACGGACGGAGAAGGGAGCCATGAGGGAGGGGGGCAGGAAGGGGTCATGGCAGGAGGCCAGGCCGCCCCACCCGGGGCTGGATGGGGGCCGTGTGGGGGTCGCCGGGAAGGAGAGAGCACGAATGGCTGGCCCGGAAGCTCCCGGCGGGCAGCCTCGGTTCTCCTTCCTTCTCCAAGCACCGACCCAGTCAGCGGATCACGAAGGAGGAGAAGGAAGAGAAGGACGTGGCCGATCGCCGTCCTTGTCTGCCACTTTCTCCTTCTGGGGGCGGCGGCCATCCTGCTCCATGCAGGACGGAATCAGCCGGCGGAGCCGCGGGAGGAGGAGGCGGCCCAAGCCGGGGGCCCTCGTCTCGCCCTTTCCCGCCTGCGGACGGCCACCTCCCGGGCACTCTGCCGTGCGGACAAGAGGCCAGGCCTCCGCCTGGGCTCCCCGGTGACCTCCACCGGCCCAGCTTTGGCAAGTTGGCAAAAGCGAGCGGATCTGCCTGCTGACCTGCTGGGCCGGGTGCCGCTTTGCTGCCCGTCGGCCGTGCGGTGCCGGCCCCATCCCCAATGACCGGGCTGTCACCGGCGGCTTCCCCCCTCTGCCCGCCCCTCCACCGGCCAGAGTTCGCCATTCCCCTCCCTCCACGGCCCGCCGGAGAGCCGAGGGGAAGCCCCGGCTGGGCTGGAAAAGGAGAATCCCTCCCTTCTCGGTTTTCTGTCCTCCAAAGGTGGACACCGGACACCCGGGCCTGGGCTGGCCCGTCTGGGAAGCCTCAGCAGGGATCAGATAAGGCCGGGTCTCCGGAACACGAGCCCGAGGGGTGGATGGATAATGGGGTGATCGAGAGCCCCGCCACGTCCTCCCCTCGTGGCTCTCGGCGACCTCGAGGGACGCTCCACCGAGCGGCCGAGCCCACAGCAGGCGGCCGAAGGAGACGGACGCCCGTCGGGTTTAGAGTCTCTCTTTTCAGCTCTACGTTCTCTCCCTTCCCCCACCCCCCCCAGAACCCCAGAAACCCATTTCCCATCATGAACCCGGAGTCGGGCAGACCATGGCGGAAGGCCTTTGCCCAGGGAGAGCAGCCGGTCCGAGGGGGGCCTCCGAGGAGCTGGAACCCCGCTGGGGGAGCCGGGAGTGCGCAGACGGCCTGGCCGTGAGGAGACTCGGACGTGGGCAGCCGCTGGGCCCGGCTGGGGGAGGAGGCGCTCTGCTGCCCGCTTGCATCCGGCCCTTCTCGGCTGGCTCAAGCCCACACGTGGGGACGAACGAGGCCAAGAGGCCCAGCGTGGGCCTTGCTTCCGCCCAGCCTGGGCCTTCGTCCATCGTCCTCCCACAGAGTCAGGCCCGTGGGGCGCGCTCCGATGTGGGGGGCCGGGAATGGAGCCGCTTTGGCTTGGCCAGCCTGGTGAGCAAGGGGCCCCCCTCTGTGCCGGGCCGGCTCACAGCAGAAGCCCCCCCCCCATGACAGGAGAGGAGGGGCCACGGCAGCGTCGACGCATAAAGCATCAAAAGGCCATAGGAGGGGGCAGCTGGGGGGCTCCGTGGAGGGAGAACCAGGCCTAGAGATGGGAGGTCCCGGGTTCCAGTCTGGCCTCAGACCCGTCCTAGCGGGGTGACCCTGGGCAAGTCCCTTCACCCCCACGGCCCAGCCCTTCCCACTTTCCTGCCTCGGAGCCGACACACACTACTGATTCTAAGACAGACGATGAGGGTTAAAGAAAAGGCCCCGGGGGTGGGGGGGGACGGGGGGAGAGCGTCACCCCCACCCAGCCGGATCACCCCAAGGACTTCCCGGGGAGCACTCCACGGACGGCACTGAGCAGAGCCAGCTTGGGGCAGGTGGGCCGCCGTCTCCACGGCCGGCCGTCCTCATGAGCCACGATGGCGTCACAGAAGCGGGTGACCGGATGACGGCGATTCTAAAGCCTTCCCTTTCGGCCTTAGGAACAGCTCAGAGAGGTCAGGAAGGGCGAGGCAAACGGGGTGAAGTGACTTGACCAAGGTCAGCCTGCTAGGAAGTGTCTGAGGTCCCGTTTGAACCCAGGACTCCCGCCCCAGGCCGGGCTCTCTCTCCGGAGCTCCCGGCTGCCCCCTCCACGGAGCTCCTGAAAAGCCACCGTGTGGGACGGCCAGGCCTCGTCTACACCTCCTCCTGGGCTCTGAGTTCTAGAATATTTGCGTCATGTCTATCCATTTAAGCCGTCGCAGCATCAGAGAGTCCGGCTTGGCGCCTCGCTCTTTCCGCGGCAACGCCGGACCCGGGCCGGCCGGCTCCCTCCGCCGGGCTCCGTGTTCCCTCTGAGCCCCTCCGAGGAAGGAGAGACGCCGGCAGAGGCGGGCCGAAGCCTTGCCGTGGAAAGGCGCCCTCTTGGCCGGAAGTGGGAACAAGAGCGCGGCGTCCCCCCCTCGCCACAAAGGGGATGTTCAGACTCGGGGAGATTCGAGGTTCCGGCCCCGGGGCCGGGGGGTCACGGCGGCCCCCTCTTCCAGGAGGCGGCGCTCTCCAGGGAAACGGTCATCGCTGTGCGGTGAGACGGTGGCGAGAGGGAAGGAGGCGTCCGGGGTCAGGAAGACCTGGGTTCAAATTCCGCTCTGAGCCTTCCTGGCTGTGTGCCGGGCAGAGAGACGGAACCTCTCTGGGCTTCAGGGAACCCAGCGGGCCAGAAGGGCTCCGCCGAGCCCCGGCGGACGCCCCCGCCCTACCCGCTCAGCAGCCCTGATGGGCCTCCACAGACGCTTCATTCATGGCCCTGATTTATGGCTGCTCTTTTGTTCAGCCCAACAGACAGCAGAGCCCAGAGCCGAGATGTCGCAAGGCCGGGAGCTTCCTGGCAGCCGGCTGTTTACCGAGTGAGCGGAAAGTCATGGGGGGTCACGTGGCCGCCAGGGAAAGGCCGGAACCCCCAAGAATGCGTGAGTCAGGCCTCGCCTCGGGGGTGTTTCCCAGGCCGGGCCCAGCCCCGGAGAACGACAAGGCCGCCACGCCGGAAGGGAGCACCTCTCCCGGAGGCACCCCGGCTCCCGGGCAATGGCAGGAGAAACTCGGGGCGCCTGAGCCAGCCTCCCTTCCTCTGCGGCCAAGGAGAAAGCACGCCTCCCCTGGGGTGGGGGGAGGGGGCCTCGCCCGCCCAAGCCCCGTCCTACATAGGGATGAGGAGCAGAGGCCCGGGCCTGCGCCCGGTGTGGCCCAGGAAGTAGGGAGCAGGACCGGGCTCGGAACCTCCTCCTCTGGGCCTCTCTGGCGGCTAGGAAGGAGCCTTTGTTGGGTGTCAGGCATCGGCCAGTCCCTGGGTGGGCTCCGGGGACCCAGAGGCCGGACACCCCTGCCTACGCCCAGGCTCCACGGGGTTCGCCACCTTCCCTGGGCCGCAGGTCCCCCTTTCAGAGGCCGAGGCTGCCCCGGAGCGGTGCTGGGACGGAGGCGTCTGGGACGAGGAAACAGAGGGCAGAGCCAGCCAGCGGATGAGGCGGCCTGGGCCGCCACCGGGGCAGGAGGAAGCCAGCAAGATGAAGGGCTAGACGTCGTGTGGCCAAGCAGGGAGAGTCCTGGACTTGGAATCCGGAAGGCCCGAGTTCAAATGCCTCAGCAGATGCAGCACCGGCTTCAAGTCTGACCCCAAACACTTCCCGGCGGTGTGCCCTTGGGCCAGTCACTGAGCTCCCCCGGCTAGCCCGAGCCCTCTTCTGCCTGAGGATGGACACTGAGAGGGACGAGAGGTTTGGGGAAAACCAGGACCACCGTCTCCTGGCTTCAGGCACTTTCTCTGGCCTTCTCGAGGCCAGCCTCCTCCCCCAGCTTCCCTGACCTCCTGCCCACCTTCTCCGCCTCGTCACCCCGGAGCCTTCCCTGCGCTCGGGCTCTCAGGGCAGCCTGGGGAGCCTCTCCGCCCTCAGACGGTCCGCTCGCCAAAGGCCGGGCCTCACCCTCCTCTTCCGCACGTCCAGTGTGAGCGCAGGGCCTGCCCCACGGCAGAGCCTCCACGAAGGCAGCTTGAGACAGACAACTTCCTTTTTCTGCCCCTGCCTTCCCTCTTGGAATCCACATTGTGCATCGGCAGAGGCCCCGCAATGGGGGTGAAGTGACTTGCCCAGGGTCACCCGGCCAGGAAGCCACTGAGGCCAGATTGGACCCCCGACCCTCCCCTCTTCAGGCCTGGCTCTCTCTCCGCTGAGCACCCCCAAGAGAGCCGGTTTCTAAGAGGCGAGGACAAGGCGCTCTCGGCCTCTCGCCGTCCTCCAATGGAGGCATCTTCCCGCTTCCCCATCCAGAAGGAATCTTCCCGTCCTCGCAGATGTTCACTGATGTGGATGGATTTGGCGTCGTGGCTCGCAGGGACCGGCCTGGGCACGTTGGGTAAAAGACTAGAGAAAAGCCGAGGCTCCCCATCAGGACGATCCCCTCAGCTCGGAGAGCTGCCCGGCCTCAGGGGTGCTGCCCAGCCTCAGGGGTGCTGCCAGGCCTCAGGGGTGCTGCTCAGCCTCAGGGGTGCTGCCCGGCCTCAGGGGTGCTACCAGGCCTCAGGGGTGCTGCCAGGCCTCAGGGGTGCTGCCAGGCCTCAGGGGTGCTGCCAGGCCTCAGGGGTGCTGCCCTGACAGTCCTGGGCTCCCCCTCCTTGGAGATCCCTTGCAGAGGCTCGGGGGGACTCTGGGGCCAGCTCTGTGTCCGCCATGGAATGGGGGGGGAGCCTTTGGGGTGCAGGTTGGCCCAGAGCTGCCAGGAAGCCGGCAGCCCTTGAGGGAGCTGTGACTCGCGGGGAGCAGTAGGCAGACTCTCCAGGGCTGAGGCTCTTGGCCTAGTTGGGGCAGGTGGGGAAGCTGCCGGGCTCTTCTCAGAATTAAGCGCTACTGAAGGAAATGCTGAACCTCCGCTAGAGGCCCATGAAAGTCCAAAGTCACAGCTATCACCCCCCCCCCCGAGTTCTGCCCACAGGCCCTTTGGGGGTCCTGAACCCCCAGGCAAAGAGCTCCTGCTCTAGAGCGATGGACTTGGAGTCAGAAGATCGAGGTTCCAAGCCCACCTCTGCCAGCCTTAGACAAAAGGCTTCCCCTCTCTGGGGTCCTCAGTTTCCTCATCTGTAAAACAAGGGGGTTGGGCCGATGGCGTCCAAGGCTAAGAGGCATGACCGTCTCCGGAACAAGGTCTCGGGTCTTGGGGCATCTATTCCTGGGCCTGTACCTGGGGACTGTCCTGAGGCCTTGCCACGGGCAGGGGGAGTCTCTGGCCTCACTGACTCCCCCTCTCGTGGCTCCAGGCATTTTCTCTGGCTGCCCCCCAACTTCCATCCGGCCTCTCCATCCCTCGGAATTGCAGGGTCTTCCCTGTGCTCGGAGTTCAGTGAATCCTGTTCCCGTTGGCAGGAAAGTCGTCCCCGGCCAATAGTGACGGATTTGGCTTCATCGCTGGCTGCGACAGGCCTGGTTAGGTTTGGAGCACGGAGGCTCCCCATCAGGAAAAGCTCCCGAGCCACGAGAGCCGCCTGGGCTGGGCCTGGCCTCCATGGGGGTCCCAACCCTCGGTTCCCCGACTGCCTTCACCCTCTCCCCATCCCTGTGTTCCAGGGGCGTCCCTCCCTCCGTCCTTTGCCATCCGGCCCGCCTCTGTCTCATGGCCGCCATGTTGTCTCCCCCTTAGGCTGGGAGCTGGTGAGGGCAGCGCTGGGCACCGTGCCCGGCACACAGGGAAGCAGAACCAGTGATGAAGGCTCACATATGTGACGTGTGCGCGTGCCTCGGGCGTCCTTCTCATGGCCTCCCCTCCTCGCTTAGCTCCTGAAAGCCTGGCCCCAAGCTTCGCTGCTCCCAGAAGCCTTTCCTCCCCACTCCGCACCCCGACGTGTCCTCCCCACCCCGCACCCCGATGCGTCCTCCCCACCCCACTCAAACTACCTCAGCAGTTTTCCCCAGTAAGTAACCCCAACCCTTTCTGCTGCTGGGGTACCTGGCAACCCCTCGAGGGCAGGGACCGTTTCCTTTTTGTCTGAATCCCCAGCTCGGACCTGGCATAGATGGGTTGATCTCCCGATTTTATAAGCAGACGTGTCGATGGGCTTCGGGAGCCTTCCTCAGTCGAGGAGGGGGCACACACCATCCCTCTCCCACAGAATTGCTTTGTCTCTTCAAGGGCAGGGGCTGTATGTAAGCCATCTTTGGAAGAGGAGGAGGGGGAAGACTTCAGAAGCCATCTAGCCCATCTCCTCCATTTTTACAGATGAGGAAACTGAGGCACAGGGAGGATGAACTTCTTGCCTTGCCCAAGGTCATACCAATTAGAACAGGAGAGCCAGGATTTGAACCCAGATTCCCCTGACCCTGAATCCTGTGCTCTTTCCACAGTAGCATAATGATGGAGAGGGGATGCCAGGGCTCACGTCCCTCTGTCCCCTCCCTGGATGGCGGGCCGGGGTGTGGGGCCATTTCATCACAGACGCACTTCGGGATTTGGGAGACCTCCCAGGATGAGAGTGATGATGGGCGCCACGTTGGTTTGAGGAGCCTGGCCAGGGCAGGCAAAGGGGAGCTCGGGTTTAGAGTTGGGTAGGACCTGAGAGGCCCCCTTCTCCTCTGTCCCTGCTCATCCTCTTGAACCTCCAGTTTCTACTTTGCATCTTCTGTTAATCAGAGAAGCCTGACTCCCTACAGCAACGGCCATTCCTGCCTGCCAGCCGCCCTGGCCACAGGTGCTGAGAGCACCTTCTTCCTTGCCCTGGCACCCTGGCCAGGAGAAGGGCGTCTCCTCCTTGCTAAGAGAAGGGCACTGCCCCCGAGCCCCCTGCTGCCCTTTCCCCCTCCCTCTACCTCCATGTCTCTAAGAGGCACTTCCATCAGGAGCCAGATCCTTGGTGAGGGCATCTCCCGACCCGCAGACCACCTTCCCCTCTTCTTAAGGAGTTGGGCATCTGGCCCAGAGGCTCCCTTCCCACCCCAAGCCCAGCCTCCCCCTCAGGGACTTCAATTAACAGCTCAACGTCCCCTCCAACACCCAGAGCTCCCAGTCCAGCCACCTCCATTCTGACCTACATTATCCAGCTGCCTCAGCCACCCGAGGGGTGCTGGTGCCACCCTTGACATCACCCTATGGGCAAAGCCTCCATTCCCATGTGGTTTCTCCACTTCTAGCTGAGCAGAGGAAGGGATCCAGAAACACGGGGACCCATGAGGAGGGCTACAGGAACAGAGGAGATGCAGAGCCCACTGGGGGCAGCTACCAGGCACAGAGGGAGGCAGTGAGAAGACCAACCGGGGTTCACAGTCTGCCTCGGGCACTGCCCGGCTATGTGATCCTCTGGTGAAATTCAGTGGTGGATGGCTAGGGGGAAGGTTGGACTCTGTGGCCCCTGAGGTCCCTCCTGGATATGGGTCTGTGGTCCTCTGGTACGTGGCTGTTCTTGCGGGGCCATGACTGACCCCCCAAAGGATGTGTGGGCACACACATCTGATTTATGAACAAGAAGCTGCCCACCTCTGAGTGGGGTCATCGGGGCCCACGCCAGGAGAGCAGAGGCGCATCTAGACCCTGAAGGAAGGAACAAGGTGATCCAACAGAATCTTAGAGCAGAAACAGGCCTTGGGGACCTTCCCCCCCCCCAAGCTCGAGCCTGAAGCCTCCCCGTACCCCTTCCTGAGGCCCCACAAAGACCTCCTAGCTTGGCCCCAGGAAGAAACTCTGCCCCCACTTGGTCCCCCAGCACAGACCCACTGAAGCTGGATCTCTTTGTGTCGAGGGCATCACTGTTGACTTTCCAAGGGAAAGAGCATTCCTCTGGAGCAACTGTTGACAGAGCTAACATTGACCTTGACCCAAAAGGCTTCGGTGTAGACTAGTTCACTGATTAGGCCCTGAGAGCCCTGCGGGGTGGCCTTGGCGAAGTCACGTCCTGGCCGAAGAAGATGGGGTCGAGGAGGACCTGAACCTCCTCTGCTCTGTCTCCCAAGCCCTGTTCTGCCCTCCTGGGGCTCCACTTAGGAAGCTAAGTATCCCCGGCCCCCCTGCGGCCAATGGAGACCTCTGGTCTGCTTGACCAGGGCAGCTGGCTCGCCTTTCCACTGTTGTCAGGATGGAAATCGCTGCATTGGGAAGGGGATGGATGGAGAGAGAATGAACGCTTGCTAATTTTTTAAACAAGAACATTAAAATTAAACCAACATCCATAAAATGAGAGGCTTGACTGGATGGTTTCTAAGGTTCCCTCCAGATCTAGAATCCTGTGATTCCCCCTGGGTTCCCTTTGGGGTCCTCTTTTCCTCCTAATCAGGGTATGAGGCACAGAGTCAAGGTCCTGTCATTCTACTCTATTGGTGGGGAAACGGAGGCTCTGAGGGTAAGGGGCAGGATTAGAATCCAGATCTTGCCAGATTCCAAGGCATTGGGACTTTAGCTGAGGCCAGGGCTGTGTCCTCTGGAGGCTAAGGGGGAGAAAAGCTCGAGGGTCTTCTTCAATGAGTGGGGAAGGAATTAAATGCCAGCCAGCTCGGGTCCAGGCCCTGAGCCAAGCCTGGTCAGGGCCCCGTGTGAGAGTGGCATGTCCCAAAGAAGGCAGGGAATCTCTGCTCCTCTGTGGCCCTTCCAGGCTCCCAGAGACAGTGGCTCAGAATGCTGCCCAGAGCAATGGGGGGCTCAGAAGATGCTTCTCCCCATGGCCCTTCCCTGTGAGCCCTCCCAGATGCCAACCATGCTTCATTCACTTGTCTTGCTTTCCCCCCCTGAAACCGAGGGGCATTTGTGGTCCTCAACATGCTTTGAGATCCTCTGATGGAACACACCAAAGGAAGGAAACAGCCCAACAGCCCAGAAACGTCCCTGTGCCAGGCTCCGGCTGAGGCACCTTCAGGAGCCACGAGAGGCCCAAATCAGTCGGAATCACCCCGACACCGGGAAGCTTTTCCTGGCAGAAGGGAGGAGACTAAGCCATCCCTGGCCCAGGAGGCTCCCACAAGTGGGCTGCTCTGGGTTTATAGAGGCGGGCGCAGCCATCGGCCCTCTGCATTCCCCTCCCAGACTGCTGACTTCCTCTTCCAGCCCATGGCCAGGCGGCTCTCCGCCATTCCTCGGATTCTGCCTGGTCCCTGGGCTTAAACACTGAACCCCTGACCTGCGCTGGAATGTCTGTTTGAGGGCGGGAGGGCCTCTCCTTCCCCCCCTTTCCTCAAGGAGCCCACAGCACCACGAGCGGTTTAACAGGCCAAACACGGCATCGGCGCCCCTGACATTTGGACCCGGCTCTGGAGGCTCTCGGCTCTTCCTGCTCGGCTCCCTGAGGCCCCGAGACTGCCTCGATGGCTCCTACGGAGCCACAGGCATGCTGCCGGCCCCAGGAGTCGGTGCCTGGGGCTGGGCATCAGCTGGCATCGCTGCTCCACCAAGAGCAAGAAGAGGTCACCCGGCGGCCCAGCCTCCAGCTCCAATGAGCAAGTTCTTCACCACAGCCCAGACCCTTCCATGGAGCCTCCCCTGGTCACAGCTGCCCAGCATTTGAGCCCAGAAATCATCACCCTTTCCCTTCCTGGGGTGAGCACCGCCCCCGACCCCCAAACACTCCCCGCCCCCCGGAATGGACCGACACTGGCTTTCCTCAGGGACTTCCTCCCTTGGCCTCCAGTCTTCCTCCTTCGCTTCCCCATCACCGGGCGCCATCTTTATCCTCTTGCGGGTTGGGAGTGCTGCTGCCTTGGCCGGCTGCACGCCTGTCTCCCAAGTTCCACCAGCATCTGTTCCCCCCTCTAACTTCTACCCACACACTTTGCCAGTCAACCAACACTTTGAAGCACAATCTCTGTGCCAGGCCAAAGACTCTGGCCTCAAGGAGCTCGCGGTCTGAAAGGGAAGACCACGCAAGAACACGCGACACCAACACACTATAAACGAGCCAAATAGGAAATCAATAATGGTGAGGGGGAGGGCAGGCACTGGAGCTCGGAGGGACTGAGAAAGTCTCCCCTTGAGCCCCCACTGCACCTGCACCCTCGGCTTCTCCCTCCTCTTCATCCTCAGTGCTCTGAGCCCTTCTGCACTGAGGAAGAGAGAAAGGGAAGCTGGGAAACATGGCAAAGGGTCCCAAACTCGAAGCCTTTCGGAGGATTTGAACTCAGGTTTCCCCGCCCCCAAACAGCCATGGGTCACGTTTTCTTCTTGGCTATCTCCCAGCCTCCCCGGGCTGGCTGCCTTCTTTGGGAGAACTGCTCAGGCGCTGGGCATCCCCTCTCCCAGCCCCTCTCCCACAGCACACAGCTGTGCTTCCACGGGGCGTGCCGGGACCTCCGCCTGACGGGGAGCAGACAGGGAGAGGGCGGGAGCTGTGACTAAGGTCTCTGAGTCAAGGACAACATTTCCATGATGATTGGCTTTCCCGGCTTAGTCACACACAGACGGGGCAGACGTGTCTCATTCGACTCAGGGCTGGCCTGGCCAGCCTCTTGGGGCTGCTTTGGGCAAGGCTGGAGTGGAGGGTCCTGAAGATCCTGGAGCTTGGAGGCCACTAAGTCCGGCCACCTGCTCATGGGCACAGACAATACGGAGAGCTGAGAGCTATCAACTGATTTGTCCTGTGACGTACAGCCAGTGAGTGCCTTGAGGCAGAATTTGAACTCGGGTTCCCCCAACCCCAAGCTGCCTGAAGATATTAATGGTCGAGTTTTCTAAAGTCCTAGGACTCCTGGGGGCTACAGGAGACGCTATGCTTGTTTATCAGCGGACTTCTGGAAAGCCTGGACCCCGTGGCATCTTGGTTAGGACATGGGGGAGCCCAATGCCACAAGATTCTAGGATGAGATTATGGGGAAAGAGCTTGACTGAGGCGTGAAGGCCTGTGAGATTGATGTGAGACACCTGATGGAAGCCGGACCAAACCAGCTCTTCCTCACTGCTCTCACCGCACTTCTATTTTGACCACCTCCTCTGGCCAATTCACACTTTTTCTCATGTCCCTTTTCCCACCTCCGGACCTTTGGACACATCCGGAATGCATTCCCTGGGCCCCATCAGCTCTAGGTTAGCCTCTCTAGCCTCCTTCAAGGCCTGGGTCAAACAGCAGCCCTTCTGGCTCATATCCCTCCGGTGCCAGCTGTAGCCACACGCTTCCTCTAAAGGCCCGCTCCAGTGTGTGCTAAGAAAACCCCATCCAGCCCTGGCAAGGAGCTTGCCGCTCTCACTCCCTGGGGCGGAACCATCCAAGCAACTGAAATTAGTCACTGACAGACCCCCGGAGCTGGACAAGTGAGCATCGATGCTTCTCTGCAGGACTCACAGGGGAAAGCGGGGAGGAGGCCCCGTCAGCCAGTTTGCTGTGATTCACAAGCCATGGCTTTGACCTAGCTAGAGCACAATTGCACCAATTGCCTTGCTCATTATAAGGGAGAGGAATGCTTTAATTAGTCCCAGAGCCTTCATTAGAAAGTGGAAAACCAGCCTTCCTTTGGCCTTACAGCCGATCCAAGATTTAATCTGCCAGGAATGGGAAAATCCCAAACCCTGAATTCTGTGAGTGCCCAGAAAACCAAAAGAAGGACCCATTGCATTTTTTAATTGTTTATTTATTTTTTAATTTTTATTTTGAGTATTTTCCCCTAGATCCATGTTTCATGTTCTTTCCCTCCCCCAAGTCCCCTATCCCCCCCTTAGCCACGCACAATTCCACCGGGTTTTACACGTGAAGGATACATTTCAACTCAACAACGTACTGAACTGCTGCCATCTGAGTGCTGAGAAAGAGAAGGCTAAGTGGTGATCCGCTGGAAAGGGTCCCAAACTTGAAGCCTATCGGGGGACTTGAACTCAGGTTCTGCTCCCCTGCCCCCAAGTCTGGTGCTCTATCCACTGTACCGCCTGGCTGCCTGAAAATATGGATGGATCAAGTTTTCTAAAGTCCTTTCATTCTTGAGCATCTGCCAGCCTTTCTGGGCTGCCTTCTTTGGGAGAATTGGAGTCTTCTTCTGAAATCGACTCTCCCCCAATAAGAGGGTTCTTCCTAGTGGTTGGCTTTTCTCCCCTTTAGTAAAAGTTCTCCAGAGGGAGTCGCCCGTCTTTCCTAGTGTCTTCATCGTTCCCTCCCCCTGGCCCCGCAGCCAGGCCCTCCCAGCAGCATCAGAATCAGGCCCACAAGAGAATTTCCTCTTGTTGATTTGTCCACTTCTCGAAGGATGGAGTGATCACTAAGGCATGTCAGGACACTCTTGGCTGGTCTATATTTGGGCAGAGGCAGAGCTCCAGAATGACACCAAGATTATTAAGCAAATCTTGAAGGTGGAGAAGCCTTAAAGGAATGCTGGAGCTGACTCTTTTCCCTCTTAACACAGCATTACTAATACTTAATTAGGGGAGAGAGACTCGATGCTCCTTTAGCACGATCCCCAACATGTGTCCTGTTGTCATTCAGTCATTTTCAGGCATGTCTGACTCTCCCTAACCCCATTTGGAATTTTCTTGGCAAAAGATACTGGAGTGGTTCGCCAGGTAACTGGGACAAACAGAGTTAGGTGACTTGCCTAGAGTCACACAGCTAGTAAGTGTCTGAGGTCCGATTTGAACTCAGGTCTTCCTAACTCCAAAGCCAGCCTTCTAGCCCCTGTAACACCTCGCTCTACTTATGTCCACTTTTCTGCTAAAGACTGAGTCTTGACCCAACTTCACAGCCTCCAAGGCATACCACATTGGCTGTTGACTTTCCTGTGAGCAAGAGAGGCATTGTTGGTGGTATTACAGAAGTCTCTTCCCTTTTCCAGGTCTCAGTTTCCTCATCTTTGGAATGGAGTTATTCTGTCCAGTCCCTTCCCCTCTTCCCTTGTCTATCAAGTGAGAGTTTTAAGCAAAGTGGCCTTGAAAGTTCCTCCAGCTCCATCTATTCAGGAGGTCAATTGGCCACGAGAACCACAGAGTCACCATGAAGACTCCTTCACACTTGCCTAGAGGAGGTCCAGAGCTTCTGGAGTGGGGACTCTGGGTCAAAGGGGACTTGATTCTATTTAGTTCCAGAGGGAAGAACCAGAAACAAGCAGAAGACATAAAAAGGTAAACTGGATGGATGTGAGGAAATCTCTCCTTCGCAATGAGAGCTGGTCTCAAATGGAATGGGCTCCATCCTCAACCCTCCCCAGAGGTGTTCAGGTGCAGGCTGGGTGACCTCTTGGCATTTGGGTTTCAGTGAAGAGTCCACTTACATATGGGGTAGACCAGATGGCTGCTAAGTTCCCTTCTCACTCTGAGATTCTGGCCTTTGGTTAACTTGCATCTGCCATGCAGCATCTTCTCCTGGCCTTGGGAAAAATGGATCCTTCCCAAGGAGCCTCGATCAAACCCTTCCCTCCACTATCAGCATCCCAAGGATTCTCTACACTGGTAAAGCCAACAAAAAGTTGTTCCTTTCTTCTCTCCGTGGTACATCAGAATTGGGATAATGAATGGTAGCTCCTTGAGGCAGAGATGCTTCATTTGGGGGCTCTGCATCCCTCGTGTCCATCACAGATCCTAGAACATCGTAAGGATTTTGTTAAAGATTGTTGATCGATTGACTGACAGATCCAAGTCCAAATCTTCACTGTGGGTGTTCCTAAGAGCTCAGAAAGGATGGGGAGTGGGAGAAGCAGATATGGGTCCCTCCAACCTAGGCTCACCTCGAGTTCTCTCAACACCATTTCCAAATATGATGGCCCCAACTCAAATGAGCATGTTAGATCCTCTCAGAGACACACTACAAAATTCCTACATCTCTCCCAGATGGTAAAGTGCAGCTTGGGGAAAGGGAAATAGAGGGAAAGAGATGCTTTCTCTTTTTAACCCCAAGAGGAAGTTTCAAAAACAAAAGCAAACTGCCTACTGCATTTGCCCCTTGACCAATGAATGTTAATCATTTTTCTGCAAGTCTCTCAAAGAAGGCAAACTCCCCGAGAGCAGGGATGCTTTTGTTCTTTGTCATCATATCTCCAGTGTTCGGTGCAATGCCTGACGCTGTTGTAGGGCTTAACAAATGCTTCTCAACTGGAGGAAGGGAGGAAACAAGCCTTTATCAAGTGCTTACTATGTCCCAGGCCCTGTGCAAAGTGCTGGGGATAGAAATACAAGCAAAAAGTTCCTAGCCTCGAGGTCCTTCTATTCTAATGGAAGAAGACAATATAGAAAAGTCTTTAGGAGAGGAAGGGATGACAGTACCTTCCCTGCATCCTGGTTCTGAAGTCAGAAACTAAGGAAGGAAGGAAGGAAGGAAGGAAGGAAGGAAGGAAGGAAGGAAGGAAAGAAGGAAGGNGAAGGAAGGAAGGAAGGAAGGAAGGAAGGAAGGAAGGAAGGAAGGAAAGAAGGAAGGAAAGAAGGAAGGAAGGAAGGAAGGAAGAAAGGAAGGAAAGAAGGAAGGAGAATGAAGGCAGGACAGTCTCAGCTCCTCCATAAATTGGGGCTCCAAGAAGAACTCACCTCTGACAAGGGGAAGGGACAGGCCTTGTGCAGGCTACCCATGGGGAATGGGCTAAAGGGATGGGAGGTTATTCCAGGGCCTTTGATCCAAGAGCAGGAGTCCTTGTAGGGTCCTAATGGAGGTTTCTCATAATTGCCTAGGAAGGTCCTCTCCCATATTTTTGCCTAGACTCATAGGATTATAGGTTTGGAGCTGGGAGGGGTCTTATGGGGTCACCCAAGAGGAGACAATGGAGGCCTCCACAGCTGCAGGAATTTTCCTAAGACTTCAGGGGTCACAGGGATTAGAGCCAGACCCCAATTTATGTCTTCTATTCTATATGCTACCTCAAAGAAGAAAGACCACGACAGAGAGGCAAGGTACAACAAATGTAGACTCTCACACATCTGTCTTTCATCTTATCATCATCTGCCTGGGCAGGTCTTTAGGGGACACAAAAATGGTGCCTTTATGAAGAGTCAAGAGAATGAATCCTACTATACTAGAAGGCCTTTCTGGTCAACACAGCCTAGCTTGGTGGAAAGAGCACAGGACTTGAATTGGAAAGACCCATAATAGCTGTGTAATCCCAGGCAAGTCAAAATCTCTCAGAGCCTCAGTTCCTTTCTCTGTAAAATGGGGGTGATAAAGTGCTTTTGATTGTCTTGGGGTAGTTGAGGGGCCTGAACAGGCAGGAGGAAGCACTCTACAGACCTGAAGGTATACATGCCAGCTCCAATGCCTTGTTACCATCATCTCCTTTTGCTTCTCTCTCTTTTTTAAACCCTTGTACTTCGGTGTATTGTCTCATAGGTGGAAGATTGGTAAGGGTGGGCAATGGGGGTCAAGTGACTTGCCCAGGGTCACACAGCTGGGAAGTGGCTGAGGCCGGGTTTGAACCTAGGACCTCCTGTCTCTAGGCCTGACTCTCACTCCACTGAGCTACCCAGCTGCCCCTTTTGCTTCTCTTTTAAGATGGAGGCTCTGCAGGGATTCTCCCAGGCCAATCCCTCCCCTCCTATTATCCTTTAATATTTCATGTTCTACAGACTATCGCCTTGGTGGAAATAATTAGTACTTTTTACAAGTGGATAAAAGAAGAACAATTATTACTACTCTCTATCAGTCAAGACGGTGCCTATTTTATGGAGAAAGGAACTGAGTCTGGAAAGATGAAGAGGCTTGCCTAGGGTCACACAGCCTGCAGCTCAAGAGAACACCAGGGCTATACTAAACACAACCTCCATCTTCTTGTTTCCACCCTGTTTGGGGCAGGAAGGACCAGCCCAGTGCCCTGGGGGAACCTGGGTCATGTTCCCATTTTACCCAGGGACAAAGACTGGGGCTGAATGATCCCTACAGATTAAGTGTTCCTTGTTGTGAAAAGCTGGCCTCAAGCCAAGAATCAAGAGCCAGAGAAGGAAGGATGGGGCTGCTTCGGCTCAGAGGCTCCATGCAGCCAGCATGCCACCCAAAAGCCCAGCAGGAGATTCATGGGAGGATGGCATTTCTGTTGAACCACATCCCTCCCAGGACCACAGAGAGGCTGGAGAAAGAAGCCAGGGGGCTGTCTGTCCAGAGAAGAAGGGTTTGTAGTGCCAGCCCACTGCCTCCCTGGCCCACTGAGGAGGGTTTAGGCCCCATGAGCCTCTGCTTTTGTTTGCCCAAGTAGGTGGGGAGGAGAGCGTGCTGAGAACACTTAATCCCCCACCAGAGGCCTCCATATGGCACTCTCAGGCCTCAGCAGGCTCATGGATAATTCATGTGCAGCTACCTGGAAAGGGCTGCCTGTCTTTTCTAACCAGGGGATGGCCTGCGTGGTGGATGCTGCCCTGCTTGATGTTCCATGAGAGGATAACAGTTAAGTGGGTGAGCTGGGTGCTGGGTGCTCTGCACCAATGCTACCCAGGGATGGAGCAGAGCTCTGAAAGGGGACAGTTCTTAAAGCTGATGCTGGTCCAAGGTGGCCTCCTCCAAGGAATGGGGCCAGAGCCCAGCTCTGCCCTGTGGGTCAGGCACTGCCCCTCGGGAGGTCTACTGATGACAAACAAGGCCTCGGTGTCCACACCTGCTACAGGCCGGCTCTTGGTATCAACGGTCTCTCTCTTTCCGCTCCCTTTCCTTGGCTGTGCTTCTGGCTCTGCCTTAGGTCAAGAGCTGACCTGCTCCAGGACCCCCAGGGACGATAAAGGCCTTCCCTGGCCTGGCAGCTGTCTTCTCCCCACCGATTGGGCTTTTCAAATTCCGGCTTCTTGGCTGGCATCTAGAGAAAGGTCTTGTGAAGAGGGAGGCTGGAAACCTCGATTTATCCATCACCGAGATGGAAAATGGGCCAGAAACCAGCCTGCGTGAAAACCTGCAGTCATGCCTTCCTCTGAAGAGGCTTAAAATGATCTGTCCACAGCGACTACTAGTCACAGGGAGGGGAGGTCTGAGCACAGTCTGGAGCCTTGCCCACTGAAGATGCCCACAGTAGAAACAAGGCTGGCGTAAATCCCTGGCTGGGTGACCAGGGGGAAATCATCTGACCTAGCTATGCCTCAGTTTCCTCATTTGTAAGATGGAAAGAGTGACCTGACAGCCTCTGAGATTCCTTCCCACTCTAGAGCTCGGATCCTTCTTGAACAATCTTTGCCTTTTAAAGTTTTGAGATGGATGAAAGAATTCAATTATTTTTGCCACAGACCCTGGGCAAGACGGCATCCATGAGCCTCAGTTTCCCTGACTGTAAAAATAGGGGGTTGGGCTATTGACCTCCCAGCTTTCTGCCACCTTTCAAATGCTGGTTGTAAAGGACCAGAGGCCAGAGTCTGGGGTAGAAGCTCTCCTGAGGGGTCATTCCAGTTGGTCAGAAAAAAAGGATCCCAAAGTCTGGTTGCTGGTAATCCCACTTGCTTTGGAGAGGAGGAGCGTTGCCTAGAGGGAAAGGAAAGCCCGTCTCAGGCCTGCCTGACACCTCCACCTTTATTTTCAAGAGTCCTGGCGCTCAGACTCTCACTCTCGGGCCATTTCACAGATGTGGAAACTAAGCCCCATCATCCTGACAACTCTGATCTCTAGAGGGTTCCCCTTCTCAGGCTTTCTCTTCCTCAAAAGGAAAGTCTACCCAGAGAACAATGGTCTCTGATCTGGGCAGGACGCAGCCTCATGGCTCACGCTCAGATGGGTTCCCCAAATCCTGAAAAGAAAGCTACCCATGATGCCATACTTGGCTGCCCCTGGCATCACCAGCCTCTGGCTTCAAAACCTGCCTCCAATACAAACCACATGACCCTGGACAAGTCCCTTCCCTCAGAATGCCCCAGGAGACTCTCAACTCATTCCAAGGGAATTAAGCCCCAAGCGAGTTTCCCACCCACATGTCTAGGGGTGGGTTCATACTGGGCAAGTCCAAGATCTGGACCACCTGAAAAAAGGTCTGGAGAAAACTCTTAACAAAACAAGGTATCTGACTGTAAGGCCCAGTGGCCACCTTTCTAAATGGCAGAGGACTGGCCCAGGCAATCCACCATTGCTGCTGTGAGGGGTCAGTTTGATGAAGCCCCAGGATCAGAGATGTTCAGCTGGAAGAGCCCTCAGAAACCTGGGCATCCTCCCTGCCCATTTTCCAGATGAATAAGCTGAGGCCCAGAAAGGTTACCCAAAGACATGTAGGGAGCAGGTGGCAGGGGAGAATTTGTGCCTCCAGAGAAACACTGAAGCATGAACCTCTAAGGAGGTTTTCTAATTCAACCTCTTTGTTTTACAGAAGAGGAAACTGAGGCTGTGAAGGTTAAAATGGAAGCTGGAGGAAATGGAGAGAGCAGGAGGCAGGGCAAGGACTTCACTGGGGTCCTCAGACTCTGGAGTGAGCCTCCCCCACCTCCTCAGATGCTAACAGACAGGAATCTGCCCTGAGGACGTCCTCTTCTGACCCCATCATGCCTGCTCCCTGCCTTCGGGAGCCAGAGGGGCCCCCAACCTCCTGTGCCCACTGCGGAGAGCCAGCCAGCGGGCCAAGCTGCTCCCCATCCCTCTCTGAGGATGCCAAGGCAAGGAAGGACTTCCAAGCCCAAGAAGAGGAGAGTTTGTAAAGGCTGAGACACCCATGGCTGGCCCTTGGGAGCGGCCTGACTCCAGCCCCTCGGCCAAGGCATCTTCTCTCCTGGAGGAGGGAGTGGACTCTGGAGTGGCCTCTGAGGCTCCGGCTTACAATCCCGTTGCTGTGGATGGATGGCCATCACCAGGTCCCTGCCAGCCTCGGGGGACAGAGAAGAGGAAGGAGTCGGGCCACCGGGGGGAGGATTGAGGGAAGACAGAAGCCAGGATTCTCTGTCTGATGAGAAGGGCTGAGGGGAGACGGAATCCAGGGTTCTCTGTCTAGGGGGGAGGATCGGGGCTGGACAGAAGCCAGGGTTCTCTGTCCTTTCTTAAAAACTCATCTACCATAGAACTCACGTCCCGCCCCATGCCTTTGTCCCGGCTGGGTCCCACGTCTGGAATGCCTTCCCTCCTCTACGCCCCTCTTCCCCACCCATCCCTCCCTTGCTGGTGCCTCGGTCCTCCCATTATCTTGTACCTGCTTTCTCCCCGTGGGCCATCCATCTGCCCCAGTGGAAGGTGGCCTCCGTGAGGGCACTGGCGTGCCTGCTTAGCTCCATTTCCTGGTGCCCATCAGCATGGCACAACACATGTCTTAGGCACTCAGTAAATGCTTGCTGGCTGACAGATTCAAGGATCCGAGGGCGGGAGGCTGAGGGCATCTGTGGGTGTCCTTTCTGAGGCTGGTTGAAAACAAGGCTCGATGCTCTCATCTGCCAGGCATGACTTGGGTGGGAGGCTCCCCATTGCCAAGGGATGGGCTGGAATGACCATGCTAGTGGGTCCATTGGCAAGCATTTGTGAAGGGTTATTATGTGCCAGGGGCATCTGGGTGGTGCAGTGGGTAGAGCACTGGGCTTGGAGTCAGGAAGATCTGAGTTCAAATCTGGCCTCCAGACACTAGTTGTGACCTTGGGTAAGACACTTAACCCTGTTTGCCTCAGTTCCTCATCTGTAAAATGGGGACATGTTGGAGAAGGAAATGGCAAACCGTTCCAGTAGAAGTGGATGCAACTGAACAACAGCAATGTGCCCAGAACTACACTAGGGGCTGAGGCCAAAAGAAAGGCTGAAACAGCCTCCCTGCCCTCAAAGGGCTCCCCTGATCCAATAATTATTGGGAACTTGCTGTCTGTGCAGCATTGCCAACGTGTTCTGAAAAAGCAGATCAGGGAGCAGAGGCGGCAAGGCCTGGCACCCAGTGCCCAACTCGGATTCCTGGCCTGGCATCAAAGACTTGACCTACTTTTCCTTCTCGCCTCAGAAACAAAGAATGTTCCTTAATTCGATAGCCAAGATCCAGACCATGGAGGGGTGACAGGCAGAGCCTCACACCAGAAGAAAGGAAAGTCAACAAAATGTGATCTAGGCATGGCATCCCCACCTCCCTGTGCCCCTGGATGCCCTGTGTGTGCGTGTGTGCCCGTGCAGGGCATAGAAGGGAAATCCTCATTAGTCACAATTTCTCCCTGTCTTTCTGAGGTCTGGACAATGGATAAAACAGTAAGTCAAGCCCTGGTCTGTAGCCCCCCCCCCCAAAGACTTGGGCTGGTTCCAGGCTGCCCGCTGGGCAAGGACCAATTTCTGAGCCCTCCCTCCTGTCCCAGCGGCATTCAATGGTCAGACTTTTCTTTCCAAGATTGCGGATGGGGAGTGGCAAAGAGACCTCAGCCTGGAAGTGACCTGGTCAAGGTCACACACAGAGTAGGCAGCAAAACTGGACTTTGAACCCGGGCATTCTGCTGACCTTTCCATGCCACTGGTCTGAAGGTTCTAGAAATGACCACAAGCAGCCGTGGTCAGGAAACCAAGAGAGAACAGCCACTGAAGATGGGAAGTCCGGCTTCGGAATTGGCCTTGGCACTGAGGCATCAGAAGCCCCAGCCACCGTTCCTCTTGGGCCCCTCTGGAAGTTCTGGGTCCCAGAGACTGGGCTGGCTCACCCAAAGGGCCAGAAGCAAGCACAGGAATGTGTGGGTGCCTCAGGTCACCAAGCAGCTGCCCAAGGGCGAGTTCACCTGCTTCCTAGCACATGGGTCAATGGGTGGATGAGATCCTTCTCCCATGAAGCTGACCCACTCCAGCCCTGAGCTCGATTTCCCTACTTCTGCTGAGCGAGTGCCATCTTCACAGTCACCCAGATTCCCAACATCCTTCGTTCTCCACTTTTCTCTTCCCTCCCCACCTTGGCCACTTGTTAAGTCTTAGCAATCCTTCCTTTGCAAAGCCTCCTACCTGCACTCCTCCAGCCCCCCTGGGCTGGTATCACAGCCTCCTAATGGGTCTCTTCCCCTCCAGGGTCCGAGTCACTCCCCTGCTCAGCAAGCGCCAGGGCTCCCTATAGCCTCTGAGATCAATGACAAGTTCTTTAGCTTGATAACTACGTCCTTCCCAACCTGCCTCTAATTCTACCTTTCCAGGCAGATTTCCCATGTGCACCTCCCCCACTCTGATCCAATTAAACTGGCCTCCTTGCTGATCCTTAGCCTCCTCCTCCCCCTCCCCCCCCC
>NC_058130.1:4544238-4583610 GCF_016433145.1 Gracilinanus agilis | reverse complement strand
CAGTGGATGGAGAGCCAGGCCTGAGACGGGAGGTGCTGGGTTCAAATCTGGCCTCATGGGCAAGTCACCCAACTCCCAGAGCCCAGCCCTTCGGCCCTTCTGCCTTGGAGCCAATACCCAGTTTTGGTTCTAAGCTGGAAGGTGAGGGTTAAAAAACAGAAGGCAAAGGAGAGGAGGATGAACTTTGGTACATGTCTCAGGCTCCAAAGGGAAAGGGAACGAGAGGCCCGAGGCAGGCCACCACTCATTGGGTCAGTCCTTTATACAGATGTGTTTCATGTTTTTCCTTTTCTCTTTTTTTAATTTGGGGTGGGGGGTGGTCAGAGAGAGAAAAAATAAATACTAGTTTATTAGAGGAAAAGCTTTTGGTTGTTTTTTTTTTTTTTTTTAAAGGAGAAACTCCCCTGTCCTTCCGAGTCCCACCACCTCCATATTCTTGGCCAGCTGGACCTGAAGGGAGAAGAGAAGCCAGCTGGGGGCCCAGACAGGTCCAGTGACTCCTCAGCACCACCTGGTGGCGATTTCATGGCCTTCTTCCCATTAGCAGAAATTCTGGATATTCTTTTTTTTATCATATTGTATTGTATTTTATTTTTTGTTTTTTTAATGTATTTATTTAATTGACTCATTTAGACTATTTCCTCATGGTTACATGAATCATGTTCTTTCCCTCCCCTCCTCCCTGCCCCCTCCCGTAGCCAGTGAGCAATTCCGCTGGGTTTCACATGGGTCCCTGATCAAGACCTATTTCCATATTATTGATATTTGCACTGGGGTGGCCCGTTAGAGTGAATATCCGCAATCAGAACCACATCAAGCCACTCTCTACCCAGGGGGCTCCTGCAGAACCTGAGCAGCTGAATGGTGCCAATGACTGGTCCACGGTCAAACAGCTTTCATGGGACTTCTACAGGCATCTTCCTGACTCCAAAGCTGGTTCTGCCCACCATTCCACGCTGCACTTTGCAAAATAAGGCAGGACGGCACTCTGGGGCCGAATGTTCAAATACAGAGAAAGACTCCAAAGGAAAAATGTCAACTTCTAAGTTTAGAAGAATGTGGAAGAAGGGAGGGAGCTGGGTGGCTCAGTGGATAGAGAGCCAGGCCCCGAGACAGGAAGTCCTGGGTTCAAATCTGTCTTTAGACACTTCCTAGCTAGGTGTCCCTGAGCAAGTCAGATGAGGAAACTGAGGCGAAGAGATGGCGTCTTGGCCGGGGTCTCCCAGATGAGTCTGTGGGGGCAGCCGTCTCCCCGGCCGCCTGGCTGCCTCCAGTCCTTTGGCTGTTCAATTATGGAACAAGGAAGAGAAAATGAAAGCTTTCCCCAGCAGGGTTTGGTGAGGCCTTTCATTTCATTTCTAAAGATATCCCACATGGCCACAGCAGGCTGCTCTGGGCTTCATGGGGAGAGAACTGAATAGAGCCTTCATTTGGGGTGCGTGTGTGCGTGTGCCAGTGTACTTGTATGTACCGTGTGTGCTTGCACATGTGTGTGCGCATGTGTGCACATGTGCTCGTGTAGATATGTGTGTTTGTGCATGTATGTGCCCCTGTGTGCGTGCGTGTGTGTGCATGGACCCTGAGGCTGACCTCCTTAAGGTGGGAAGGCTCCCTTCTCGTGTCCGAGTTCTCGGCTCTTCTCGTCCGTGGGGGCCAGTGTGACGCCAGAGCACACAGCCCGGCATGGCCAGGGCAGCGAGGAAGCTCCGTGTCTCTGAAGGGGCTGACGGCCTAGTCAGTTTCCAGTTCAACACCCCTAACCTCTGCTTGGTGAAGGAGTTAGCGGTTGGGGCTCCCTGATGAGTGAGCTGGGGTGGGGGGTCTGGCAAATCACCGAACCTTTCTTTGTAGGCCAAAGTGATTTCAGAGGCAAAGTGGGCAGGACGGCTTACAAGACTGATGCCCCCCAACTTTTTTTTTAAACCCTCGTCACCTTCCATCTTAGAATCAATACTGTGTACTGCCTCCAAGGCAGAAGAACATTTAGGGTTAGGCAATGGGGGTGAAGTGACTTGCCCAGGGTCACACAGCTGGGAAGTGTCTGAGGCCACATTTGAACCCAGGATCTCCCGTCTCTAGGCCTGACTCTCAATCCACTGAGCTACCCAGCTGCCCCCAGAACAGGAGCACCCCTGCATTTGTTCCTTGAGGCATGCTGCTGTAACAAAGTTGTGCCAAGAAGTGTTTAACAATCAGATCTGTGGAAATGAAGANGAAGGAGAAGGAGAAGAAGGAGAAGAAGGAGAAGGAGGAGAAGAAAGAGGAGAAGAAGGAGAAGGAGGAGAAGAAAGAGGAGAAGGAGGAGAAGAAGGAGGAAAAGAAGGAGAAGGAGGGAGGGAGAGAAAGAGAGAGAGCGAGCACTTGCCAGCTCCTGCATGAGGGTGCTCTCCCTGGAGGGGCCAGTGGAGTTGAACAAGCCTGGGGCTGCTTACCTTCTATTTATTCAAGGTGGAGTTTCTGACAACTCCCAGGCCCTCCCGGGTGCCCCAGGTGGCCAAGTCCTTGGGGGGGGGGGGTTCTCTGGCTTAAGGCTTATCTCGATCCTGGCATCTCTTCACTGTCTCCCAGAGACAATTCACCATCAAGTAGCGCCCACTAAAGGATTCCATCAAGGAAATAAAGCCGAAGAGGGGAAGCCCATCCTCTGTAAGGGATGACGGAAGCCTCTGATCGCAATGTTTAAGGAATGGCTCTGCACCCCCTGAGTGACAAGGATTGATTTTCCTGTTCAAAGAAGGCGGGGCTCCCCACCCCCTGAATAAATAACCTCCCAAACAAGGCCGGGCCCTAAATTCCGAGATGCAGGTTATTTTTCCTCCTTTGATTGGGGGTGGGGAGAACGGCTGCAGCAGCAGTACCTGGTCATGCAGATGTATCAACCAGGAGAGACATCAGTTGGATGGGCCAACCAAGACGAGGAACATTCCCGAAGCGCCAGGCCCTGTGCGAGGCATCGGAGACGTAAAGACAAAACCTGAGCAGACCCCACGGGGAGGAATAGCATGAAGAGTCGATTCAAATTTGCTACAGAATGAAAAGAGAATAATGGGGGAGAGTGGAGATGTGAACTCCCTGGAGGAGGAGGCCATTGTTTCTAGAGGGTTTTCATTTAGGCCCCCATCATTCCCTGCAGCTGCCAATGCCCATCGGTGGCTGTGGGTTCCCTGGCTCCATTGATGGGACTGGGGGTTCTTATATGAAAGGGCTGAAATCAGTCCTATGGAGCATGTCCATGCTGGCTGGGAACCTCGGTGCCTTGGGGCACGGGGGAGGCAGGCTTTCTTCAGGCTTTCAGAAAGGGACCTCTTGGAACAGGTGACCCATTTGCAGACAGCAGCTGCACTTGGACTCCAACTCACGTTGCCCTCAGGGCATTCTGAACTTGTTTCTGTTTCCCTGTGGCAGAAGAGTAAAAGCCCAAATCAGCCTTTGGTTGGTTGGTTGGTTTGCCCAGAGGTTGGGTCCTGGAGGAGAGGAATCCTTCACTTCCTCTGAGTCCAGTCCAGGCCTACCTTGTTCCCAAGAGCACAGGGTGCACAGGGTACAGAGAGATGGGCCAGATGGGCCAGATGTGGCCAGACCCTTAAATATTTCGGGAGCTGAGACTGAGGCAAAGCAGGGTGCCCAGAAGGTATTCAGGCATGAGACAGAATGGGTCCAGGCAGCAGAGGGTGCGCATGGACATGTTTTGGACACCCTGAAATGGGGGAGGGCTCTTCTAGAAGGGGCCATAAGAGGAAGCTTTTTAGAGGTGGCATTTGAAGAGGGAGAATCGGTAGGATTTTGACCTTTGGCAGTGGAAGGTGAGGGCATTCTAAGTGGCAGGCACTGCATAAAGCTATGGCTAGAGGTCAGGAACCATAGTGCTTATTCAAGCAACATTAAGGGGTCTGGAACAAAGGCAGAAGAAGGAAGAGCATGAACAATGCCTTTTTCCAGGGTTGAGCGTGTCAGGGCCATTTTACAAACAGCAAGGTGGTGGTGAGGGCTGGGTCATGGATGGAAAAAGCTGGGGCATAAGTCATGTGTGGGCATTGTGGCATCACAGTCTCCAGCAATCACTTCAAAGGGCACTAACAATAGACTTTCCATACTTTCAACACCTGAAAAGGTTCTTTGGAGTTGGAAAAAGATTGCTGTGTCTTCAGATGGCCCTTTTGTTCTCTGCATGTGGGCTGTAAACCCCCCCCCCCCGTGCCCCTCACAACTCCCCAGGAAGGGGGGCTCAATTCAGCATGTCCTGGTGGGAGTCACAGGCTCTCATGCTGGGAAGGGTCCTCAGAAACCAGCCAGCCCAGTCTTTCCCCAAATTCCCTCTGTAATGTGTCCAAGGAGATCCTTTCCAGCCTTTGCCTAAAGGGCTCCATTTTGGGACCCTCTAACTGTAAGGATGCCTTTCCCTACCACTATGAAGCCAGCTTCTCTGTATCTCCCTCCCCGTCCCCCTCTGGGGCTCAGAAGAACAAGGCTACTCCTCAACATGGCGGCCCCACACATTCTTGGAAACAGCCATGAAGGCAATTGATGGCCACAGGGGGCTGGCGTACATGCCCAGCACCCAGGACAGTGCCTCTCCACAGGGAGAAGCTGACAGATGTACTTCCAGGAGAGTGGTGATGCCCTGTAAGGGAAGGGCTTTGGAGAGAACCTGGAGCATGTGGAGACACTGAGTAACGGGTTCCAGTCTCCTAAACATGTAGAGAATGGGACATGTTCTATGATTGGCAACAGACATATTCTATAATGGCAGCCATCATTTTCTTCTCTTCTCCTTGTCCTCGGCTGCCTCCTGTGCTGAGACTCCCTCACTCCCAGCTTCCAGGGAAAGCCAGTGCTGTAAGGGAAGAAGCCAAGGGGTCTTCTCCATTCTGAGGCCCGACGTCCTTATAAATGGGCATCAATTCTTGGTCTCTCCCTTGTTTTGAGGGACTTGTTTTCCCTTTTTAATGGAAAAAGATTGGCGCATCTGACCTTGTGAATTCACAAAGTCAGGAAGGTTGTCCCAGGGTTCCAGAACCAGGGTAACATCATTGATCCTCACAACAACCCTCATAAGTGGACACTATTATTATCCCCATCTTACAGATGGGAAAACTGAGGCAGACATGGGGTAAAATATTACACATTTTGGGGGTAGGTCTAATGGCCTCCTGCACCTCTTGGTAGCAGGACCAGAAATGGCTCTCTCAAAAGTGCTAAATACTTACATAGGGTCTCTGAGAGGAGTAAAGATAGAGAAAGAAATGCTGCAGGCCCTGATTTCAGCACCGGGATAGAAAGAAAGGGCACGGCTACACCAGGGTCTTCAACCCACGCAGAGAGCCTTGCCCAAGGCCAACACTGTCTCTGTCTTCAGAGGATCTGATGTGATCTCACAAAAGCAGGGTCTTCCAGCTAGAAGGGGCTGTCAGGGGCTCATTCTATCCCACTCCCTCATTTTCCATAGCTCAGAGAGGGAAGGTCTGTGGCCCCCACGTCCATCCAACCCCTTGGGCGACTCGCCGCAAGGAACAAGCACCTTATTGGCCAAAACATGATGGGAATCTAAGCCTTCTGCCCCAGGTTGTTTCTCTTCTTGAGCAGGAGACCAGGAGGTAGATCCCTCAGGAGACAGATTTCCTCATTTCATGCTCCTATGAGTGACCATCAGGTAGGTGTCCAAGAGGCCCAGCTCGGGGCTTCGTCTTTGGCAGAATAAATGTTTGTGAAAATGTTGGCATCTCTACGTGAATGGGAGGCAGACAGGAAGTGTGGTGACAATTCAATGCTCTTCATCCAACAGGGGCAACTGCTGGAGAAGCCACCAGGAAAGGGAGGAAGCTGGAAGCAGAGACAATCAGAAGACTCTTTAAGAGTCCAGGTGAGATGGGACGAGACCCTGAACTGGGAAGGAGACTGCTCAAGCGGAGAGAAGAAATGTCTGGAAGAGGAATCAGCCAAACTTGACAACAGATCCAATATGGGGGATGAGGATGGAGTGACTCAGTCAACCAATAATAAAGAAGCATTCTGTCAGGAACTATACTAAAGCCACTGAAGAGAGAGCTAGGAAGATAGCTGGAGGGGATGGGATGGCTAAGGGAAGAATTTTTAAGGAGGGCAGAGAAATGAGTATATTTGTAGTTAATGGGAAGGAGCTGAGACGGCTGATAAGGAAGACAGTGGACACCAAGAAGATGAGAAGAGAGATTCTAGGAGACCAGATCTAGAGCAAGAAGGGACCTCAGAGGAAATCGTGTCTGACTCACTCATTTTACAGAGGAGGGGGAAACAGAGGCATGTGGAGTTGAAACAACTCTTCCAGAATCCCATAGAAGGTTAGCCAATGTCTGAGGTTGCATCATCAGGGCTTCGCCATGCCTTGGTGGTCCCACAAAGCTCCTGAAGGAGAGAGGAAATGAAGGATGGTTAAGAATCCAAAGGAATTTTTAAAAAGCCAGTAGAAATAATCAACAACTTTAGCAAAGTTACAGGATACAAAATAAATGCACATAAATCATCAGCATTTCTATATATTTCCAACACATCACAGCAGCAAGAGTTAGAAAGAGAAACACCATTTAAAACCACCCTAGACAATATAAAATACTTAGGAATCTATCTACCAAAACAAACACAGCAATTATATGAACACGACTACAAAACACTTTCCAAACAATTAAAACTAGATCTAAACAATTGGAAAAACATTGACTGCTCATGGGTAGGACGAGCTAACATAATAAAAATGACCATCCTACCCAAATTAATTTACCTATTTAGTGCCATACCTATCAAACAACCAAGAAACTTTTTTGAATTAGAAAAAACTATTACAAAATTCATTTGGAAGACCAAAAGATCAAGAATATAATAATGAAAAAAAAAACGTGAAGGAAGGTCGCCTAGCAGTACCAGATATTAAACTGTACTACAAAGCAGCAGTCATCAAAATGATATGGTACTGGCTAAGAGACAGAAGGGAGGATCAGTGGAATAGACTTGGGGTAAGTAACGTCAGCAAGACAGTCTATGATAAATCCAAAGAGCCCAACTTTTGGGACAAAAATCCACTATTTGACAAAAACTGCTGGGAAAATTGGAAAACAGTATGGGAGAGATTAGGTTTAGATCAACATCTCATACCCTACACCAAGATAAATTCAGAATGGGTGAATGACTTGAATATAAAGAAGGAAACTATAAGTAAATTAGGCGAACACAGAATAGCATGTTTGTCAGATCTCTGGGAAAGGAAAGAATTTAAAACCAAGCAAGAGTTAGAAAACATCACAAAGTGTAAAATAATTTCAATTACATTAAATCAGTGCTGGGCAAACTTTTTAAAGAGGGGGCCAAATGAAAGGAAATGCTCATCTGTCAGTCTGTTTCTAAAGCAACTCTTTCAAAGTTTCATTGCATTGTATCTTACTCACTGTATTCATCAGATTAAGAATAATGGCAGGTGCATCTTTCTCCAATTGGGAGTTTCTTTCTTTTAACCTGTTAATTTCCTTTTGAGCTGTTTCCCACTTTTCTTAACCAAATCTCTCCCATATTTCTCATGATCTCAGATTTGAACTCTTCAAGAGCTTGAGACCAATTTTCATTTTTTGGGGAAGGTTTGGATATGGTTACTTGTTTCTTTTCCTCTACTGTTTGCTCTATTGTCTGGATTTTTTCTGCGTAAAAGTTGTCGAGTGTTAAAGATTTCTTCTTGATCTTGCTCTTCTAGGGTTCCTGAGTCTGGCTTGCCATTGTTAGCCAGGCACCCTCTCAGCTTTATCCTCATGCCCAGGGTCCGTCTGCGCTCTTTAGGCTCCTGAGGTCTCAGGTCTAGTTGTTCTCAGGGTCAAGCCTTCTGGTGGTCCTCTTGCTTGTTCCTCTGCATGAAGCTCCTTTAACAGTCTCAGGGCATTGCTTCCATAGTCGTGCACCCCTCTGCACTGGGTCCCCACCCAAGGTCCACACCTGGGCTCAGGGTCCACATCCATCCCTGAGTCCTCACCTGAGTCTGTGCCTGCATCTGGGCCTGAGCTCAAGGTCTGTGTTCAAAGTCCGGTTCTTTAGCCTCTTGGGGTCTTAAGTCTTGCTGCTCACAGGAGCAGGCCCTGGTGAGCTACCAAGAACTTAATGAATGCCCCAAACTTGTTCTAACTCTTGTGTGCTTACTTTGGCAATGTAGATGGTGTGGGGGGAGGGGGTTGCTCAGCTTTCTTTTTAGTGAGAGCTATTTCACCCCTTTATAGCAATGAAATGCCCCGATCCCACATACCTTCAACGCTGTGTCCTGTTGTGGGGTCCCTTTGTTTGTCTGGATTTGTTTTATGTCCTCTTGAGGAGTCCTATGTGTGGGTTAGGAAAGGTCAAGCAGCTGCTTTTTACTCTGCCACCATCTTAACATCAATGCATTGTTGGTGGAGTTGTGAACTGATCCAACATTCTGGATGGCAATTTGGAACTATTACCAAAGTGTGCTAAAAGACTGCCTGCCCTTTGATTCAGCCATACCATTGCTGGGTTTGTACCCCAAAGAGATCAAAGGGAAAAAGACTTGTACAAAAATATTTACAGCTGTGCTCTTTGTGGTGGCAAAAAACTGGAAAACAAGGGGATGCCCTTCAATTGAGGAATGGCTGAACAAATTGTGGTATCTGATGGAGATGGAATACTATTGTGCTGAAAGGAATAATGAACTGGAGGAATTCTATGTGAACTGGAAAGACCTCCAGGAAGTAATGCAGAGCGAAAGGAGCTGAATCAGGAGAACATTGTACACAGAGATGGATACATTGTAGCACAATCGAATGTAACTGACTTCTCTACTAGCAGCAATGCAATGATTCAGGACAATTCTGAGGAACTTATGGTAAAGCACTACCCACATTCATAGGAAGAACTGCAGGAGAGGAAACACAGAAGAAAAACAGCTGCTTGAACACATGGGTTGATGCGCACATGATTTGGGAAGTAAACTCTAAATGACCACCCTAGTACAATATGGAAATAGGTCTGTCTGGATCGATGACACATGAAGAAACCAGTGGAAATTGGTTGGCTATGGAGAGGGGGGGAGGAGAATAAGAACATGAATCATGTAACGACGGAAAATTTTTTTGTAAAAAAAAAAATGCCAAAGGAAGATGAAGAAAGAATAGGACTCTCACCCCAGGGGAAATTTTATCAACCATAATGGCAGGAATGTGGAAGGCATGTTTGAAGGGCAGCCAGCAGACCAGTCTGGCTAGAATGGAGCCTAAAGATAGAGGAGAAAGAGGAATTCCAGGATTCCCAAATCTAAAGGCTAGAAGCTTAGGAGAATGTGGAGGCCAGCCCAGAATGGTAGATAAGGTGGAGATAAGGAGATAAGATGGAAAATTGACTAGAAAACACCAGGAGATGAATGGCTTCAGATGCCACAGGAAGAAGTTTGGACTTTAACCTGTAAGGAATAGAGAGTTCCTAAAGATAGGGAACAGCAAGAGAGCAAATCAAGTAAACAATGAAGAGCTGAAAGTATGGCATTTGGGGGTAAAACATGAGGGTGCGTCATTTTAGATCATTCATCCAGTCAACTAGCATCTATGACCTGCCTGCTTTGGGCCCAGCACTGGGGATATAAAACCAAAGAAAAAAAATGGTCCCCACTGCCAAGGGGCTGCCAGTCCAATGCAAACAGCTGTGTACAACAAGAGAGAGACAGGACAAGTTGGAGGTGATCTCGGGGGGAAGCGCCAAGATAACGTAGGACCGCAAAAGGCTTCTTATAGGAGGTGGGACTTTGGCCAGGACAGGAAAGAAGCCGAGAGGCAAAAATAAGGAGGGAGAGATTCCCAGGCATGGGGGCAGCCAAGGAAAAGTCCAAGTGAGGGAGTCATATTGGAGGAACAGTCAGGATGGTGACTGGATTGCAGAGTACGTGGGGTGGGCAAGTGTGTGAATGTGTGTGTGAGGTATTGGGATAGGAGCCGTAGGAAGGGACCAGATTATGAGGGACATCAAAAGCCCAAGAGAGCATTTTTAGCAAATCCTGAAGGTGATAGGGAGCCACAGAAGGTTACTGAATGCAGCAGGAGGGTGAGATGGATGTGAGATGGCTGGACTGACACTTTAAGAAAATCACATTGATGGATGAATGGAGGATAGACTGGAACTGGGAGAGGCTTGACCCCACCAGCAGTTTGTAGTCACTGAGGTGGCAGCAGATGAGGGTTTGCACCAGGGTGAGGGCAGTGTCAGAGGAAAGAGGGAGACCCATCGGAGATTTGCTGCAAAGGTAAAATCGTCAGGCCTCCACGAAGATTGGACACGGGGGTGAGGGACAATGAGGACCTGAGGAGGACACCTCATTTGGCTGCCTGAAGGACTGGGAAGAAGGTCTGACCCTCCATAGGGATGGGCTGGGGGACGGGGTGGGGATGGAGGAAGAGAGAGAATCCAAATCAGAAAATGTCAGAAAACAATTGTCAACAACTGTTTCTCCACATGATTGGAAAATTCTTCAAAAGCTAAAATAACAGGAATTGGGCTGTTTAGAAAGGAGGCACTGGGGGAGGAACAAGTTCAGTTTGGGGCGCCATGCGTTGAGGGAGTCTACGGGGCATCCAGTTCAAGGTGGCTGAGAGACAGTCGGAGATCAGAGGTCCGCAGAGAGCTGAGGGCTGGGGAAGTAGATTGGAGAATGGTCAGTACAGAGATAGCCACCAGACAGGCCCCTGGCAGCTGATGAGGTCACCCAGGCAAATAGGATGGGAGAAGAGAAGAGGACCCAGGCCAAAGCTTTGGGGGAGTGTCTCGGTTAATAGCAATGACAGGGACAATAATAACGATAACAACAACAACATTTGTATAGTGCTTAGCACAGGCCAGGTAGCGCACTTAATGCTTTATGACAATTATTGGATTTGATCCTTACAAAGGATCCCAGAAAGTAGGTGCTCTTATTATTCTCATTTCTGACAGATGAAGAAACTGGGGCAAACAGTGGTTAAGGGGCTTGCCAGGGGGTGGCTGAGGTTTGATTTGAACTCAGATCTCCCTGATTGGTGACCTGGCCTTCTATCTAGGGGATATGCATTTGGATGTGTATGAAGGTCCATTCAAGGAGACTGAGGATGGAGGGTGATAAGTACTTCCATTGCAGCTGAAGGCTTCCTGACCGCCACTTCTCAGCAGGCTAAATCACTGTCTTCCAGCCTCAATCCACAGCTGTCCTTGTATTCAGTTTCCCATTACCCCAGCCAGCTGCTTCCTTCCCTCTCTGAACAGGGACCCTCTGACGACGGGCCACTGGCTCCCTCTCCAGGAAACAATATGGAAGGATTCGGGTTTGGTCTGATTTCCAGGGGAATCCCCAGAGAGGGCCCGCAGGCTGGTGGAGGAGATGAGGGGGGCAACAGCATCACTGTTTTCCCTTCTAAATAGATGCCTCAGAATGGGATGGGGGGGGGAGGGGAGTGGATCCTTTCTTATTGCCAAAAAAACCCAAGGTCTGATGCAAATTTAAGTGAAAGAAAACAAGAAAACCAGAGAAATGGCCGCAATGCTCGGGGGATCATGAACTCAAAGGAAGGAGAAAGGCTGGCTCCATCGTAAGGGAAGAAATCTCAGCCGAGAATCCCAGAAATCAATTCCTATTCTATTGAATCACGGATTGTGAGGCCTTGTTAGTCCCTCAGAGATGGCCTTGTCCAAGCCCTCATTTCTTCTGATGGAGGAGGCAGCGGGCAAAAGCAATTTAAAAGATAAGGATGGGGCAGCTGGGTAGCTCAGTGGATTGAGAGCCAGGCCTAGAGACAGGAGGTCCTGGGTTCAGATCCGGCCTCAGACACTTCCCAGCTGTGTGACCCTGGGCAAGTCACTTGACCCCCATTGCCCACCCTTACCACTCTTCCACCAAGGAGCCAATACACAGAAGTTAAGGGTTTTAAAAAAAAAGATAAGGATACATTCTAGAATGCTAGAATGTTGGTAAGCAGCTCTGGGGGTGTGGATCACCCAGCACGGTTGACCCCATTTTACAGATGAAGAAACTGAGCTATGAGAGTATAAGAAACTTGTCAGTAAGGACCAACTCCAACTGAGACCTCTGGCTTCTCCGAGGTTTCTTCAAACTCCAACCACGAGAGTTCAAGGAGCCCAATTCTCATCAGGGTGGCAGCATCAGGGAGAACAAAGCCAGCTGAGTGGGTGAGGCCTTCTCCGCTTGCTGATTTCTTTTGCTTTCAGAATCAAGAAAAGAAAGACTCGAAAGAAGAAAAACGATCATTAATGCACGGGTCCTCACACATATGAGCTCCCTGAGGGCAGGGACTCATCCACCTCCATGCCCTCCATACCGGAATCCTCCGTGCCCACAGGCAGACCTGAAGGAATGTTCCTTGGACTGGAGTGGAGCAAGCTAGTGGAGTGGAATGGATGTTCCTGAAGACCAGAAGCCTCTTAGAAAGCTCCTCACAAGACTAGTGCTCCCTGGACAGCTCCACAAGTAGGTCCCAGGCTGCTCAATAGGACCCAAGGATTTTTTATGTGACCATCACAGTTCTGGGCTTACGTAGGTAGTTGTTCAACAAACAGCAAATTGGCCTTCTTCAGATGAACATCAGCAGGAAGCTGGATGGCATCGGCTCTCCAGAACCCTAGGCCTCGGTTCTCTGGGCCAAGGGTGACTTGGCCTCCTCCTCTCCTTTCCCTCCTTCCCTTGGCTTTCTGCTCCAGATTGACCACTTTTCTTCTGTCCTTTCCAGTCCAGATATCGTTCTCCTTGGATTGGGAACAAGCGTTGAGTTCCTCATTCATCAACAGACGGTTTCTTTTCACGTTTTCCAGGCAAAATATTGCCACGTATTCCAACCAGTGGTGAGGCGGCGCCCTTCCCGGTGCCCACACCGTCCTCGCAGGAGTTGCCTGAGCTAATCAAAGCAATTAGCCACCCTTCTTGGCCCTGCTACCTTTATTGGGGGAGGGGGTACATCTCTAATGGAGTCAATGAATCACAGGCATGAGCTGGACTTGAACACAGCCTGGGTGCAAATGGAAGTCTCTTTGAGTTAGCTGAGGGCCTTGGGCAAGCCTGGGACCCAGTTTGCGATCAGAGATTTGGACAAGAAGATACAAGGATCTTCGTGGCTGATTCTGAAGGAATGAAGAGCACCCGGGCCCTGGGCAAGAGGAAAGAACCGAGCGATGGGCAGGGGGAGAGAGATCCAGGAAGGCCATTGGTCCGGCAGGCAAGTCAGGGCAGAAAATTCTGCTTAGAGCCACTGGTTGTGCTTCCTCAAGAACTGAGGGAAATGCCAAGAAAAGTTCTGTTCTTTCTCTAACCTGCCTATTAAGAGACCCTGCGAGACGCTCTGCTCTCTTCTTTACTGAAGCATTTCTAGTAACCTAAAGTTCCCCCCAATAATAAAGAAGCTTGGGGCTGGCTAGAGGCGAGTATAAGGAGGAGCTATGTGTGCCTTGACCTTTTCCAGATCCAACCTGTTACACGTCCTCATCAAGATTCTGGGGTGCTCTGAGGAGTCGAGCCATCGGCCGGAGCCTCCGGGAGCTCTGTTCTCCCCTTTGTTATGGGCCAGGGAGCGTCCCTCACAGCTGTAGCCAAACACAAGCGGGTCTCCCTGCACCCCTGGGGCAGCCTTTCCCTATACCACCTTGGATTCTGGGGGAGTCGGTTCAGCTCTTACTAGTTACTCGTTCAGTTCTTACGTAGCTTCGTCCCCTCAAATTTAAGTCCAGCCATGGCACGACCCACCGTGCTGGAATCCCAAGATCGCTGCCCACCATCACTGCCAGTTCCTTGGGGCATCGCTGCTGCCCTGCCTGAGAAGCCTTGCCTCACTCTCCTGACCTTTGTCAATGGCCACGAGACACACTTTACAATATAATCTGCTTTAGTGACGTTTTCTCCTTCACTCCTTCAGGTCTACAAATCAAGCGACGGTCAGCCTCAGCTCTGGGGTGTCGGTTCATTTCCAAGGTGTTCATCTGTAAACGCTCCCGAGGAGAGCTTAGCGGCTGCTGCTTCTTCAGTATGATTTTCTTTTCCTCCCTGTCTATGTAAAAACAAGTTTTTAACCATTCGCCTTTTTTTAGGTTTGGGGTTTCAAGTTCTCTTCCCTCTCCTGACCCTCCCTCCCTCCCTCTCCCCAAGATGGTACCTCAGAGATTTTACATGCGCAGTCGAGGGCAGTTGGTTCTTGTCAGTTGGTAGGAGCTGGCTGTAGCACACTCGTGGATTCTTATCCAAGCTGTCAGCCTTCCTCTCCCGTCTGCCTTTCTCCCTCGTTCCTCTTCCTTCCCCACGTTCAGGGACCGTCTCTAGATATTCATCCCTCGGCGTGGGGTCTTCCCTGCCCTCTCTAGCTCAGCTGTGCTGAACCTTTTTCTTTCACGGAGCCTTTGGGCAGGTCATTGGACTCCTCTTTCGATGCATAAAAGCAAACGCAGGATTACACGGCCCAACAGTCACCCTGAAGTAAAGATGGAATTCTTCCTGTCATCCAAGTCCACAGACCACCCCAAAACGATCCGTGAACCCCCCTGGGATCTGTGGGTCCCAAGTGTGGATCCCTGGCCTCCTCTTACCCATCTTCTGTTTTTGAGCCAGTATACGGTATCGATGCATTCTCAGTCTCAGAAGCGAAGGGGAATGGAACGCTGATGACTGTCCGAGGGTCTTTGGCTGAATTCTTATATCCAACAGCCTTTGTGGCCCCGTCACAGCTTCCTACTCTAGCTAGTGTCCAGGTGTCCACCTCTAGAAGAATGTCTGGGCCATGAGGGTGAGCTGCCGCCAGGGGGCAGTGGTGGCCACGTGGGCCCTCCTGAAGTACATGGACAAATGCTTCTAGTCCACCTATCTTGATTTTACAGATAAGGAAACTGAGGCACAATGGGGTGACTTGTTCAGCAAGGTCCCACCGCTGATAAATATCAGAGGTAGGATTTGCACCCAGGTCCCTCCTGAGACGGAAGCTCCAGCAGTCCTGTGTCTTGAAGTCCACCAGAGGCCCAAGGCTTTGCTGTTCCTCAGAATCTGGGATGGAACACATCACTCAATGAGGCCACAGAAGGAGGATTTATTTTCTGGCATTAAAAGTAAAGGGAATGATAGCAAGCCCACTTCTTTCACATGTCAGAGATAAGGTCTTTATTAGGGAATCTTGCTGTACATTTTTTCACTTTCATGATTACTGTGTATCTCCAAAAATTATTAAATTATCTCTCCACAAAATAAATAAATAAAACAAATGGCCGCCTAACCATCAGCTTTCCACATGCCCTTTCTCGTAGGTCCTGGGCTCTGGGCCCTGAGAGTTTGCCAGGCCCAGATTGGCTTTGGCAAATGTGACTTTTGTAAGAAGCCCCAGAGCTCCCTTTCGTCCTTCAGGTGAAGAGTGGCTGCTTCTGGCTTCTTCGAACACATTTTCTTGGCCGTGTCCATCCCACAGACAGAACGTGTTAGGACCAAAGCGGGCCTCTGGGTTTGGATTTTGCCACCCTGAGGGCTGGCCGGCAGGCAGGCGCTTCCTCCCTTCATGGGGAGCTGAGGATGGACAGACAACCGAGAGTCAGCTAGGGAATAGGGGACCCGGCAACCCCGGAGGTCCTTTCTGAATCTCCATCTGGAACCACATGACCACCAGGTGGACGCCTCCGACCAGGGAGAATGTCGGCCGGACAGCCGATTTCTCGTACAAAAGAGGAGGTCATTGGGCACAATGTGCCCCTCCTCTGTGACCTTTGAACTCGGATCTCCCCAATCTCTCACGGACTTGGGGCCACTCTGGGCTCGTCTCTCCTTGTATATCACAAACACAAGGAAGGAACGGGCCACCCTTCCTCTCTCAGGCCTGTGGGGCTGGAGGGGAGAGTGATGAGGGCCGCCATATTGACTGCCGGAGCCTGGCCAGCACAGGCCAGGGGAGCACCGGCTTCCAGTCAGGGGGGCCTGAGAGGCCACTGAGCCCATCCCCCTTCTACAGATAAGGGAACCGAGGCCTGGACAGGCTGGATTCGAACCTTCCACATCCACATCGTAGCCACTGAAGCAATCCGCTTCTCCTGAACTCCTTCCTACTGAAACTTGGCAACGTGGAACTAGAATTCAGATTTTCCACTCTGGCCAACGGTCAGAGAAACTGCGGTTTCAGGAGCCCGAGGCCGCCGGTTAGCAGCCAGCTGCCGGGCATCCCCCTGCTTAGTGCGGTGTCTCTTCCCAGGCCTGCGGGGAGCCGGGCTCTCGGGATCAGGAAGGACGAGTCCGAGAGTGGATTCACGGCCGGCCGTTGGGGCAGCTCCCAGGCCTGGGCTCAGCCCTCCGTTCAAGCAGGCCGGCAGGAGCAGCTCTTCGGCCGCAGACCGCCTCGTTCCAGTCTTCCCAGACGGCTTTCCCCGGGCCTGTGCTGAGCAGGGAGGGAGGCTCGCAGGGTGGGCAAAGACCCTCGAGCTGAGCCTGCTGGGCTCTCCCACAGCAGAGCAGATGGCGGCAGAAGCGTGGCTTGGCCACCGGCCGGTCTTATGTTCATTTGGGAGGCGCCGGGCATCTCCTCTTCCCACAGCCGCCTCCTGGGGAGCTCCCGGAATGCCCGCAGGTGCAGACAAGGCCCGGCCTGGCCTCGCCTCCCCATGGAAGCCGGGGCTTCTCTCCTCCCTCCGGCCATTCTCTCGGTGCCTCTTTAGCTCCCACAAGATGACTCTCATCCCCGTGTAAAGGGCTCCCAGAGGCCCATACCCGGGCCAGGGGCTCCCACGATCTCCAGGGCCTCAGCAGGGACTGACCATGTCTTGGGCCCGTCTTCCAGCCGAACTGATGCTTTCCCCCTTCACCCACCGCAGCACCTTGTTGCTGGACTTGGATGGCCGGGCGGTGGGGGGCGGCCGCTCTGGGCACCTCCACCTCCCTTCAGTCCACCCCATGCACAAGTCAAGCCTCCCCATCGTGGCCTCGTGGGCCGTCTACAGAAGGGAAAGACGAACAAGAATGGCCGCAGCCCAAGGCCTCTGGGAGGGCTTCTCCTCCTTTCTCTAACGCCTTCCACAGGACACAATTACACCTCCAGCAAGTCCCACTTGGGGTCGGCTTCTCCCCCCGCAGAGGGAGCCTCCCGGCAGACGTCCCACGTGCTGGAGGCCTCTCAGCACGATGCGGGCACCAGACCTTTGCGCAATTCTGAGTGCGACCCTCCTGGAGAATTCAATTCAAATAGCCAAGAAACATGGAAAGGCTGGCCAGGAGGTCAAAGCACGCAGAGGCTCGGAAAAGCGGCTTGTTGAAGGGAAAAACAAAAAACAACGCCGCAAAGAGATGGCAGCCAAGACAGCCGCTGTGCTGGCACGTCCAAGCCAGGGGGCCTTTGGAGGAAAAGGGGCGTCCCTCAGCTCCCACTAAGGGGAACCCCCACGTTACTGCGCTGCTGCTCGCGCTGTCCTCAATCGTCTATTTACACCAAAAGTCCAAATGGCTTTCAATGCTCCGAGGCTGCTTCATGCCAAAGAAGGAGGGCGGCCTTTGTTTGCTCCTAGTGGGGCAACATTCTAAACCCTTCCAACTGTCAGGGCTGCTACAGTCGGTTTGCAAAAGCAAGAGCTTTTGCTGCAACCCCCCCTGCATTACAGAGGGCAGCCTTTGTTTGCTTCTAGCGGGGCTGGGGTTTAGGGCTAAGAATGGCCCTTGTTTGGGTGCTTTTATTCTCTCGAACCCCCTAGTCCAGGGGTTGGAAGCTCTGGCTTAACAGGGTGGGAGGGAGAAGCAGGAGCTTTAAAAATAAAGGCAGTGGGATGCGTTTTCCTATTTCATCCTCCACCATCGGCTTTTTCATCCCAATTCAAGCTCCATTTCATTTGTTCCAAGAAATCTCCCTGGAAGCCCGACTTCCAGTCCTTGTTAGAAAAGAGTGAGGCGACTTTGAGGAAACTGGAGGGTCCTTCTTCTGGGGAAGAAAAAGGGACTTGATGGGACACTCTGAGTCCCATCAAACTCTGGGGGAAACCTCGAAGGGCCTGCAGTGAAGAACAGAAGATGACAGTGACGACTCCCCTCCTCAGGCTGAGGGCAGAGTCTGATTTTCTTTTTATGCCTAGCATTTGGCACAGTGCTCAGCACACAGTATGACTGACCGGACTTCCTCCTTCCCTCTGTCCATCCTTCCTCCCTGCCACCCTTCCTTTTCTCTCTTGCTCTCTTCCCCTCCTTTCCTTCCCTTTTCCTCTCTTTCCTCTTTTTCTTTCTCTTTCCCTTCCTTCCTTCTTTCCTCCCTCCCTGCCTTTTTCCCTTCTTTCCTTTGTCATCTCTTCTTTCCTTCCTCTTTTTCTTTCTCCTTCCCTCTCTTTCCCATCCTCGCTCTCTCCCTCCCTTTGTTTCTTCTTTCCCTTAGTATTCCTCTACAGCAGGGGTTCCCAAACTTTGTTGGTCTCCTGCCCCCTTTCCAGAAAAAATATTACTTAGCCCTCCTAAAACTTAATTTTTTAAATTTTAATAGCAATTAATAGGAAAGATAAATGCGCCTGTGGCCATCATCACCCCTCTGGATCACTGCAGCACCCACCAGGGGGCAGTGGCGCCCACTTTGGGAATCGATGTTCTATAGTCTACAGACTACAGGCTATGGAAGCATAGATCCTCATGGAATCATTTGATGGTTATTCCTTTGGTCTTGATAACCCCAGCACAGAAATGAGATGAGGAGCCGGACCTGTCCGTTCACGAGGTGAGGGAACTCCCCCTACCTGTGGAGAACAGTCTCTTTGCATTTTATCGGGCTATTTATTCCCAACAGAGTAGAGCTTCACAATCACCAGCATTTATGAAGTCCTCTGGGGACGGCAGTGGCCACGGGGGAAAGGAAATGATGAGAAACTTTCTGGAAAGGGTTTAGAAAAATGAACTGTGAGCAGTGGAACAGAATCCATTTTTATTTTTATTTTTATTTTTTAAGAGAGGATTTCTTAGGGGAGTGGCACAATCCAGCGTAATGGATACAAACCTGGTTTGGGCACCAGAGGATCTGGGTTCGAATCCGACCTTTGATGTTTACTGCTGGGCTAGCTTTAGCTCTTCCTTTTTCTAAATGTTTACCAGCCACCCCTTTGGTAAGACATTTTTAGAATTCTGCTGAGAATTCATGTTAAGCCCATTGCCTTGAAAGGAGACTATTTCAGTCTCCTTTCTAGGGTGATTTACACTAGCTTTGATGAACTGGAGTTGAAATACTGTGAAATGCAGGAAGCAGCATTATCTCCAATGATGATCCCTGGAGCTCTGGCAGCCAATGGTTGTCTTTCTAATCACCTGCTCCATTCAGCAATAGCTTCTGTATGTTTGCTCTTTAAAAACATGGAACATAGCCGTGAATTTTACACGGTTAGCCTTGAAGGGAATTAAAGAAGATCGAGGAGAAAGGGAGAGAGGTGTATAAGCGCTCCCTCCCCCTGCCCTGAATCCTCTGTTAAATCCTGGGTTGATGGTTCTATCTTAAAATGTCTAGAACATCAAGAAGGAATTTAGAACCTTTCCTCCCATTCCAGGGCAGCCAAAGGGGGGCCGTGGTCAAAATGAGAAGGGAGGCTTTCATGGGGAGGTGGGAGATGGGCATCCCCTCTGCCCCAGATGTTGGGGTCAATGGCTCCTGGCTCCTTTCCCCTTCATCCCTGGGTCCCACCTGCCCCCCACCCATTCCTGGAGTCAGGCAGCAGGAAGCTGGTGGTGCCAAGGGGGAGAGTGGGGTCCTCCGTGAGATCTGGGTTTTCTCATTGGTGGTGTTTGGATTCGTGGAAAAGTGGGTCCTGCTTATGTGGGGGAACATGGGGAGTGGTGGGTCCTGGTATCTGGGGAAATACTCCATTGCAAATGGCCCCATCCTATGACTTGAATGAGCGACATCTGAGTGGGCTCTTCTCAAATAGTAATGGGGCACAAAGGACATTTTTGCTCTGTAATGCGAAGGTTTCTTTAAACAAGGATATGGCAAGAGGGTCAGGCTGTCAGTGCCAATCACTGGCCTAGGCTCTGGGGATACAGAGAGGACAGACAGGCTGTCCTAGCTAGCAATCGAATGGCGAGGAAGGATGCTGGTGCCAAAGGTTCATGGTGTAGCCTCAGGAAGCAACTAGTAGAGTAGTTTCTCGGGTCTTACTCAGCCCTATGGGGTCAGGCAAGGCTAGGACCCTCCAGAGCAGCCTGCATGAGGCAGGATTTCACCTCGTCCGGGAAGTCACTAGGGAAGCTGACCGTTGGAATGCAGCCGATAGCTTTATTGGGGCTAGCGGCAGAGTTTGGGGTGTGGGTCATTTGGGTGAGTTTTCTGAAAAATCTCACATAAACAGAGTCACGTTGAAGGGATGTGGCTTATGCAGTGGTCACCCTTGAGAATTGCCCCATACTCCCTTCACAGTGTCCTCTGCATGAAAAGAAAACACAGCAGTAGAGATCTCTTTATCATCTCCGATAATCTGATAAGGACAGTTTAGTTGATAAGGAAATAACAACACTGGAGTTGTCTTTTACCTCATGCTTCCAGCTCTGCCTCCAGGAGCCTGGAGTTTATCATATATGTTTCAATACTCATTTCACACAAAAGAACCCCCCAAAACTTTGCAGATGCACAGAAGTTGCAAATTATGCCATATCAAAACACAAAAAGTCTCATTGGCTTCAGAATAGACCAAGGCCAAGGCTGAATTTTGACTGGATTCTTATCAGAAAGCCAAGTTGGGGAGTATTCCTCCCAAGGTCTAATTGCCCCTGCTAAGGTTTTGGCCTTGGCTATATCAGGCAGCTGCATTCCTGGTCAAAGGGGAACAGTGTTAACCCTTTAAATTCAGGTTTGTTAGGAACTTAAAGCTTTTTCAATAAGGCCACAATACTTTTCAACAAGAATCACAAAATGGGTCAAAAAAGGAGTCTCAGATTTTTATCTATTCTCTTATTGGCTTCCCACATATTCTCCATTTTCTTTTAAATTGAAAAGGGCATCCACTTGTTGGGTTGTGTGAATTACTCTTATGAGGACCAAGGGAAACTTTAAAGTTACACAAATTTAGGAATGAAAAGAAAAGAGGACAAAAACAATGATCCAATGATTGCTAGGCACATTGATAAAATGCCAATTAGGGGGCAGTCCCCTTTGGCATAAGAGTGTACATTCAAAAGAAATGCATTCAACTCCCCAAAGTTAGAGCAACTGTACCCCAAAGTTCATTTTTGGATCTTCTTGATGCAGTGTAGGTTTCAGCAGGCATCTTCATGGTATCTTTTCCAAACAGGTTTGTCATCTGGATTCTGGGGAGGTGGCAAATTTCTTATCCTGAAATTACTCTCAAAAGAATTTAAACTTTACATTATAGATTATAAAGCATACATTCTCCCCTGAAGAGGGTTAAGGCTAACATCCAGATCAGTTAAGGATACATGGCTGAGTTTTTGGGTTGTGTGAATCAATTGTCAAAAGAAATTTTAAAAATTTAAAAAATCTAAATAAAAGAGAGAGAAAAAATAAGTTGTGGATGAAATGCAAAATATCAAAGTCTTATGGGCAAAAATGCAGGGAAAAATAAATTTATAGCAGGTCCTTGAATCAAGGTCCAAGTAAAGTGATTTAAGCAATTATGTAATTACCCATTCAGAAGCCAGGACTATAGAAAGTTACCACATTTATAAGAGAAAGAAAAGGACCAAATTTTTTGTGAGAAAAGGAAGTGTCTTTTCCTGGTCTTATTTGCCTGTACTTGAGCCAGGATGATGGCCAATCTTTGGTACAGTTTCATAAATGAACAGTGGAACATATTGGCTTGCTTTATATATTCAAATTTCTGGGGCTTCAATTATTATATCACTTTGCTTTGAATACGGAAAAAGGAGGGAAGGGAGTATAACATTATTTGACTTGAGGTAAGAGTCAGGAATTAATTATCAGTGATATCTTTCTTTTTTTTTTTTTGGAATGGTGAATCCAATTCAATGAACCATAAGTGAGTAATATCAGTTGCAAATCCAATGACTTTTACCTTAAAAAGTAATTATTACCAAAAGCATTTGAAAGATCTCCAAGATTTACATACGCAATGAAAAACTCTAATGTTACAAAATATGATAAACAAATTTTCTTTTTCAACAATTTCTCAATGAATAAATTATCTAGTAATTCTTTCCAATAATATAGAAAAAGAGTGAACAACTTTGCTTGGAATTAAGTCTTCATTACTGTTCTCTTGATTAGAGAGGGTTGAGGCAGGGGCTGGTTATTCCCTTAACTTATTGTGATAGTCAGTTACTTTAAACTTTTAGTTCATTATACAAATCATCTATTATTGCAAATAGGCATGATCAATTTTTAACAAATAGCTTTTACACATAGTTTACATTTGAACATGTGTTTTTCAGTTTTCACAAAGTAAGGTACATGTTATGATAACATTCAGTAACAATTTTATTAAAACCCAATATTTGTATCAGCTTTGCTTGCAACATGATTGTCTGCATCACATCAAAATTCAATGAGACTGCTAATTACTCCTTTAGGTTCTAAATCTATTGTAAGGAAGGGGTTAATAATTTGTTAGAAGTTCTAAGCTTTTTAGAAGCAAGGAAAATTCCTTTCCTCAGTAGCAGTTTTTTTTTTCTGTGACTATTTAAATTATTGTACTTGTAAGATTTACATGTTTTGATTTTGATATAAAATGACTCTTCAAAGGATATTGATTTAAAACTTCAAATTTTTCAACCAGGTACCTTGGAATATTCTTACATTTGCAAATAATAGTTTTATTTCAGAAAAGGCATTATAATAATATTAAGGCCATCACAATCAAGTACATATTAACAGTGATATCAAATTATTATGAGGGTTATGCATTTTGTTATAATTTTATATTCTGGATTTGAATGCATTACTACAAATCGCAAATATTATGAGAATACAATCTATTCAATTAACCTTTAAATACTAGCGAAATAGTGAACAGAGAAGACACAATTTGACTAGGATCCAGTAACTTAAAGCATAAATTTAAGTTGTCACAATAATTATTTTTCTTCCCTGTTTCTGAAAATAATTATAGTCAGATTCTCCCTCCTAGGTGTAGAAAGGGTTAAATTATTTTTGAAACACGTCCAAGGCTGTAGCTGCTTCTCAAGTGCCTGTGCTCTTTAACTCTTTAGTTACCGAATTCATAAAATTTGCCTGATTATTTTAAAACCTTGATGATTTATCACTTCCAAATGAATATTAATTTAAACTTCATTACATCCAAATTGTCCCTGGATAAAACTTCTTAACAGTGTTTCCTACACATACCAGTTATTCTTTCAGACCTCTGCTTAAAGAATAAAACCTGTCGTCTGGCCTCTCCATACCTTAGGACAAATCTACATACCTGATTAAATATTTCTTTGAAATCATGAACTAGTATCCTTACTTAATTTGTGCTTATCATTTGCAATCCTCAAATTCAGTTTGATAAGCATTTTTGGCAAATTTGATTATTTAAATCTGTATTTTACACCCTGCAAGTCTTAATAGATGACTTTTCCAATATAAAGTTTGAGGACGTTTAAAATGAACTGAAATTCCATTTTCTAACTGTTAGTCAAGAGACTTATACTATACCATCAGTATCTATTCAAATTCATAGCAAACACGTATCCTAATGAATTAGAGAAAGGGCTGTGAGTTTCGAGAAAAACGAGCTATGTTTTTGGACTTTCCAAAATTATTTGTTGCTGAACTGAGGCAGCGTGGATGATCCAATTTTGGCTTAAAATTTTCTCATGAACCATTCTCTGTTTAGAGGGGTCTAATTATGAAATACAAGCCAATGGTATTATTCTAATAATTTATAATTTAAAGATTTTCACTAACATCAGTGTGATTAATGGTAGATTAAACTTGTGTCAGTCCAAAAAGTTTTTACCACTCTCGGTTAAGCATTTAGGTGAACTGATGATTCTGATTAGCTAAGAAAGTTTTAAATTGCACTTCTGTACCTCAGGACACAGTTCAGAATCATTGTGTTTTCTGTATGAATAAAATTTTTCTTAGATTGCATTTAGGATCCGTGGCAGTTTTGATTAAATATACATCTCAGTATTTAACCTGTTGGTAGAATTTGGTGGTGGGATCAAATCTGTCCCCTGTTATTGTCTTATGATTTCTTTGTTCCCTTTCTTGTAAGAAATGGAAGAAGAAATGTAGACAAATTATCTTGTTGATTCTCGCCTTAATGAGAGCAGAGAGTATGATTTCTTTTAATCCATTAAATTCTCTTAGAGTTTAAAACACTCAGAAATTCATTAGAGATGTGATTTTTCTGAATTTTTCCAGCTCCTCTGTCTGTCTTTCCCATTCCTCCGGAATGAATGAGAAAGAGAGAGATTTATTATCTCCAAAATTCCATTGTGAGCACAGACAAACACAACAATAAAACTTAAGATTCAAATTGATCAATCAGAGACACATAGACACAACATAGACACACAGACTGATCATGGACACACTTCCCGGGCATTTCCTGCATACTCTAACAAATCTATGACATCCTATCAAAAGATCAATAGATCACATTTTTCATTGCTAAAGAAATCTGGAGAAAAAAGAAAGTTTATTATTCAGAAAACTGGTTAACTCTAGCAAGGAACTGGCTAAGCTAGGATGAATTCTTGGATTAAATTCATTCATTGGTGGGGCCAGTGGTTGGCCTCCTTTCCATCTTCCCTGAAATCTCTTATCAGGTAATCTGTAACCATTTCGATGGAATTTGGAATTGCAATTTTTCTTCTAGTGGTAACCTTTCTCACATCTGGGACACAAAGAGTTAGGGGCATTGGAACAGGAGCTTTTTACAGCCTTTGAGCCCTTAATTATTTCAGAATATGACTTTCCTTTCAGGGCTGCTGCGATGGCTATACCCTGCAAGTAGGCTGGAGTAAAGTCCTCACAAGCTTTCACATAGTCATTAATAGTCCCAGATTCTTTTTTTTATTATTATTTTTTAAAAAACCCTCACCTTCCGTTGTGGAGTCAATACTGTGTATTGGCTCCAAGGCAGAAAAGTGGTAAGGGTAGGCAATGGGGGTCAAGTGACTTGCCCAGGGTCACATAGCTGGGAAGTGTCTGAGGCCAGATTTGAACCTAGGACCTCCCGTCTCTAGGCCTGGCTCTCAATCCACTGAGCTACCCAGCTGCCCCAATAGTCCCAGATTCTTTAACATTTTGAAGCTCTGACATACCTTATTGGCGTAGTTGTAGACAAACTTTCTGACTATTATCCGAGTTGAATATTCATCATTAGTATATTTTTTTACCTCCTGATTTAACCTTTCTACAAAATCTGAGTATCTTTCCTCTGATCTTTGTCTAATCTCGGCCAAACCTGTGGACAGTTTCTTAGTTACTGGGATTCTTTTCCAAGTCTCTAAGGCACACTTCGTACATTGAATTAGAGCTTCTCTAGGTAAATTATTCTGATCAGCATGTAATTCCCATTCATCTATTCCAAGTAACATTTCTTTAGTAACTCGGATGCCCTGTTTCTTATTAATGGCAGCCTTCTGTTTTGCCTATTCATCAAATTCTGATTTCCCAAAAAGGTAGTCCTCTGCAGAAAGGGAATATCTCGAGTTCTGAATCCAATCAAAGGGGGTCATCCAAATTGCCCCTAAAGTTTCCACCAAAGTTAAAGTGTATGGAGAAGCAGGACCATATGAAGCACAAGCTGTCTTAATTTCTTTTAACATTTTGTAGGGAAGAGGCTCCCATGTAGGGTTACTTCTTCATCATCATCCAATTCATTTGCTCTAAAAATAACTGGGAAACAGAAAGACATTTCTCCATCCTTCCGAGCATTTTAGGGCTGCTTTAAAACCTATATTCGGGGGCTGTGGCTGTGGAGCTGGAGCTTCAAGCGGCAGAGGTTCCTCTGCTTCTAAATCTCTTTCCTCTTTCAAAGAGAGGTTTTTAGGTGGGGGAAGGTCCACTGCTAGTGACTTTTTCATTTGAATTTTAAAACTCTGTTTTGATGTACTATGAGCATTTTCCTCCTCCTCTGATTCTAACAGTGAAACCTTAAAGATTTCATTCTCTGCATTCTGACCAAATAACAAAGTTGTTTTTTTCAGCAGCTGATGAAATTTTTACTGGTACTTGTTCTGATCCATGCTCAGTAAATTAATTTTTCAAATCATTGCCAACTTTTTGCCAAAATTCTAAGGGAATCCACAGACTAAATTTTGAATAAGATCAAGAAATTTAATGATCTGTTCTTTACTAATTTTTACTCCCCATTTTCTGAGGATGTGCTTAGTTATGTCAATAAAAAGAGTTCTTTCCTTTGATTCACTGTGTCCCATTCTGTTAATCTATTCTTTTACATCTAGTGTCTTCCCTTAAGGGGAGAGTTCTGAAAACTCTGGATTTCTTGCCCTTCTTTGGGCAGAAACTAAACTGTCATAATTTGGGAGTTGTCTGAGGGGGAGGGCAAACCTTTACCTGAATTCAGCAATCCAAGATCCAAGGTCCCTGTGATCAGGTGCCAAATGTTGGGATCTCTTTATCATCTCTGATAATCTGATAAGGACAGTTTAGTTGATAAGGAAATAACAATAGGACACTGGAGTTGTCTTTTACCTCATGCTTCCAGCTCTTCCAGGAGCATGGAGTTTATTATATATGTTTCAATACTCATTTCACACAAAAGAACCCCCACCCCAAAACTTTGCAGATGCACAGAAGTTACAAATTATGTCATATCAAAACACAAAAAGTCTCATTGGCTTCAGAACAGACCAAGGCCAAGGCTGAATTTTGACTGGATTCTTATCAGAAAACCAAGTTGGGGAGTATTCCTCCCAGGGTCGAATTGCCCCCACTAAGGTTTTGGCCTTGGCTATATCAGGCAGCTGCATTCCTGGTCAAAAGGGGAACAGTGTTAACCCTTTAAATTCAGGTTTGCTAGGAACTTAAAGCTTTTCAATAAGGCCACAATACTTTTCAACAAGAAATCACAAGGATCACAAAATGGGTCAAAAGAGGAGTCTCAGATTTTTATCTATTCTCTTATTGGCTTCCCACACACAGCAGCGAGCTCATCAGCTACAGTTCTGGCACACGCCTGCCCGCAGATTGCCTTGAATCTGGAAGAGCTCCTTCTGGGGGTGTGGGGGGTAAAGGGGTGGCACTTGCTGCCCGAAACTCTTTCCATTCTAGTCCCCCGTTCTGGCTACACCACAATCCTGGAGTGATGCCTCTGCCTTTGCTCCTTGGGCCTCTTAGATTTGGGACCTCTTCCTCCGCAAAGGAGCCCAACAGGGTCAAACGTGGAGAGAAAGGCCTCGGCTTTTTTTGTCTTAGACCTGCTGCTTGAATTCAGCTGGGTGGCCTTCTGGGGCCAGCATTGTCCCGGCCAGATGACTGGACAGTTCTTCTGCTCTTGGATGCTTCAACAGCTCCCAGCCACTCACGTCTAAGGCTTCCAAGAAGCCAAACCATGTCTGACTCCCCCCCCACCCCCGCCCTCCTCCCTTTGCCCAAGAACTTGGGGACTTCCTCCCTTTTTCCTTCTTGGAACTCTAAAAATACCTGGAGTCCAGGGAGAGGACAAGCACCCTTTGTGAGCCCTTGAAGATGTGCATAGGACAAAGGCCAGAGGCCGGCTGCCTCTTCCTCCTGCCTACCTGCCCAGTGCCTCTAAGTCTGGAGACAGGAGTTGGGCGACAGGCCAGGACCCCAGAGACAGCTGCCCACCACTGTGCTAGATCCTTCTCAGGAGGCTGGGGGGGTCTCAAGGGCACAGCTGGACACTCGAGAGCCTAGTCTGGGTTTCTTGTGCAGGCAGGAAACCTGCCTGTGGCTTCCTCTGATCGGCAGAAGCTTCTTGTACAGACAACCGCGGATGAACTAGAAGTCAGACACTCCTCTGCCAGGCCCAGCTCTCAGAGAGCCAGAGATCAGGGCTAAGGCTAAAGGGGGCCAGGAACCTCCCAAGGGGGAGGGGGCTGCTAAAGACCCTCCATCTGCTACAAAATTGTTCCCAAGGCCAATCTCATGCCCATGAATCAGAGATACGGACAGCCAAAGAAACTGCCAGCTAGAAGGGGCCAGAGAAGCTGTCTGGGCAACCCAAACATTTTCCTGGATCTGGGGCAGGAAGCTGGGTCATGCTAATGGCATCCTTGTGGAGAGGGATTTTAAACCTGGTTAACCCATTTCATTTCAACAGGAAACAAAGCAGTTGCTGGATTCACGTGTGATTTCTGTTTTGACACGTAAAACCTTTTTCTTGCATGTTTCAGTCATGTCCGACTCTTTGTGACCCTATTTGGGGTTTTTGTGGCAAGATACCAGAGGTTTGCCATTTCCTTCGCCAGCTCATTTTACACATGAAGACACTAAAGCAAACATGGTTAAAGGACTTGCCCAGGGAGAGTCCCATGACTAGAAAATGTATGAGGCTGGATTTGAACTCCCGAAGGTGAGTCTTCCTGATTCCAGGCCCAGCACTCTCTGCGGTGCTCCACAGAACTGCCCTAAGGCAGACACCGGCAAATGCAGTGAAACGTCAGGAGTCTTTCCCCATCTTCTGGTGGGACTCAGCATCTTGAGGCAGACGTTCCTCCATGATGGAGTGAGCTTGAGAAGAGAGGAATCCTTGAAAGGTGAAGACGGCCTCAGAGGGGAAAATCTGCTGGAAAACGAGGGCAGACCTCGAGGACTAGAATTACTGGTTAGTGACAGATGTCAAAGGGAAAACTCTGAGAAGAGCGAGCCGCCCTGATGCCAACACTCCTAAGAGAGAGGGGATAAGAAACAGGGTTATTGGGGGGGGGTCAGGGGAAAGCAGCAAGCACTGATTACACCCCCACCACGTGCAGAGCTCTGTGCCAAGTGCTGGGGAAACACAGGGGGCAAAAAACAATCCCTGCCCGCGGTGAGCTTCTGTTCTAAGGAGCCAGGAAGATGGATTAGAGAGGGGACACTCGCCCAGGGAATGAGCTGGCGAGGCTGCCCCAGGGTGGTGACAACGTCTGAGGAGAGAAAGGAGTCTAGAACAGATATTACCAGCGGTAGGGAGGGCAGGAGTGGCAATGATTGACTATAGAGAGTAAGGAGTGGTGAATGGATCTCCAGAGCCTGGCTGCCTGGGAGGAAGGTGGTGGGGAGGAAAAATAGGGAGTTCAGCTTTGAGCAGGCTTCTGGGACACCCAGGCCGAGATGTCCAACGGGCAGCTGACTGGAGGTCAGAGGAGAGGTTAGGCCTGGATGAGATCTGAGTATCGACGTAGAGACAGGGATGAAGTCCATGGGAGCTGATGAGACCAACAACTGGAGCATGAGAGAGACAGAAGAGCAGAGACCCAGGACAGACCCCAGCAGCCACCTGTGGTTCAGGCATGGTCTGGAGGAGGAGCCAGTGAAGGAGACAGAGGAGGGCTGGTCTGTCGTACAGGAAGGAGGACCAAGAGAGACAGATGTCCTGAAAACCTCCGGAGAAGAGACGGTTTAGGAGGAGAGGCCTAGGGGCACTGCCGAAGGCTAAGGGCTGCAGAGGATTGAGAAAAGGTCTCCCCAAGTCCATCCCTAAGCAGTTTTCTCCTGTAGGTTCCCCAGTGATGGGCTGGTCCTGTACAGAGAGCTCAGGAAGGACGAAGGGTCAAAGCACTCCACTGCTACACTCTCGTGTAATGTCACGAGGAAGGGAGGAAGGCTTCTTCCACACTGGAGGGACCCGTTGGGATGAACTTTGGGGATGAGCTCAATGAAAGTGGCACAGAACAGCCTGTGGTCTGCATTGCTGGGGAGACCTTCCAAGTCTAGGCCATCACAGGTCCATCTGAGCATTCTAAGTGAAATCAAGCCAAGGCTTAGTAGGCTGCAATTGCATTGACGAGCCCATCTTGGATGGAGGCTGTGTCCCTCTCTTTTGTCCCTCCACAGTGGCTGAGATCTCCTTCCCTCCCGGCCCTCCGTTCTCTAAATCTTGTCGTTCCTGAGCCATTTGGATGCTGTTTCCTTTCTTTGCTTCGAGAGTGGGCACTGGTTTTGCCCTTTCTGTACCCCAGTGTTCAGCCCCGGCATATAACACGTGGCACTTACTAAACGTTTGTTGACTGATCTCTCTGAAGAGGAGAGGAACGATAGAAAAGGAGTTTGGAGAGAACTCAAATAACATTTTTGCCCCCCTCCCCTTGGGTCAGCAGGGCCTTCAGATCGCCTGGGAGCAATTTGGCGACTCCTGACCATTTGTCTAGTTTGTTTGCAGCTTTGCTCTTTGGCATCCCACCAATGGTATTATGAGTATTATAATGGGGAATAACCAGGGTTGTTGCCTTAAATATTATTCTGTGGGCTCAGTGGGTGTGAGGGAGACAGGAATGAGAGAAACCAGGACCAAACAAGGTAGGGAGACTGGGTTTAACTGCTTAGGAGGTATCTGTTATCAGAAGCGGCAGTTGGGCCCTAACTGTCACTCTGCACCTTCTAGGCAAGGGGCCTATGGAGACTAGCAGGCAAAAGGCAAGAGTTTATAACAATTTTAATAAAAGGAACTATGGTAAAGGATGGGAATTGAGGTTTCTACACTTTCAGACTAAGGGCAAACCACAGGGGCAGGGGAGGGACTTAACTCCTCTCATCTAAGTACTAAGCCAGGCAGGGCCCAGAGAATAGCAGGACTGGAGTGGGCATCCTCACAGCAGAGTCCAGAGATGTTATCAGGATGCCAGGAGCCAACTCCTCCAGAACTGATGATCCAAAGCAGCCCAGTAGGGAGAGGAGCCTGCAAGCTGTCCACCAGATCGCAGGCCACTTCCCTACTCAGTGCTGTCTTGCAGGATTGATGGCCTCTGCTTCCAACCTTCACCACCCTCCAAGATCCCAGGGAATCAGGGTGCAGCTCCACTAGCTCTGAGGTCTCCCGGGGTCAGTCACTGCTTGTCCCAACCGCCGTGGAGTCTGTCTCAGAGAGGAAGGCACACTTCCTGCTTCCCCATTCCAATTGGAATTCTCCAGCCCTTCCTGTTAGGTCTCCTAAATGATAACTTAATAATCTTCCTCATAACAGTATAAAAGTCAATGAAGCGCTTTGCCAATCTTAAAGTACTCTATAAATGCGCTACGATCAGGAAAACATTGGACTATAGTGGCTTGACCATTGAATCTCCATTTCCTAACTGTCATTGATTTAAGGTGAGTCTGTACCTGCTCTCTCCTCCACCTCCCAGTGCTCAAGGGGTGTCCTTGCCCCGAGTCAGCACGTTCTCACCCCTTTGTCTGCCGTCCATCAAGGCTGGGTAGGTCACTTCGAGCTGCTTCGTGAAGACGGAAGCTGGCGGAGAAGCCTGGTGGCCGTGGCTAGTTTCTTTACAGAAAAGGGGTGAAGGTTCGTGCTGATGCCATATTTCTAAAGCCGGAGCTTCTCTCAAAATGGAAACTCTTAAAAGGAAAAGGTATGTTGCGGGTAGAGCAAAATCAGCGTTCAGTGGACGATCCCACCTACGAAGCACAGCATGTCCAGGCAGCAGACCGTAGTCAGAGCCCTGCAAACTTCGCCATAGAGAATTAACTCGGGTCTCTCACTCTGGAAATAATTTTGAATGAAATACACCCGAAAGGCATGATGGGGCAGGAAGCAAACGGCGATCACCGCCAGGAAGAAGAAACTGTTGATCTGAGCTCGGAACTCTTGGTGGGTGAGCAGGCCAGGCCAGAGCGTTTTGGCGAGGCGGGTGAGGACCACCAACTGAACCAGGGAGAGGCCCAAGACTGTCGCCATGATGATGCCGATCATGCAGTAGTTCACGATGACCACCGACCCGTGGTTGAGCTCTTTGTAGAACTGAAAACAGTGATGCTGAGAGGATTCCATGTGGGTGCCATATTGGAACAGGAAAATCAGGCAAAAAATGAGCGTTCCCAATAGCCAGATGGCAACACTCAAGGCAACAGCGTGGCACTTCTTCAATTCCTGCAGCTGGAGCCTTTTAAAATAAATGAGGAGGCGTATGACAACGATGGCCACGTAGAAAACAAAGGTGAAGTACATGTGCACGTACACCAGGATGCTGGTGATCCGGCACGTGAACCATCCAAACTTCCACTCTGACAGAAAGTAGTAACTGAGGCGGAATGGAAGACTGGCCAGGAGGATGGAGTGGAGCACAATGACATTGGCAACGATGACAGTAATGGCGGACTGGGAATTCCTCTGGGACAAGACGAGGGACATCATGATGGTGCCAGCGGTACCTCCCAACAGGACTAGGCTGTACAGAGTGACCAGAATCTTCCTGCAATGGTCATCGCAATGGGCTGGGATTTCCATGGTTTCATTGGAGGCATTGGGCTGGATGACTGTGGTGGCCGCCTCCATGTTTTACCTTGAAGAAGTGATCAAGTAAAAAACATATAGCTATAATTTTGAAAATATATAGATGTGTGTGTGTGTATAAATCTAGTCATCTTTTGCCTTAAAGTTCTGCCTTATAGACTCCACGGACCAGAATCTTCCTGCAATGGTCATCATACTCCATGGTTCCATTGAACTGGATGGTCATATTGCATACCTCCATATTTTCTCCTAAAGAAACAACAAAAACAAATATTTCAAAATACTAAATATCTAATTGGGGGGTATAAATTTTAAAGTTGGCCAACTTAGGACAAATCTGAGTTTTAGTTGACTCGATTTTCTAATATATTTGAAGGGATCAAAAGGCTGGATCATATAAACACTGCCGCCTTCAAAGATGAAGCTTATTTGTGGGTGTAAACACAGACACGATTATGTGGACAGACATCAAAATGGATGTCTCTAACTTTTTAAATCAACCCACTCCCATCTACTAATTTTATTTTTGTCCCAGCACCCTTTTTGATTAGCCTCACTGTATGGTGGATAATCCATGGTTAAAGAAGACTATTTAAATTATACATACCGGGGGCAGCTGGGTTGAGGACCAGCCCTAGAGATGGGAGGTCCTGGGTTCAAATTTGGCCTCAGACACTTCCTAGCTGTATGACTCTGGGCAAGTCACTTGATCTCCATTGCCTACCCTTACCATTCTTCTGCCTTGGAACCAATACACAATAATGGCTTCAAGACAGAAGGTAAAGGCTTCAAAAATAAATAAAATAAACGAATGAATGAATAAACAAACAAACAAACGAATAAATAAATAGATGACAAAAACTTAATTGTTTCTTGTATTTTTTCCTAGCTTCAAAGTGGGATTCCATCAGTCTAAGAAAATCCTGATTTGGAAATATTTGAACCTGGTTTCCTGATTGCGAGCCATTCCTCTCCTCCTACAACACTTACCTCTTTTTCCATGCCACTGTCATCAAAATTATATCATGCATTACAGAAAAAGAATAGTTTAGACCAGCGATTCCCAAAGTGGGTGCTACCACCTCCTGGTGGGTGCTGCAGCAAGCTTTCCTATTAATTGCTATTAAAATTTTAAAAAAATTAATTTCCAGGGCGCTAAGTAATATTTTTTCTGGAAAGGGGGCGGGCGGTAGGCTGAAAAAGTTTAGGAACCCCTGGACTAGACTAATAAGCAAATAGTGAGTTCTACGGCCTAGTTATCTGAAATAATGGAGGGAACAAAGATCTGAGCTTCTGGACGTATCATTTTATTCAGCAATGCTTGCTAAGGGCATGACAAATTGGGACCAGACCTCTTCAGCTTGAAACCGGACCCCAAACAGGAGGGAAAACAGACTTGGAAGCACTAAAGGCAAACACAACAGGCTATAAACCAGGATCTGAGATTAGATCATCTGATATCTACCCGGAGAAAAGGTTAGGGACTTTCTGAGGTAGGAGAGAGAAAGCAAGCAGGTACAACTCCCTGAAATCAGAAGAAGAGGTCGTCTCCCCCGGTCTCTGTATTCAGTCAAAGGAACATGGAAATAAGAGTTGGTACAGGACTAGTTTTCACGTATGTGTTGCTTGAGATGTATAATTGTGAGAAAGTCTGCATCAAAAACAAACAAAAAAACACTGAGAAGCATCTTCTCGCAGAGCTTAGCTCAACAGCTAATACAAATCCTAAGAACAAGAATGATCATATATAAACCTTGTTAAACAAATTTATTGGTAAACTGAGTCAGGCTACAGCTCAAACAACTTCGAGGGCTCATAAGGGGCTAATTTTGAGAGGGAAGATTTACATGTCACCAAGCTAACCAAGAAAACTTAAACATAAATGCCAAGAAATAGAAGGCCAAATCGGTGCATTAATGATCAATATTAACATCAAGTCTCCTTGTAGTCTAGTAACCCATTTCCAGTATCCATTTAATCATCACATTTCATCTTGAGTCCCAGATGTCTCATGTGGTCATCTGGTCCCTGGAAACATCTTCTCTTGGACATTCTGGAATAGGTTTCATCCTCAGGGCAACTGTGAAGGGGGTTCCTCTGCTTTGGTTCAGAGTTAATGCTAGATTCCCTAGATAATGCTGCTAAAATGTGCCAGCAACAAGTCTCAATACAATTGATTATAACCCCTGCAATTTGGTTCTCCAAACCTGAAACATCAGGGAATTTCTTTTATATACCCCGTGCGGTTTTTATCTTGGCTGTTACCTGATATAAAAGTACTTTAAAAGAAATTCATTTTGGGGGGTAAAGTGGGTGAAAGTAAGAACATGAATCATGGAACCATGGGAAATTTTTCTAGAAAATAAAAGTTAAAAAAAGTTAAAAAATAATTTCATTTTTAATTATTGATACACTTTAATATGTGAAATCTTTAATCCAATCTTAAGAACTTTAGATATTTGAAAGTTACTAATATATGTATGTACATAATTTCTTAATGAAAACAGTCTAATATGGTGCTTTCTCAAAATTTTACTATTCCATTTCATGAGAAAACTTTTATACCACATCTTTGTCTTATTATTGTCTAATTCTGCCTGTCAGGAAGGTATCGTCCTGTACTGGAATTCGACCACAGATAGAGTATAACTGTGAGATTTTTCATACTTGTATCCTGTTATAACCACTCAGTATCGATCTATTAATGAATGGATTTAGTACTGTATTTACAAAACTGCTACTATTCATCTACCCTGATTATAGAAATTTATTGTGAAAAGAAAAAGGAGGAACACAGTTATAACAATGCCAAGTCCCATCCCCTTGAGGGCATAGGCTGACCTGACATTCCATAAGACGGTTTATTAGCTCCCTTAGTTTGACATGATTTCAGGCTCAAATCATATCTGACAGAAGTCATGTGATAAAGCTCCATATTAGTCCCAGGACTTCAAAAGCCAGGCTTAAGATTAGCCAAGTGGAGAAATTCCCTCTTTAGAAAGCAAATAGTGAAAAGGAGAAACTGGGTCAGGAGCATCCTGTCTTAGACTGCGCCAAAGTCTTCCCCTTGATATTAGACTACACTACAAAGCAGCGGAATCAAAACGGCTTGGTACTGGCTAAGAGACAGAAGGGAGGATCAGTGGAATAGACTTGGGGTAAGTGACATCAGCGAGACAGTGTATGATAAACCCAAAGAGCCCAACTTTGGGGACAAAAATCCACTATTTGACAAAAACTACTGGGAAAATTGGAAAACAATATGGGAGAGATTAGGCTTAGATCAGCATCTTACACCCTACACCAAGATAAATTCAGAATAAGTGAATAACTTGAATATAAAGAAGGAAACTATAAATAAGTTAAGTGAACATAGAATAGTTTACTTGTCAGATCTCTGGGAAAGGGAAAAACTTTAAAACCAAGCAAGAGTTAGAAAAAAATTACAAAATGTAAAATAAATAATTTTAATTATATTAAATTAAAAAGGTTTTTTTACAAACAAAAACAATGCAACCAGAATCAGAAGGGAAACAACAAACTGGGAAAAAATCTTTATAACAAAGTCTTCCCCTTGATTCTTCCCCAGGATGGATATCCACCTGCAGCAGTGCTCAGGCTACAGCACATGCCTTTTTCTACTATTAGCTTCCTGACGAATCGAACCTCCCTGTTATCAAAACCCAAAACACTATAAATTTATAGACCAAGAGTTTTTAACCCCAAATAGCAAAACTTTTATTAACCATAACTTAGGGCTTGAATATTATTCTCTCCCATTTCCCTAACAGTTTTACAAGTCATTTGTCCTTTACTTTTAAATAAAATCTAACTACATTCTGGGGTTTTACACATACAGATAATACCTGAGAGTTTTGCTCATATTAATAGACTGAAGTTGCATCTTTATATGACGCTCTGCATTTTCATAATTCTTAGAAGTGACTTGCCAAAACTTTGCAAATGAGGTCCTGGGTTCAAATCTGGCCTCAGACAGTTCCTAGGTGCGTGACCCTGGGCGAGTCACTTGACCCCCTTTGGCTAGCCCTTACCACTCTTCTGCCTTGGAACCAATTCACAGTATTGATTCTAAGATTCTAAGATGAGGATCTAAAAAAAAGAGAGAAGCTATTTTTCTAACAGCATTTTTAAAAATGGTGCTTAGAGCATTTAACAATATAGGGGAAAAATGTAGAAACAACAATAATATACAAACTTAAAACATAAAATAAAACTTATTACCTGTCAGATGGTGTCAATTCCACAAAATACATTTCCAAATTATTCTACGTTCAACAAACTCTCCTTTTTTTCACTTTTGGCATTTGCTATTCGTCACATCTAAAACCAGTTGTAGAGTTTATCAGGGAGAGAAAATGACATCCAATTAAAAAAAATAACAACAATAGTCACTATTATTATATTGTGCTTATCGTATGCTAGTCACTGTGTTAAACCATTTTGATCCACACAATAACCCCGAGAGACGGGTTATTTTTATTCTTTTCCTCTTTACAAATCAGGAAACTGAGGGAACTAAGAGACGAGCTAACGTGCTTAAAATCGCCCTGCTAATCAGTTTCTGAGACTGGTCAGTATAACTCCATTTTCCCCGATTCAAGCCTTTTTTAAAAAATTATTACATTATTTTTAATTATTTATTATTATTATTATTATTTGCATTTGAGGCCACAATTAATAGGAGAATGCATTTCAGTACATCATAATGTAGTTGCAGGACACATTTCAACCAAATTCAGTCATTAAATATGGCTCGACAACCACAAAATCAGTTTCCATTTTCCGAGGGCATCAGTCTGACGTCTTGGGGCTCAGAGTTACAAGGAGCTCATTTTCAGCGATTCCCAGGAGCCCCTTTACCTTTCCATAAACGTTTTCTTTCTTTTCTTTCAAACACCACCCAATGAGCCAAAGGAATGTTGGGTTCGTAGCCTGGCCCCATCCCCTCTTTCCCGGGATTTTCAGTTTCTAAATGGGGGGTGGGAGAGAGACAGAGCCTCCCAGGGGCAGCCTCCATCCATTCCGCACCCTTCGCTTTGGAATTCACGAGATTCTAAGACATTCAAATGGCCTCTCAGGGGCCAAGTACAGTATTTCCTAATCATATCTCCAAATGGCTAAAAAACTGATTTTTGCTCCTTGTGCTTCTCCTTCGTAATTCGGCAGAATAATTACAACACGGCTACCTGCTGAGCTTCGGGGGGGCTTCCCGGAAACACGTCTGGTTTCTTTCTAATTTCCTTCGGTGACTGCTTCTAATTTACTTCCATAATTAATTCTGCTCTAAAGCTCTGAACCTTCTACTTCAGCCTTCCCAAAAGGCCTTCATAGTTGCCGTCACTTCCTCCTTTCCATTCCTTAATTAAAGTTCGCTCGTTTATAAGCTCTCCCTCATTTAAGCGAGCTTTGCTCCTTCCATGGCCAAGGAAAGGCTCCTAGAGCCAGTCACCCCTGCCACCTTTAATCCTTATTTTCCCTTAGAACAAAGGGTCCCCCCAATTCTCTAAAATACATGAAGTAATTCTGTCTATGCTCAGGAAAGTATCGGCTCCACCAGCGCCAGCGCCAGCGCCAGCCCCGCACGTCCCCATATTGCCGGGTCCTCCCTGCGGTCCTCGGAAGAGTCTCTTGACGTGTCCAGGCCCAAGTTCCCTCATCTATAAAATATGGAGGTTAGACGAAGGGATTTCCCGGGTCTCTCCCATCTCCACACGGCTACAACTCACGTAAGGAAGGGAAAGAGCCAGCCAGCAAAATGTCACTGGCCTGGCACAGCCCGACTGTTCAATGAACATTCAATGTCGAGAAAAGGACCCGTCGGGCCCTCGGGACAGGGGGTCAAACAGAGCTGAGCCAGGCCTCTCCGGAGGTAGAAGGTGCCTCCTCTTCTCACTTTCTCCATGACTCCCTTTCACCAAGTCACCCCCTTATTCAGTAAACTCCAGAGACTCCCCATGACCTCATTCTCAGTTTGGCCTTCAAAGTCCTCCATAGCCTTCCCTCTGCCCCTCCCAGCCTTCTTATCCTGGCACAGAGCCCTCGTCCCGGTGCCATCGGCCTCCTGGGTGTCCCACAAACAAGAGCCTCCATCCCTCTGCTCTGGGCCCTTTTTCTGGCTGTCCCCCAGCTCCCCTCCATCTCTGCCTCCCGAGCGCCCTGGCCCCGCTCCTTTCAGGTCCAGATAAACTCCCTCCCAGCCCCTCTCCATTCTCGAATCCTTCCCTCTCTTGGGTTTCCCATTTATCTTGTACAGCCTGGGTTCTTGGTCCTGCTGCTGCTGCTGGTCTCCCCGTTGGATGTGAGCTCCACGAGGGCAGGGACTCTGCTGGCCTTTTTCTTCCTCCAGTGCTTATCCCAGAGACCACGGCAGGGGCCCAATTACTGCTGGGCTTTGGAGTCTGCCCACCCAGACCCTGCCCACCCCCCACCACATACACTCTTCTCCCTTGTGACTTACTTACAGCAAGACCCCGAGAGGACAAGGGCAGGGGCTTCTGCCGGTCAGCAGCCACTGGGCATCCTCTGTGGGCGAGCGGGTGCAGCCCTGCCAGGCTCCGAGGAGGCCGGCGCTGAGCGAAAACTACCAAGTGGGGAAAACCTGGCTTTGAAGACGTCAATAAAAACCATCCAGACAGAAGAAACAAACTCAGCAGATGCTGGAGCAGATACACAAGTAGGTGAGCAACACTTGGGTTTGTGGGCTGGGATTTCTGCAGAAATCTACCCTGGGCCGTCTCAAAGACAGGAAGAGCCTCAGCACATCCACCAGCCTCTGCCCTGCAGTCAAGCCAATGAGCACCTAATGTTCCTGTCTGGTTGAAGTTGTATTATTCGGAGTCGACAAACACCAATAAAGAGAAAATATTTCCTTATATTAGGGAGGGAGGAAGGGAGGGAAGGGAGGAAGGAAAGAAGGAGGGATAGAAAGAAGGAAGGGAGGGAGAGAGGGAAGGGAGGAGGGAAGGAGAGAGGGAGGGATAGGAGAAAGGAAGGAAGGAAGGAGGGAGGGAAGGAAGGAAGGAAGGAGGGAAGGAAGGAAGGAAGGAAGGGAGG